>NC_045635.1:44179311-44492906 GCF_009829155.1 Mustela erminea | reverse complement strand
CTGCCTAGACAGCCGCTGCTGCCTTGGTTTTGGGTACAAGCAAAAAATCCTGAGTCCCGAGGGACCGCGACTGGGAACCTACTCTGCCAGCGGCCAAGGGGGGATTTATTTGGGCTCTGCAGCCAGACTGAGGCTTCTCTCTGAGAGGGAGGTCAGGAAGCAGTTTGCTTTCCTCTAAACCTACAAAAACCATCAAAAGCGGTCAAGGCGAGAGAGAAAAACAAAAGTGAACAAATATATTAAAACCTCCAGAAAACAAAAGCCTGAAAAAACCAGTTTCCTCAGAGCCCACCCCCTTGAGGGGGGGGGCTACTTAACTGAGAGAACATCACTGACTGAAAACCCACTTGGCAGGCTGCTCCCCCAGAAAACCAACCAGGAAAGGAAAAAAAAAAAAAAAAGACGACAAGAGAACAACCACCACTACTTCATAGGACAATTTTTATTATTAATTCGATCCTACTATTCTGGCTCATTTTTTTTACATAGTTAAATTTTTTATTATTATATAATTTTTTAACCTATTTACTGTCCCAGTGAGATATCCAGTACATCAAATTCCATAATAACCTTCTAACCTGAACTTTTTGATACATACACCTGTGTTTTCCTTTTGCATTTCTATTTTTTAAATTTCTCTTTTTTAAATTTTAGTTTAGTTTAGTCTAGTTTATTCCTTTTTTTAATTTTTTATTTTCTAATATTCATATAGAGTTAAACTTCAAGGTAATCCGCGTTCCTCAATCAATGCCACCCCTATAGATAAACCAATTCCTAATCCCCCCCTTATCTTAGGAAAGTTGAGTCCTTTAACAAAGATATCAAGATACATCCAGGAAGAATCAAAACAACCTTCCTCACCCACACTTAGAATTTACAACCACTCTCCCATCTCTTTCTTCCACCAGTATTTCTATGTTTTTGTGTTTGTCCTGATAGTATATAAATCTTACACTCGGGGTTCTTTTTGACGAGGTTCTTCCTTTATTTGCATATATATATGTGCAAATATATACATATTTTTTTCTCTTGTCATATACTTTTATCAGCCTTTTTGTTTGTCTGTGTCTGTTTGTATACTTCATAAATCTTACCTTGGGGCCCATTTGGGCTGAACCTTCTCTTTTATCTCACCTTTCTTTCCTGTCTCTCTCCCTCTCTCTTTTTTTCTTTTCCTTTTCTTTTTCCTCTCATTTGGGTGGGGAACCCTGATTGCTCAAAAGCATTCCAGGGTGCACCTGGACTGCACCACAGTCGATACACCCAGCTACACCCATTTAGCCATCTCTCACCAAAATGACTAGGAGGAGGAATGCCCAACAGAAGAAAAATACAGAGGATGGACCTTCTGCAACAGAGCTAATGGCTATCAACATAGACAATATGTCAGAAAGAGAATTCAGGCTAACAATTATCCAAGCAATAGCTAGGTTGGAGAAAGCCATGGGTGACCAAACGGAATTGATTAGGGCCAAACTGGAAACGACCAGAGATTATGTTTTCAATATTAGGGAAGAGCTGAAAGCTACCAGAGCTGAGGTTCATAATGCTCTCAACGAGTTCCAATCTAATCTAAATTCTCTCAACGCTAGAGTAACTGAGACAGAAGATAGAATTAGTGATCTGAAGGACAAACAGATAGAGAGAAAGGATCAGGAGGAAGCCTGGAACAAACAGCTTAGAAGCCACGAAAACAGAATCAGGGAAATAAATGATGCCATGAAATGTTCCAATGTCAGAATTATTGGAATCCCTGTAGGGGAGGAGAAAGAAAGAAGTCTAGAAGGTATAGTGGAACAAGGTCTCCACGAAAATTTTCCCAATCTCGTGAACGGAACCAGCATTCATGTACTAGAGGCAGAATGGTCTCCCTCCAAGATAATAGATTCTCGAAAGTCCTCGAGAAACCTAATAGTAAGAATAAAGAATTATAATTGTAGGCAGGCCCTCTTGAAGGCATCTAGGACAAAAAAGCTCCTATGTACAGAGGAAAGCCCAACAGAATAACGTCAGACATGTCCACCAAAACCTGGCAAGCCAGAAAGGGCTGGCAAGATATATTCAGGGCACTACATGAGAAGAACATGCAGCCAAGAATACTTTATCCAGCAAGACTGACATTCAAAATGGAGGGAGAGATAAAGAGTTTCCAAGATGGGCAAAGCTTAAAAGAGTATGCAACCACCAAGCCGACACTGCAGGAAATACTAAGGGGGGTTCTATAAAAGAGGAAAAATCCTAAGAATATCATTGAACAGAAATACAGAGACAATCTACAGAAAAAAAGACTTCAAAGGTAACACGATGTCAATAAAAAGGTATCTATCAATAATCACTCTCAATGTGAATGGCCTAAATGCGCCCATAAAATGACACAGGGTTGCAGATTGGATAAAACGACAGGACCCATCCATATATTGTCTACAAGAGACCCATTTTGAACCTAAGAATACACCCAGACAGAAAGTGAAGGGATGGAGAAGCATCTATCATGCCAATGGGCCTCAAAAGAAGGCAGGGGTAGCAATTCTCATATGAGATAAATTACATTTTAAACTAAAGACTGTAGTCAGAGATACAGAAGGATACTACATCATTCTTAAAGGGACTATCCACCAAGATGATCTAACAATTGTAAATATCTATGCCCCCAATATGGGAGCAGCCAATTACATAAAAAAACTGTTAATCAAGATAAAGAGTCATATTGATATGAATACATTAATAGTAGGAGAAATAGATCATCGAAGCAGAAAATCAATAAAGAAACAAGAGCATTGAATGACACATTGGACCAGATGGACCTCATAGATATATACAGAACATTCCACCCTAAAACAACAGAATACTCATTCTTCTCAAGTGCACATGGAACCTTCTCCAGAATAGACCACATACTGGGTCACAAATCAGGACTCAACCAATACCAAAAGACTGAGATTATTCCCTGCACATTCTCAGATCACAACGCTTTGAAACTGGATCTCAATCACAAGGAAAAGTTCAGAAGGAACTCAAACACCTGGAAGCTAAAGACCACCTTGCTTAATGCTTGGATCAACCAGGAGATCAAAGAAGAACTGAAACAATTCATGGAAACCATTGAGAATGAAGACACTTCAGTCCAAAACCCATGGGATACAGCAAAGGCGGTCCTAAGGGGGAAATACATAACCATCCTAGCCTCCCTCAAAAAAATTGGAAAATCCAGAACTCAGCAGCTGTCTCTACACCTTAAGGAACTGGAGAATCAACAACAAATCAAACCAACTCCACACATAAGAAGGGAAATCATCAAGATTAGAGCTGAGATCAATGAGGTAGAAACCAGAGATACAGTAGAACGTATCAATGAAATTAGAAGCTGGTTTTTTGAAAGAATCAATAAGATCGATAAACCATTGGCCACACTAATCCAAAACAAAAGAGAGAAAGCCCAAATTCATAAAATTATGAATGAAAAGGGAGAGATCACAACGAACACCAAGAAAGTAGAAACAATCATCAGAAGTTATTATCAACAGTTATATGCCAACAAGCTAAGCAACCTAGATGAAATGGATGCATTCCTGGAAAACTATAAACTCCCAAAATTGAATCAGGAAGAAATTGACAACCTGAATAGACCGATATATAGTAACGAGATTGAAGCGGTGATCAAAAACCTTCCAAAAAACAAGAGCCCAGGACCTGATGGATTCCCTGGGGAATTCTACCAAACTTTCAAAGAAGAAATAACACCTATTCTCCTGAAGCTGTTTCAAAACATTGAAGCAGAAGGAAAACTTCCTGACTCTTTCTATGAAGCCAGCATTACCCTGATCCCCAAACCAGGCAAAGACCCTACCAAAAAGGAGAATTTCAGACCAATATCCCTGATGAATATGGATGCTAAGATTCTCAACAAGATCCCAGATAATAGGATCCAACAGCACATTAAAAAGATTATCCACCATGACCAGGTGGGATTCATCCCTGGGCTACAAAGGTGGGTCAACATTCGCAAATCAATCAATGTGAGAGAACAAATTAATAAGAGAAGAGAGTAGAACCACATGGTCTTCTTAATTGATTCAGAAAAAGCACTTGACAAAATCCAGCATCCGTTCCTGATTAAAATGCTTCAAAGTATAGGGATAGAGGGAACATTCGGGACCTTCATAAAATCTATCTATGAAAGACCCACAGCAAATATCATCCTCAATGGGAAAAAGCTTGCATCCTTCCCGTTGAGATCAGGAACACGACAAGGATGCCCACTCTCACCACTCTTTTTCAATATAGTATTAGAAGTCCTAGTAATAGCAATCAGACAACAAAGAGAAATAAAAGGTATCCAAATTGGTAATGAAGAAGTCAAACTCTCTCTCTTTGCAGATGACATGATTCGTTATATGGAAAACCCAAAAGATTCCACCCCCAAACTACTATAACTCATACAACAATTCAGCAACGTGGCAAGATACAAAGTCAATGTACAGAAATCAGTGGCTTTCTTATACACTAACAATGAAAATACAAAAAAGGAATTAGAGAATCGATTCCATTTACTATAGCACCAAGAACGATAAGATACCTGGCAATAAACGTAACTAAAGAGGTAAGGATCTGTACTCAAGGAACTACAGAACACTCATGAAAGAAATTGAAGAAGACACAAAAAGATGGAAGACCATTCCATGCTCTTGGATCGGAAGAATAAACATTGTTAAAATGCCTGTACTACCTAGAGCAATCTATACTTTTAATGCTATTCCGATCAAAATTCCACCAGTATTCTTCAAAAGGCTGGAGCAAATAATCCAAAAATTTGTATGGAATCAGAAGAGACCCCGAATTGCTAAGGAAATGTTGAAAACCAAAAATGAAACTGGGGGCATCACGTTACCTGATTTCAAGCTTTATTACAAAGCTGTGATCACCAAGACAGCATGGTACTGGCATAAAAACAGACACATAGACCAGTGGAACAGAGTAGAGAGCCCAGATATGGACCCTCAACGCTATGGTCAAATAATCTTCGACAGAACAGGAAAAAATATCCAGTGGAAAAAAGACAGTCTCGTCAATAAATGGTGCCTGGAAAACTGGGCAGCTATATGTAGAAGAATGAAACTCGACCATTCTCTTACACCATACACAAATATAAACTCAAAATGGATAAAATGTCTCAACGTGAGACAGGAACCTATCAGACTCCTAGAGGAGAACATAGGCAGTAACCTCTTCAATATCAGCCACAGAAACTTCTTTCAAGATATGTCTCCAAAGGCAAAGGAAACAGAAGTGAAAATGAACTTTTGGGACTTCATCAAAATCAAAAGCTTCTGCACAGCAAAGGAAACAGTCAACAAAACAAAGAGGCAACCCACGGAATGGGAGAAGATATTTGCAAATGACAGTACAGACAAAAGGTTGATATCCAGGATCTATAAAGAACTCCTCAAACTCAACACACACAAAACAGACAATCATATCAAAAAATGGGCAGAAGATATGGACAGACACTTCTCCAATGAAGACATACAAATGGGTATCAGATACATGAAAAAATGTTCATCATCACTAGCCATCAGGGAGATTCAAATTAAAACTACATTGAGATATCACCTTACACCAGTTAGAATGGCCAAAATCAGCAAGACAGGAAACAACATGTGTTGGAGAGGATGTGGAGAAAGGGGAACCCTCTTACACTGTTGGTGGGAATGCAAGTTGGTGTAGCCTCTTTAGAGAACAGTGTGGATATTCCTCAAGAAATTAAAAATAGAACTTCCCTATGACCCTGCAATTGCACTCCTGGGTATTCACCCCAAAGATACAGATGTCGTGTTTATAGCAGCAATGGCCAAGGTCGCCAAACTCTGCAAAGAACCAAGATACCCTTCAACGGATGAATGGATAAGGAAGATGTGGTCCATATACACTATGGAGTATTATGCCTCCATCAGAAAGGACGAATACCCAACTTTTGTAGCAACATGGACGGGACTGGAAGAGATTATGCTGAGTGAAATAAGTCAAGCAGAGAGAGTCAATTATCATATGGTTTCACTTATTTGTGGAGCATAACAAATAGCATGGAGGACATGGGGAGTTAGAGAGGAGAAGGGAGTTGGGGGAAATTGGAAGGGGAATTGAACCATGAGAGACTATGGACTCTGAAAAACAATCTGAGGGTTTTGAAGGGGCGGAGGGTGGGAGGTCGGGGTACCAGGTGGTGGGTATTAGAGAGGGCACGGATTGCATGGAGGACTGGGTGTGGTGCAAAAATAATGAATACTGTTATGCTATGTGCCCTCCTTAATACCCACCACCTGGCTCCCCCAACCTCCCACTCCCTGCCTTTTCAAATCCCTCAGGTTGTTTTTCAGAGTCCATAGTCTCTCATGGTTCACCTCCCCTTCCAATTTCCCTCAACTCCCTTCTCCTCTCCATCTCCCCATGTCCTCCATGCTATTTGTTATGCTCCACAAATAAGTGAAACCATATGATAATTGACTCTCTCTGCTTGACTTATTTCACTCAGCATAATCTCTTCCAGTCCCGTCCAGGTTGCTACAAAAGTTGGGTATTCGTCCTTTCTGTTGGAGGCATAATACTCCATAGCGTATATGGACTACATCTTCCTTATCCATTCGTCCATTGAAGGGCATCTTGGTTCTTTCCACAGTTTGGCGACCGTGGCCATTGCTGCTATAAACATTGGGTACAGATGGCCATTCTTTTCACTACATCTGTATCTTTGTGGTAAATACCCAGGAGTGCAATGGCAGGGTCATAGGGTAGCTCTATTTTAAATTTCTTGAGGAATCTCCACACTGTTCTCCAAAGTGGCTGCACCAACTTGGAATCCCACCAACAGTGTAAGAGGGTTCCCCTTTCTCCACATCCTCTCCAACACACGTTGTTTCCTGTCTTGCTGATTTTGGCCATTCTAACTGATGTAAGGTGATATCTTAATGTAGTTTTAATTTGAATCTCCCTGATGGCTAGTGATGATGAACATTTTTTCATGTGTCTGATAGCCATTTGTATGTCTTCATTGGAGAAATGTTTTTTCGCATCTTCTGCCCATTTTTTAATATGATTGTCTGTTTTGTGTGTGTTGAGTTTGAGGAGTTCTTTATAGATCCTGGATATCAACCTTTTGTCTGTACTGTCATTTGCAAATATCTTCTCCCATTCCGTGGGTTGCCTTTTTGTTTTGTTGACTGTTTCCTTTGCTGTGCAGAAGCTTTTGATTTTGATGAAGTCCCAAAAGTTCATTTTCACTTCTGTTTCCTTTGCCTTCGGAGACACATCTTGAAAGAAGTTTCTGTGGCTGATATTGAAGAGGTTACTGCCTATATTCTCCTCTAGGATTCTGATGGATTCCTGACTCACGTTGAGGTCTTTTATCCATTTCGAGTTTATCTTTGCGTATGGTGTTGAGAATGGTCGAGTTTCATTCTTCTACATATAGCTGTCCATTTTCCCCAGCACCATTTATTGAAGAGACTGTCTTTTCCACTGTATATTTTGTAGAAGATTATTTGACCATAGAGTTGAGGGTCTATATTTGGGCTCTCTACTCTGTTCCACTGCTCTATCTGTCTGTTTTTATGCCAGTACCATGCTGTTTTCGTGATCACAGCTTTGTAGTAAAGCTTGAAATCAGGTAACGTGATGCCCCCCATTTTATTTTTGTTTTTCAACACTTCCTTAGCGATTTGGGGTCTCTTCTGATTCCATACAAATTTTAGGATTATTTGCTCCAGCTCTTTGAAAAATACCGGTGGAATTTTGATCGGAATGGCATTGATAGTATAGATTATTCTAGGCGGTAGAGACATTTTAACAATGTTTATTCTTCCGGTCCATGAGCATGGAATGGTCTTCCATCTTTTTGTGTCTTCTTCAATTTCTTTCATGAGTGTTCTGTAGTTCCTCAAGTACATATCCTTTACCTCTTTGGTTAGGTTTATTTCCAGGTATTTTATGGTTCTTGGTGTATAGTAAATGGAATTGATTCTCTAATTTCCCTTTCTGTATTTTCACTGTTACTATATAAGAAAACCACTGATTTCTGTACATTGACTTTGTACATTACTGCCACGTTGCTGAATTGCTGTATGAGTTCTAGTAGTTTGGGGGTGGAATCTTTTGGGTTTTCCATATAAAGAATCATGTCCTCTGCGAAGAGAGAGAGTTTGACTTCTTCATTACCAATTTGGATACCTTTTATCTCTTTGTTGTCTGATTGCTGTTGCTAGGACTTCTAATACTATGTTGAACAAGAGTGGTGAGAGTGGGCATCCTTGTCGTGTTCCTGATCTCAACGGGAAGGATGCAAGCTTTTTCCCATTGAGGATGATATTTGCTGTGGGTCTTTCATAGATAGATTTTAAGAAGGTCAGGAATGTTCCCTCTATCCCTTTACTTTGAAGCGTTTTAATCAGGAACGGATGCTGGATTTTGTCAAGTGCTTTTTCTGAATCAATTAAGAAGACCATGTGGTTCTACTCTCTTCTCTTATTAATTTGTTCTCTCACATTGATTGATTTGCGAATGTTGACCCACCTTTGTAGCCCAGGGATGAATCCCACCTGGTCATGGTGGATAATCTTTTTAATGTGCTGTTGGATCCTATTATCTGGGATCTTGTTGAGAATCTTAGCATCCATATTCATCAGGGATATTGGTCTGAAATTCTCCTTTTTGGTAGGGTCTTTGCCTGGTTTGGGGATCAGGGTAATGCTGGCTTCATAGAAAGAGTCAGGAAGTTTTCCTTCTGCTTCAATGTTTTGAAACAGCTTCAGGAGAATAGGTGTTATTTCTTCTTTGAAAGTTTGGTAGAATTCCCCAGGGAATCCATCAGGTCCTGGGCTCTTGTTTTTTGGAAGGTTTTTGATCACCGCTTCAATCTCGTTACTATATATCGGTCTATTCAGGTTGTCAATTTCTTCCTGATTCAATTTTGGGAGTTTATAGTTTTCCAGGAATGCATCCATTTCATCTAGGTTGCTTAGCTTGTTGGCATATAACTGTTGATAATAACTTCTGATGATTGTTTCTACTTTCTTGGTGTTCGTTGTGATCTCTCCCTTTTCATTCATAATTTTATGAATTTGGGCTTTCTCTCTTTTGTTTTGGATTAGTGTGGCCAATGGTTTATCGATCTTATTGATTCTTTCAAAAAACCAGCTTCTAATTTCATTGATACGTTCTACTGTATCTCTGGTTTCTACCTCATTGATCTCAGCTCTAATCTTGATGATTTCCCTTCTTATGTGTGGAGTTGGTTTGATTTGTTGTTGATTCTCCAGTTCCTTAAGGTGTAGAGACAGCTGCTGAGTTCTGGATTTTCCAATTTTTTTGAGGGAGGCTAGGATGGTTATGTATTTCCCCCTTAGGACCGCCTTTGCTGTATCCCATGGGTTTTGGACTGAAGTGTCTTCATTCTCAATGGTTTCCATGAATTGTTTCAGTTCTTCTTTGATCTCCTGGTTGATCCAAGCATTAAGCAAGGTGGTCTTTAGCTTCCAGGTGTTTGAGTTCCTTCTGAACTTTTCCTTGTGATTGAGATCCAGTTTCAAAGCGTTGTGATCTGAGAATGTGCAGGGAATAATCTCAGTCTTTTGGTATTGGTTGAGTCCTGATTTGTGACCCAGTATGTGGTCTATTCTGGAGAAGGTTCCATGTGCACTTGAGAAGAATGAGTATTCTGTTGTTTTAGGGTGGAATGTTCTGTATATATCTATGAGGTCCATCTGGTCCAATGTGTCATTCAATGCTCTTGTTTCTTTATTGAT
Organism: Mustela erminea; assembly: GCF_009829155.1. Lineage (NCBI taxonomy): Eukaryota > Metazoa > Chordata > Mammalia > Carnivora > Mustelidae > Mustela > Mustela erminea. The sequence continues at coordinate 44,483,112 of NC_045635.1, read as the reverse complement.
TTTCTGCTTCGATGATCTATTTCTCCTACTATTAATGTATTCATATCAATATGACTCTTTATCTTGATTAACAGTTTTTTTATGTAATTGGCTGCTCCCATATTGGGGGCATAGATATTTACAATTGTTAGATCATCTTGGTGGATAGTCCCTTTAAGAATGATGTAGTATCCTTCTGTATCTCTGACTACAGTCTTTAGTTTAAAATGTAATTTATCTCATATGAGAATTGCTACCCCTGCCTTCTTTTGAGGCCCATTGGCATGATAGATGCTTCTCCATCCCTTCACTTTCTGTCTGGGTGTATTCTTAGGTTCAAAATGGGTCTCTTGTAGACAATATATGGATGGGTCCTGTCGTTTTATCCAATCTGCAACCCTGTGTCATTTTATGGGCGCATTTAGGCCATTCACATTGAGAGTGATTATTGATAGATACCTTTTTATTGACATCGTGTTACCTTTGAAGTCTTTTTTTCTGTAGATTGTCTCTGTATTTCTGTTCAATGATATTCTTAGGATTTTTCCTCTTTTATAGAACCCCCCTTAGTATTTCCTGCAGTGTCGGCTTGGTGGTTGCATACTCTTTTAAGCTTTGCCCATCTTGGAAACTCTTTATCTCTCCCTCCATTTTGAATGTCAGTCTTGCTGGATAAAGTATTCTTGGCTGCATGTTCTTCTCATGTAGTGCCCTGAATATATCTTGCCAGCCCTTTCTGGCTTGCCAGGTTTTGGTGGACATGTCTGACGTTATTCTGTTGGGCTTTCCTCTGTACATAGGAGCTTTTTTGTCCTAGATGCCTTCAAGAGGGCCTGCCTACAATTATAATTCTTTATTCTTACTATTAGGTTTCTCGAGGACTTTCGAGAATCTATTATCTTGGAGGGAGACCATTCTGCCTCTAGTACATGAATGCTGGTTCCGTTCACGAGATTGGGAAAATTTTCGTGGAGACCTTGTTCCACTATATCTTCTAGACTTCTTTCTTTCTACTCCCCTTCAGGGATTCCAATAATTCTGATGTTGGAACATTTCATGGCATCATTTATTTCCCTGATTCTGTTTTCGTGGCTTCTAAGCTGTTTGTTCCAGGCTTTCTCCTGTTCCTTTCTCTCTATCTGTTTGTCCTCCAGATCACTAATTCTATCTTCTGTCTCAGTTACATAGCTTTTAGAGAATTTAGATTAGATTGGAACTCATGGAGAGCATTGTGCACCTCATCCCTGGTGGCTTTCAGTTCTGCCCTTATCAATTCTGTTTGGTCATCCATGGCTTTCTGCAAGTTAGCTATTGCCTGGATAATTGTTAGTCTGAATTCCCTTTCTGACATATTGTCTATGTCGATAGCCATTAGCTCTGTTGCAGAAGGCCTATCCTCTGAATTTTTCTTCTGTTGGGCATTCCTCCTCCTAGTCATTTTGATGAAAGATGGCTGAACGGATGTAGGTGGATGTATCAACTGTGGTGCAGTCAAGCTGCACCCTGGAATGCTTCTGAGCAATCAGGAGTTCCCACTCAAATGAGAGAAAAAAGAAAAGAAAAAGAAAGAGAGAGAGAGAGAGAGAGGGAAAAAATGGAAGATAAAAGAGAAGTTTCAGCCCAAATGGGCCCCAAGGTTAAGATTTATGAAGTATACAACCAAAAACAGACAAACAAAAAGACTGATAAAAGTATATGAGCAGAGAAAAAATATATACATATATGCAAAAAAAAGAACTTCGTCAAAAAGAACTCCAAATATAAGATTTATATACTATCAGGACAAAGACAAATACACAGAAACACTGGCAGAATAAAAAGATTGGAGAGTGGGTATAAATTCTCAATGTGGGCGAGGAAGGTTATTTTGATTCTTTCTGGATGTATCTTGATATCTTTGTTAAAGGACTCAACTTACCTAAGATAAAGGGGGATTAAAAATTGGTTTACCTATAGGGTAGCATTGGTTGGGGAAAGGGGATTACCTTGAAGTTTAACTCTATATGAATATTAAAAAATAAAAATTAAAAAAAGAATAAACTAATATAAATTAAACTAAAATTTAAAAATTAAAAAATAGAAAAGCAAAAGAAAAACACAGGTATATGTATCAAAAAGTTCAGGTTAAAAGGTTATTATGGAATTTGATGTACTGGACATCTCACAGTGACGATAAATAGGTTAAAAAATTATATATATTTTAAAAAATTAACCAGAATAGTGGGAACGAATTATAACTAAAAGTTGTATCTATGAAGTAGTGGTGGTTGTTCTCTTGTCTGCCCCCCACCAGGGGAAGGGCCTGCCACATGGTTTTTAGGCAATGTTCCCTGAGTTAAGTCCTCCTGCCCCCCTCAAAGGGGTGGGCTCTGAGGAAACTGATTTTTCAGGCTTTTGTTCTCTGGAGGTTTTTATGTTTGTTTGTTCAGTTTTTTTTTCTTTTTTCTTTTCTTTTTTTCCTCTCACCTTGACAGCTTTTGATGGTTTTTGGAGGTTTAGAGGAAAGCAAAGTGCACCCCGACCTCACTCTCAGAGAGAAGCCTCAGTCTGTTCCCCTCTGGGTGCTGCAGAGCACATAAGTTCCCCCTCGGCCACTGGCAGAACAGGTCACTGGCGAGTCGTGGTCCCTGGGGACACAGGAACTCCTGCTTGTACCCAAAACTACGACAGCAGCGGCTGTCTGGGCATCTCCGGACTGCCAGAGAGGTTCCAAGAGCCATCGCACACTGAGATTTTCCTGCTGGCCCAGGCTGGGAGTTTCTTGTCTTTCCGGGTCCAAGAGCACCAGGCTATTGCCTGCGTGCACCTCTCTCAGGGGAGGGAGTGGGGTGTGCATGTCTCAGGCTCTAATAGCACAGCGCTCGCATGGAGAGTGCAAAAAGGCTGTGCTTCTGCCTGCCGGCTGGCGAGTCTCCCAACCCCTCAAGGGAGCTGGATCCCATTCACTCTCAGGCACGCTGGAGGCTCCGAGACCAAGACCTGGTTTCTCCTCTGCACTCTCTCTGGCTCAGCGCCAGGGGTGGCTATCTTGGGTCTGAGAACTTAAGCCCCTGTCCCTAACTGCCCCAATTCCCAAATTTCCCCCCACAATCCTTTAATCTTTTTGCGTGCTTTCAACCAGACTCCAAGTTAATGCTGGTCCCCAGATGCAGGGCACTCTCCTATTGGGGTATTACTTTTCAAAGGGTCACCTCTGGTGGCTCCCTCCCCCTTTTGTTTATCTTCCGATATCAGTCCGTTGTTCCCACTTCGCTTCACCTGCCCACTGGTGTCTTCTGCCCCCGTAGAGATCCAGATGTGTATAATTCTGATCTCAGGCTGATTTCATGGGTGATTGGAGTTCTTTGGTAGGTAATCAGCTCACTTTAGGGTACAGGTTGAAATGGCACCTCCTCCTACTTCCCCACCATCTTGTCTCCCCCAAGCATTTAATTCTTTATGAAACTTTCTATAATGCCTTATTAGAATATTAATATTATATGCTTTCTAAAAATGTTGCAAAATACTAAACTTATGAATTATCAGTGGATTACCTGGCACACATTGGTATTAATGTACTAGAATAAAATTAAATTTTGTTTAAAAAATTGTATCAGTAAACTTTGAACAAGAAAACTGCTCTTCTTAATGTGAGTGGGCCTCATCTAATCAGTTGAAGGCCTGATGGAACAAATAAACCATCTTCTGTGAGCAAGAGGGAATTCTCCAGCAGACTGATGTTGGACTTTTTCAGCAGCATTTGTTCTCCTGAGTCTCCAGGCTATTGGCTTACACTGCAAATTTTGGATTTATCAGCTTCTCTAATCTCATAAATCAATTACTTTTAGTAAATCTTCTCATGTTTACATATATCCTACTGATTTTCTTTCTCTGGAGAACCTTATTAATCCAGATTATGGTACCAAATATTTCCAGAAGAACAGAATCTTTTTTTTAAAGATTTTTATTTATTTGTCAGAGATAGAGAGCACAAGCAGGGGAAGAGACAGGCAGAGAGTGAAGCAGGCTCCATAATGAGCAGGGAGACTGATGTGGGACTCTATCCCAGCACCCTGGGATCATGACCTGAGCAAAAAGCAGGCACTTAACCTCCTGAACTGTCCAGGCATCCCCAGAACAACAGAATCACAAGAAAAAATCTTTTTAATGGTACTGGGTCTTCTGGTATTGTCTTTCTAATCTGGTTAGATTTAATGGCTCTAATGACACTTTCCAGGAGTAAAGAGAGCCTTGATAGCCATGGCATAATCTGGCAATAGAAATAAGCAAAATATCAACATTAGATACTCCTAATAAGAAACTTATAAGAAGCAAGGTACTAGGTGAAGATGCATATGATGCTTTCAAATACATTTATCAAATTTACAGTTTTAATGATACTGACTAGCTATTCCTAGAGTAGCTGGACAAAGTAGGGAAAGAAAAGGAAGAACTCACGAGTTCAAATTCTCAGCTCAAACACCACATAAATAATCTGAAACATTTTGTGTCTCCTCTCAAAGAGACTTTATTTCCTAGAGTCACAGGGCACAGATTGCTGAAAATCCACAATCTCATCTTGTGAGTGGCTGAATTACAACACAAGCTGAACTCCCAGCCTTCCAGGGTGTCCACTGCAAAAGTGAAGGAAAACAGCATGGAGGTTCCTCAAAATGTTGAAAATAGAACTGCCCTATGACCCAGCAATTGCACTATTGGGTATTTACCCTAAAGATACAATCGTAGTGATCCAAAGGGGCACGTGTACCCGAATGTTTATAGCAGCAATGTCCACAATAGCCAAACTATGGAAAGAACCTAGATGTCCATCAACAGATGAATGGATCAAGAAGATGTGGTATATATACACAATGGAATACTATGCAGCCATCAAAAGAAATGAAATCTTGCCTTTTGCGACAACATGGATGGAACTAGAGCGTATCATGCTTAGCGAAATAAGTCAAGCAGAGAAAGACAACTATCATATGATCTCCCTGATATGAGGAAGTGGTGATGCAATATGGGTGCTTAAGTGGGTAGGAGAAGAATCAATGAAACAAGATGGGATTGGGAGGGAGACAAACCATAAGTGACTCTTAATCTCACAAAACAAACTGAGGGTTGCTGGGGGGAGGGGGTTTGGGAGAAGGGGGTGGGATTATGGACATTGGGGAGGGTATGTGCTTTGGTGAGTGCTGTGAAGTGTGTAAACCTGGTGATTCACAGACCTGTACCCCTGGGGATAAAAATATATGTTTATAAAAAATAAAAAATTTAAAAAAAAAAAAAAGAAAGCAATGGGATCCTGAAAGTTGGAATGGGAACATGTCAGAAGACTTTAACAAAGCTGGGGACATTGAGCTTCTAAATTCTGAAGAGTCTTCCTTGCCAATTGAAGTAGCTGATCCACTTTTGTCTGAGGGATTAACCCTACATTGCATAAGGAAACCACAATAGCCTCCCTGGAGTCAGTTGCCGTACAAAACAATGCTGATTTTCTTCAAGACTAACTCCCACTACTCCTCTTTATCATCTCCTTCTCTGCTCTCCTTTGCACTGCTAGTGCAAGATTCTTGGTATTCGGGGCGCCTGGGTGGTTCAGTGGGTTAAAGCCTCTGCCTTCAGCTCAGGTCATGATCCCAGGGTCCTGGGATCAAGCCCCGCATTGGGCTCTCTGCTCAGCGGGGAGCCTGCTTCCTCCTCTCTCTCTGCCTGCTTCTCTGCCTGCTTCTCTGCCTACTTGTGATCTGTCTGTCAAATAAATAAATAAAATCTTTAAAAAAAAACAAGATTCTTGGTATTCTACGTGATTCTCAACAACCTCTTAGGTATTGTTAATGGTATGCCCTTTTGTAAGTGAAGTAGAAGCCATTTTTATTTCTCTCAGAAGTGATCACAGATGTATGGCTTTGGCAGATGTGAAAAAGTGTGAATGTTTGCAGTGGCCTGAGGATTCCTTTGCTAATCATTTGCCTCAGGACTTCAGTGGGTAGGGACTTCTGGTAGTGGTTTCCTCCAGATGGCTGACTGCTTGCATTTCATTGCATTCTATATCCAGTATGATTTCCAGTGTCTCTTACAGATTCATAAAACTTGATTATCCTTTATTATTATTTTCTTTGGTGATGCTGAATATTTCTAGTTTAGTGATCACAAATGAAGTAGTGATAACAAATAGATTGACTTTATATGTCAGCTATGCCCCACTCAAAAAACACACAAGTTATATCAGTTTGACTGCCATTCCTAAGAAGGTTTGGCAAGAGCTGTAATACCTAAGCTTCAGTGACTATTTCCTACCTTGCAAGGTCATTATTAGAATAAAATTAATTATATTAGTAATAGGAGGGAAAATAATATTCAAATAGAACAGATAATAGTACTGTTATGGGTTGAGTTGTGTTTCCTAAAAATTCCTTTGTTGGAGTCCTAACAACTTGGAACTCAGAATGTGACTGTATTTGGAAATAGGATCTTTCTAAAGAGATCAGTAAATTAAACTGAGGTCTTTAGGGTGGGCTTCACCCAATATGACTGGAATCCTTATAAAAAGTGGGATTTAGGACACAGACATATATCAAGGGAAGACCACGTAAAGGCACAAGGAGAAGACAGCCATCTCTAAGCCGAGAGAGAGGACTTAGCAGAAACCAACTCTGCTGACACTTTGATCTCAGACTTCTAGACTCCAGAATTTTAAGAAAAAAAATTCTGATTTTAAGCTGTGGTACGTTTTTATGGAAGCCTGAGCAAACTAATACACATGATTTTAGTGCCTTTGAGGGGATGAGTTTTACAGCTATTTACTATGCTACAACTCCTCCTACTACCACTAATACAACCACCACATAATAATATAATAATTCCTGTGTCTGAGCAACCAAGTGGTGATGGGTAAACCTCAAAACTACATTTCATCTCAGACCTTAAAACCATGATTTTTTTTTAAAGAGGGGAGAGGCCTTTTTATTTTATTATTTTTTTTAAGACTTCATCTACTTATTTGACAGGGAGAGAAATCACAAGCACGCAGAGAGGCAGGCAGAGAGAAAGGGTAAATAGGCTTTCCGCAGAGTAGAGAGCCTGATGAGGGGCTCAATCCCAGGACTCTGAGATCATGACCTGAGCCAAAGACAGAGGCTTAACCCACTGAGCCACCAAGTCACCCCTAAAAACCATGATTTTATCTCAAATGCATGACCATGAATGAACTGTTTCTTACTTTCACTCTCATTTTACCTACACCACAGTACTCCTCAATTGCTAGCAACTTACTTTCTTTCTAATAACCTCCCTTAATAATTCATTGAGATGATAGCAGTAATAAGGTGGGACTTCTTAGAGCTTCCCAAACCCAATCTACCTGTTTCTACCCTGACATTCTCTGCCACTTCTCTGCATACATGTTCCTGACTACAAACACCGCCTCACCTCTGCTCAGTATCCTATGTCTTCCACATCTCAGGGATTTGGCTCCTGCAATTATTGCTTTTCTCTCCTGAATCATAAATTACCTCCTCTACAATGATTTATTCCCAAATTAAGGGGGGAAAATACTAAGCCTCATCCCATACATCCTTCTATAGCTCCTTGCACATTTATCTGTGTCCTTCAAAGAAAAACTGCTTCAATATATCCTAAAACCATTCAATCTTCAACCTACTTCATCAGAGTTGTTTCTAAAAATTATACAGAAAGGTAAAGGACTTAGAATAGCCAAAATAATTCTGAGGAAGGATAAGTTGGAGAACTCACACTATCTAATATCAAAACTAAATATAATTCTTATAGTAATCAAGGCAGTGTGGTATTGGGAAGAAATTGACATACCAGAGCAGTCCAGAAATAGATTCATACATATGATCAATCAATTTCAGCAAAGGTGCAAAGTCAATTCAATGGAGAAAGATAAATTTTCAAGAAATAATGTTAGAATAATTGGACTCCATTAAGAAAAAAAATGACTCCTTATCTTGACTTTATTCCAAAAAATTAACCTAATACGTATTATAGAGATAAATGGAATACTTAAAACAATGAAACTTCAGGGCGCCTGGGTGGCTCAGTGGGTTAAAGCCTCTGCCTTCAGCTCGGGTCATGACCCCAGGGTCCCGGGATCGAGCCCCGCATCCGGCTTTCTGCTCAGTGGGGAACCTGCTACCCCCTCTCTCTCTTCCTGCTTCTCTGCCTACTTATGATCTCTGCCTGTCAAATAAATAAATGAAATCTTTAAAAAAATGAAACTTCTAGAATAAAACATAGAAGAAGATATTTGTGATCCACAGATAGGCAAAGTTTTCTTAAAATAAGACACCATAAACACAATGTATTTAAAACTTGATACAGTGTACTTCAAAATTAACAAATTATGCTCTTCAAAAGACATGGTTAAAAGAAAGAAAAGCCAAGTCACATACAGGTACAAAATATTTGCGAAACACATTATCTGATGAAGTACTTATTTCCAGGATATAAAAAAAATCTTCAAATCTCAATAATAAGAGAAGAAACCAACTAATTTAAAATAGAACTGGTCACTTCACCAAAGAAAATAATGAATGACTGATAAGGTTATTAAAGAACCATGAAACATTATGGAAGTGCAAATCTAAAGCCTAAAAAGCTACCCACTACACACCTATCCCAATAGCTAAAATGAGAGAAAACTTAAATAACATCAGTACTAAAAACTCACCAGGGTGTGCAGTGCAACTGGAACCCTCATACATTGCTGTTGTGGATGTAAAATGATACAACTACTTTGGAAAACAGCTTGGCAGTTTTCTATAGTTTGAAACATACACTTAGTATGTGACCCAGCAATCCTACTCCTAGATTATTATCTAAGAGAAAAAAAATAGTTATGTTAATTCAAAACCAATAGGTAGAAATTTATGGTGGCTTTCTTCATAATACAAGGAACTGAAAACAACTCAAATGTCCATCAGTTGGTGCAAGTATAAGAAACTGCATTATATCTATAAAGGGAAATACTATTAAGGATAAAAAGGAAAGAAATACTGGTATACACAACCACATGGCTGAATCTCAAATGCATTATACAAAGTGGAGAATAACCTCACTCAAAAGGTTACACAGTCTAGAGTTTCATTTATATGACATCAGCAACAGAAAGCCTATATATCTTTTACACAGTGTCCCCAGCTGAGGCAGCTAGAATCCAGTACGCTACTAACCCAAAGATGGATCCTGACATGGGTCTATGATCCAAAGCTGAAGGATAAAGGAGACTTCCATACATATTTTATGGATATGGTTAGCACTCTGGACTCTGGATAGACTTGAGTCTAAGCAGAAGAAAATAGGGATTTATATGCTTCCACAACAAAACAAACAACTCCCCTTCTTTATTTATCGACTGCATTTTTTGTCTTCCCCTTGAGGGTCTCCTCACCTAAATGTCTTAATCAAAATTAATCATCAGGTGACTTGGGGACAATAGCAGAAATCAGCATGTTTCCCTGGTTTTAGCTTGCTCTAAGTTGAGATTGGCCCAGTGAAAACATATCGACCAAAATCAGTACAACTTAAGAATTCCTGTTTCCCACAGTGTATTTTTTGCCCTTTTCAAAAACATTAGGTTCTTGTCACTTTCAGGGATGTCAGGGCTTATAAATCATGGGAAACATACAAACCTAGTGCTCTGGAAACTCTTCCATTGGGGAAGGAAAGAATGAGCTTCCAATACTTTGTAGGAAGTTGGCATAATATTGGTGTCAAACTGAAAAATTGGGTAATCCTAGTTGGATAAGCTGTATATTTGTTTTAGACATCTGTTAATTAAAGTAATTAAGCAGACTTACGGAAATCAGGAGCTAAAGACAAGTATTCAGTAGAAGACTTGAAATCATCCATTGAACAAATCTTTAGAAAGCTGAATAAAAAAATAAAAGAAGTGAAACAATAAAAAAAAGTTCTTAATAAATGTGATCTAGAGTTAGATCAAGAAACTCTCCAATTACTGAGAACAGAGAAAAAAATCAGAGAAACTTATCAAAGATATATTGCAAGAAAACTCTTTAAAAAATAAATATCATGAGCAAAATGTAATGTAAAAAGACTTAAAGGAGTATTAATGTAAACTTTCAGAATATCAAAAACAACTAAAAATAAATAGTAAATCCTCAAAACAACAAACAACAGGACAAACAATCCAATAAAACATACAAGACAACTAAACAGACCAGACAATATGTAGATGAGCACATGAAAATATGCTCAACATATTGAAAAGAAAATTAAATATGTTCATATTGAACATATTGAAAAGAATATTAAAATCCCAAAGAAATACCATGACACACCTTTTTAAAATTAAAAAACTGATCATACCAAGTGTTGGTGAGGATGTGGAGCAGAGAATGTAGAACAAATGGAACCCTTGAATATTGCTTGTGGAATTGCAAAGTGGTAATAACCCACTTTGAAAAACAGTTTGGCAGTTTGGCAATATAGGTGTAAAAACGAACTTCCGATGAATTTTTAAAAAGAAATTTATGAGACAAGCAGAGCAAGGAAAAGTATTTCTGGTGAATTTGAATTAAAACAGATTTGAATTAAACCAGAAAAGTATTTCTGGTAAATATGAATTAAAACAGATGGTTCTAAGCAAAAATGATGGCTCTAATGAAAAGTGCCCATGGGGTTCTAAAAATCCTAGGTCCAAAACCGGCTGCACCAAGGACTAGTATTTTTGTTTTGAGAGGTTTGTTTTTCTTTTTGATTCTCAGGGTATCTGATTTTATCTTATTTATATTTTGTTTTGTTTTATTTTATTATTTTATGGACCAACTGTGTTGCATGAACAGACAAGCTTCTCTAATATCACCTGTTGCTGGTGGACAGATTTTCTTTGTCTTTTTGTTTTTAGCTTTATTGAGGTATAATTGATACTTTCAAATTGCATATATTTATTGTATACCTCTTGAAGAAATTGGACATATGCATACATCTGTTATACCATCACTATGACCATGGTATTAAACATATCCATTAAGCAAATCCAAAACTTTCCTTGTATCTTCTGTTTTTGTTTGTATGTTTGTTGTTTTGTTAAGACTATTTACATGAGATCTATAATCAAACATATTTTAAAGTACAAAATACCCCATTGTTAACTATAGGTGCTTGATTTCTAGAATATATTCATTTAGCATAACCAAAGCTTTATACCCATTGAAAACCAATTCTCCATTTTGCCCTCCCCCTGCCCCTTCCAACTACCATTGTATTCTCCACTTCTATGAGTGACTATTTTTGATAGTCATATAAGTGGAATCATGCAGTATTTGTTCTTCTGCAGTTGGATTATTTCACTTAGCATTATGTCCTCCAGGTTCATTCCTGTTGTCACAAAATGCCAGAATTCCCTTCTTTTTTAAGGCTGAATAATATTCCATTGCAGGTATATACCACATTTTCTTTATCCGTTTACCTGTCAATGGACATTTGGGTTATTTCCATACCTTGGCTGTTGTGAAAAATGTTGAAATTAACACAGGGGTTTGGATATCTCTTTGAGATCTTATTTCAAATCCTTTTGGATATATACTCAGAAGTGGGATTGATAGCTCATATGGTAGTTCTGTTTTTAGTTTTTTTTGTGGGAACTTTACACTGTTTTCCATAGTGGCTACACCATTATATGTTCCAACCAAAAGTGTGTAAGTGTTCCAGTTTCTCCACACCCTCACTGTTGTTATCTTTTTTTCTATTTTCAGAAATAACATCCTAACAGGTGGGTGTTATCTCACTGTGGTTTTGATATAAATTTCCCTGAAGGTTAGTGATTTTTTATATACATGGTGCACATTTTTATGTCTTCTTTGGGAAAATGTCTATTCAGATACTTTGAATATTTTAAAATTGAGTTTTTGGTTTTATTTCTATTGAGTTGTAAGTTTTTATTATATATTTTAGTTATTAACCCCTCAGCAGATAAATAGCTTGCAGATATTTTCTCCTATTCTGAAGTTTGCCTTTCACTCTGCTGACTGCTTCCTTTCCTGTACAGAAGCTTCTTAGTTTGGTGTAGACCCATTTGTCTATCTTTGCTTTTTGCCTATCACAGCCAAGAAATCATTGCCCAGACCAATATCAAGAAGTTTTCTCTCTATGATTTTTTCAAGGAGTTTTACAATTTTAGGTCTTATATTTGAGTCTCCAATCCATCTTGAGTTGATTTTTGTGTATGGTCTAAGATAGAGGACCAATTTTATCTTTTTATAAGTGGATATACAGTTTTCACAGCCCCATTTGTCAAAGAAGACTATCCTTTGCCCATCTCACCTATTGGCACCCTTGTTGAAGATCAGTTGACTACATATACACGGATTTATTTCTGGATTATCTATTCTATTCCATTTGTCTATGTCTGTTTTAATGTCAGTGCCATACTGTTTTAATTACTGTAGGCTTATAATATATTTGGATGCCTCCAGCTTTGTTCTTCTTTAGCAAGATCACTTTGGCTATTCTTTTGTGGTTCCATATGAATTTTAGGACTTTTCTCTGTTTCTTTAAAAAAAAACGCCATTGGAATTTTGATAAAGATTGCATTGAATGTATGGACAGCTTTGGATAGCATGAACATTTTAACAATATTAACTTCCAATACATGAACACAGGATATAAAAAAGATCTCAAACAAACAACTTAATTTTTACATCATCTCAAGGAAGAAAAAAAAAAGCATAAACTAAGCCCAAAGATAGCAGGAGGAAGGAAATAATAAGAACAGAGCATAAATGTAAAACAATAGAGTAGAAAAACAATAGAAAAGATCAATGAAAGTAAGTGCTAGCTTTTTGAAAAGATAACATTGATAAATCTTTAGCTAGACTAATTCAGAAAAGAAGATTGAAATAAAATTAGAGACAAAAGAGGAGATATAATGGCTACCACAGAACTATAAAGGATTAAAGGGAAATACTATGTATATTGATACTCCAACAAATTGGATAACTTAGAATAAATGAATAAATTCCTCAAAACATATAATCTACCAAGACTGAATCACAAAGAAATAGAAATTATAAACACACCAATAAATAAGTTAGGAGGTTGAACAGAAATGAAAAACATCCCCAAAAGTAAAGCCCATGACCAAATGGTTTCACTGGTGAATTCTACCAAATATTTGACAAGGAATTAATGCCAATCCTCACACTCAGTGAACATTTTGAAGAGGAGGGAACACTTCCAAGCTCATTGACTATGGCCAGCACTATCCCAATCCCAAAGCTAGATAAAGACACTATAAGAAAAGAGAAGTATAGACCCAATATCTCTGATGATTATAAATGTAAAAATTCTCAACAAAATATTATCAAACCAAAATTCAAGAACACATTAGAAGGAATATACACCATGACAAAGTAAGAGTTACTCCTGAGATGCAAGGATGGTTCAAACATATGCAAATCAATAAATGCAATATATCACAATAATAGAGTAAAAGATAAAAATCACATGATCAACTCAATGGAACAGAATAGAAAGTCCAGAAATAAACCCACAGTTACATGGTCAATTAATCTTTGAAAAAGTAGCAAAGAATACGCAATGGGAAATGGAGAGTCTCTTCAACAAATGGTTTTGGGAAAACTGGGTAGCTACATGCAAAAGAATGAAACTGACCACTTTCTTACACAATACACAAAATAAACTCAAAATGGATTAAGGACCAAAATGTGAGATCTTGAAACCATAAAAATCTTAGAAAAGAGCACAAGCATTAATTTCTCTGACATCAACCATAACTACTTTTTTCTAGATATGTCTCCTTTTCTTTTAAAGATTTTATTTATTTATTTATTTACTTACTTATTTGATAGCGACACAGTGAGAGAGGGAACACACACGGGGAGGGGGGGTGGTGGAAGAGGGAGAAGCAGGTTTCCCAGTGAGCAGAGAGCCCAATGTAGGGCCTGATCCCACAACCCTGGGTTCATGACCAAGTGGAAGGCAGACACTTAATGACTGAGCCACCCAGGTGCCCCTAGATATGTCTCTTGAGGCAAGGGAAACAAAAAGCAAAAATAAACTATTTGAATTACATCAAAATAAAAAGCTTCTGTACAACAAAGGAAACAGCCAATGAAACTAAAAGATAACCTACTGGGGGCACCTGGATGGCTCAGTTGGTTAAGCGTCTGACTCTTGGTTTCAGCTCAAGTCATGATCTCTTAGATTGTGGGGTGGAGCCCCCAAATATCTAAAGAATGTATACAACTCAACAACCAAAAAACAAATAATCCAATTAAAAATGGGCAGAAGACATGAACAGACAATTCTCCAAAGCAGACATACATAGCAGACACATGAAAAGATGCTCAGGATTACTTATCATCAGGGAAATGCAAATCAAAACCACAGTGAGATGGCACCTCACACCTATCAGAATGGCTAAAATCAAAAACACAAGAAACAAAAAGTGTTGATGAGTATGTGGAGAAAAACGAAAACCTCATGTACTGTTGGTAGGAATGCAAACTGGTGCAGCCACTATAGGATATAGTATACGAGTTTCTCAAAAATTAAAAATACAATTATCATATGATCCAGTAATCACACTACTTGGTATTAACCCACAGAATATAAAAATACTAATTTGAAGCTATATATGCACCCATATGTTTATTTCAGTATTATTTATAATAGCCAAATTATGGAAGCAGCCCAAGTATCCTTTGACAGATGAATAAAGAAGATGTGGTGTGTTTATATATGCAATGGAATATTATCCAGCCATAAGAAGAATGAAATCTTGTGATTTGCAACAACATAAATGGAGCTAGAAAGTATAATGCTCAGTGAAATAATCCAGTCAGTGAAAGACAAATACCATATGATTTCATGCATATGTGGAATTTCCAAAATAAGACAAAGGGGGGAAAAAAGAGACAAAATAAACAATCCCTTACCTCTAGAGAACAAACTGGTGGTTACCAGAAGGAAGGGTGAGGGTGTGGGTAAATAGGTGAAGGGGATTAAGAGTACATTTATCTTGGTGAACATTGAGTAATACATGGAATTATTGAATCACTATATACCTGAAACTTATATAACACTATACATTAACTACGCTAGAATTTAAATTCTAAAAAATCTAATGATCATAACAATAGATGCAGGAAAAGCATTTGGCAGTATTCAACACCTTTTCACAATAAAATCCTTCAACATACTGTCAATAGAAGAAACATACCACAACATAATAAAGACCATATACAAAAAATCTGCAGCTAACATTATACTCAAAGGAGAAAAATTGAAACTTTTCCTCTAAGATCAGGAAGAAGACAAGGATGCCCACTCTTTACCAGTGTTATTTAATATAGCACTTTAAGTCCTAACTGAAGTAATGAGGAGAGGGAAACAAACAATATTAAGATCAGAGAGGAAGAAGTAAAACTCTTGCTATTTGGAGAAGATATGATTTTGCATATAGAAAACTCCAAGGACTCAACCAAAAATATATTGGAACTAATCAACAATTTCAGTAAAATTGCAGGATATAAACTAAACATACAGAAACCAGTTTTATTTTATACACTAATAATGAAACATTGATCAGGAAATTTTTAAAAATCTATTCACAATTGCGTCAAAAAGAATAAAATTCTTAGGACTCATTTAACCAAAGTGGCAAAAGACTTTACAGTAAACACCATAAAATACTGATCAAAGAAATTAAACGGATTGATGTGGTGACCTTGAATAAGGTATTTATTTTTTTTATCCTCAGTTATTTACTTAATAAAATGGAGATAACTGAGCAAGTATTTTTTTTTATTTATTTGACAGATAGAGATCACAAGTATGCAAAGAGGCAGACAGAGATGGAGAGGAGGAAGCAGGCTCCCTGCTAAGCAGAGAGCCCCATGTGGGGCTCAGTCTAAGGACCCTGAGATCACGACCCTAGCGGAAGGCAGAGGCTTAACCCACTGAGCCTCCCAGGTGCCCCCACTAGGTTATCTTTTAGTTTAGATATATTTTTTAGTGAAAATTGGCCACTCTGATTACAGTTAACCCTTGAACAATGCAGGTTTGAACTGTGCCGGTCCACTTATATGTAGATTTTTTTCAATTAATACAGTAAAATACTGTAAATGTATTTTCTCTTATGATTATCTTAACATCCTTTCTGTAGCTTATTGTAAGAATACAGTATATAATATGTACAACAGACAAAAATATGTGTTAATTTACGCCAATGAAAAGTAGGCTATTAGTTCTTTTTGGAGTCAAAATTATATATGCATTTTTGACTGTGTAAGGGGGTCAGCTCACCTAATCCCCATGTTGTTCAAGGGTCAACCGAATTTAGTTTTTAAGTGTGAGGTTGATCAGTTATTTTAGATTTAAATGTGGAGCATAAATGTCACCAAGCCTCACATCAGCAAGATCACATATACAAACTCAGTGACCAGTGGATGTGGGAATTCAGGTGACCTCTTTTACTCTGAGTACTCTTTTTTTAAAAATTATTTCTTTTCAGTGTAACAGTATTCATTGTTTTTTGAACCACACCCAGTGCTCCATGCAATCCGTGCCCTCTCTAATACCCACCACCTGGTTCCCCCAATCTCCCACCCCCTGCCCCTTCAAAACCCTCAGATTGTTTTTCAGAGTCCATAGACTCTCATGGACTCTTCACCTCCCCTTCCAATTTCCCTCAACTCCCTTTGAGTACTTTTTACCCCTGATTTTCCTCTTGCTTCCTGGCCACCCCACTCACTGTGTTTTGTTTTGTTTTGTTATTTTGTTTTGTTTTTTGGGTCCCTTCCTGCATTTCCACTCTGCATTTCAACAGCTTTTCTGTTTATCTATCTGCCTCACCAGAGTGATAACTCTTTTAGCAAGCACCACATGTCCTTAGTCTTTTCATTTCTGGCATCCCAGATATTTCCTGAAAGAAGCTAAAAATCAGTGCATGAGTACTGAATTGATCTTTTGAAATGATTCCCAACAGGAAAAGCACCTCCTCCATTTAGAAGTGAGAATTATAGATTTCATATTTGTAGGTATCATACGTATGACATTTTGTTTGGTGCTAAACACTGTAGGGAACTGGCTCTGCTTTGTTGCCCTGGTGAATTTGCATGTTCCTACTTAGGCCATGTAGGCAAACCTAGACTGCAGGCCCTGACTCTTGGCAGAATACCTTGTGATTCCTCTTGGAGTGGGTGGGGGTGGGGCGGTGGTTGTGAAGATAAGCAGCCTGATGAGAAGCTGCTACAAAGTACTTTCTCACCAACCTCCTTATCTAGCTGGAGGCTGACAGAAGGTCAATTTGCATCCATCTCTGATTTCAGTTGGCTGCAGGACATTCCTCCTTGCTCCACCTGAGAGTACAGCTGTGGACTACAGGGTCCACTTAACATCATTTGGGGTACAGCTGTGAACTTCACACTGGCAGAGAGACCCACCGGCCTGTGTTGTCTGTTACTGAACAACTCCCACTCAGTATCAGTCCCAGTATGACTACTGGTGCAGGGAGCTGACGCCAAGTTGATACTGCTTTTTCTTTGTCTGTAAGTAATAAACTATTTGAATCCATTTGGGCTTATGTTTCCTGACTGGTCAAATCTACAGAAGTGTAATAAGCCAAAATAACAGCTGCTGTGGTTAAGCATGTGGTCCTGTTGTCTTCTGCAGTGTTACTTAAGGACCACTTGACAGACTCTGGTGTTGACTTGTGTGGGTTGCATGGCCAGAATATTGACTTTTTTCCTTTGGCACACATAGCAAGGAACACAGTTTTCAGCACATATTGTGACTTAGAGCAGCCTTGTCAGACCTCAGATATTTACAAACCCACTTTAGAATGGATGCCATATCTAACACCAGTTACACTGTTATTTAATCAATAAATATATTAATATCAAGTTTCTAAACTCAGATAATTTAAAAAGTTAGCTTTATATCTCTACTTGAAATTCAGAATCAGTACTATTTGCTAGAGGTGTAATTGTGATGGTAAATGAAACAAAAACATTTGAAAGGTTAAATTAAAAAAAAAGGAAGAAGCCAAATCCATTTGCAATATAATGCCTACTTCATGTTATTTCATTTATTATTCATAGCAATTATTTAGTGTAAATACTATAATTTCTATTTTAGAAAGGAAACAGACCCAGTGGATCTAAATACCTTTCCTGTCATCATATAGTCAGTGTTTGTCAGAACCAGGACTGAAACCCATAGCTATTTCATGCCATAGTCTATAAGGAGGCAGAGTAGGTAGGAACCAATTTAATTTGCTTCAGCCATTCCCCCTTTCCCTTTTATGCAGGCCCTTATTTTTTTTTAATAATTTTTTATTTTTTATAAACATATAATATATTTTTATCCCCCGGGGTACAGGTCTGTGAATCACCACGTTTACACACTTCACAGCACTCACCATAGCACATACCCTCCCCAATGTCCATGACCCCACCTCCTTCCCCCAACCACCCTCCCCCCAGCAACCCACAGTTTGTTTTGTGAGATTAAGAGTCACTTATGATTTGTCTCCCTCCCAATCCCATCTTGTTTCATTTATTCTTCTCCTACCCCCTTAACCCCCTATGTTGCATCTCTACTTCCTCATATCAGGGAGATCATATGACAGTTGTCTTTCTCCGATTGACTTATTTCGCTAAGCATGATACCCTCTAGTTCCAACCACATCGTCGCAAATGGCAAGATTTCATTTGTTTTGATGGCTGCATAGTATTCCATTGTGTATATATACCACTTCTTCTTTATCCATTCATCTGTGGATGGACAGCTAGGTTCTTTGCATAGTATGGCTATTGTAGACATTGCTGCTATAAACATTCGGGTGCATGTGCCCCTTCAGATCATGATGTTTGTATCTTTAGGGTAAATACCCAGTAGTGCAATTGCTGGGTCATAGGGTAGTTTTATTTTCAACATTTTGAGGAACCTCCATGCTGTTTTCCAGAGTGGTTGCACCAGCTTGCATTCCCACCTACAGTGTAGGAGGGTTCCCCTTTCTCCGCATTCCTCGCCAGCATCTGTCATTTCCTGACTTGTGAATTTTAGCCATTCTGACTGGTGAGAGGTGATATCTCATTGTGGTTTTGATTTGTATTTCCCTGATGCCAAGTGATATGGAGCACTTTTTCATGTGTCTGTTGGCCAACTGGATGTCTTCTTTGCAGAAATGTCTGTTCATGTCCTCTGCCCATTTTTTGATTGGATTATTTGTTCTTAGGGTGTTGAGTTTGCTAAGTTCTTTATAGATTTCGGACACTAGTCCTTTATCTGATATGTCATTTGCAAATATCTTCTCCTGATTCTGTCAGTTGTCTTTTGGTTTTGTTAACTGTTTCCTTTGCTGTGCAAAAGCTTTTGATCTTGATGAAATCCCAATAGTTCATTTCTGCCCTTGCTTCCCTTGCCTTTGGCAATGTTACTAAGAAGATGTTGCTGTGGCTGAGGTCGAAGAGGTTGCTGCCTGTGTTCTCCTCAAGGATTTTGATGGATTCTTTTCTCACATTGAGGTCCTTTATCCATTTTGAGTCTATTTTCGTGTGTGGTGTAAGGAAATGGTCCAATTTCATTTTTCTGCATGTGGCTGTCCAATTTTCCCAACACCATTTTTTGAAGAGACTGTCTTTTTTCCATTGGACATTCTTTCCTGCTTTGTCGAAGATTAGTTGACCATAGAGTTGAGGGTCTATTTCTGGGCTCTCTATTCTGTTCCATTGATCTATGTGTCTGTTTTTGTGCCAGTACCATGCTGTCTTGATGAT
This sequence comes from Mustela erminea, assembly GCF_009829155.1. NCBI lineage: Eukaryota > Metazoa > Chordata > Mammalia > Carnivora > Mustelidae > Mustela > Mustela erminea. Next base: position 44,463,361 of record NC_045635.1, on the reverse strand, counting down.
GATAGCTTTTTAATAGAGCTTGAAGTCCGGAATTGTGATGCCACCAACTTTGGCTTTCTTTTTCAATATCCCTTTAGCTATTCGAGGTCTTTTCTGGTTCCATATAAATTTTAGAATTATTTGTTCCATTTCTTTGAAAAAGATGGATGGTACTTTGATAGGAATTGCATTAAATGTGTAGATGGCTTTAGGTAGCATAGACATTTTCACAATATTTGTTCTTCCAATCCAGGAACATGGAACATTTTTCCATTTCTTTGTGTCTTCCTCAATTTCTTTCATGAGCACTTTATAGTTTTCTGAGTATATATTCTTTGCCTCTTTGGTTAGGTTTATTCCTAGGTATCTTATGGTATTGGGTGCAATTGTAAATGGGATTGACTCATTAATTTCTCTTTCTTCTGTCTTGTTGGTGTAGAGAAATGCAACTGATTTCTGTGCATTGATTTTATATCCTGACACTTTACTGAATTCCTGTACAAGTTCTAGCAGTTTTGGAGTGGAGTCTTTTGGGTTTTCCATATATAGCATCATATCATCTGCGACGAATCATGGTTTGACTTCTTCTTTGCTCTTTTGGATACCTTTAATTTCCTTTTGTTGTCTGATTGGTGAGGCTACGACTTCTAGTACTATGTTGAATAGCAGTGGTGATAATGGACATCCCTGCCGTGTTCCTGGCCTTAGCAGAAAAGCTTTCAGTTTTTCTCCATTGAGAATGATATTTGTGGTGGGTTTTTCATAGATGGCTTTGATGATATTGAGGTATGTGCCCTCTATCCCTGCACTTTGAAGAATTTTGATCAGGAAGGGATGCTGTACTTTGTCAAATGCTTTTTCAGCATCTATTGAGAGTATCATATGGTTCTTGTTCTTTCTTTTATTAATGTATTGTATAACATTGATTGATTTAAGTATGTTGAACCAACCTTGCAGCCCTGAAATAAATCCCACTTAGTCTGGTGAATAATCCTTTTAATGTACTGTTGAATCCTATTGGCTAGTATTTTGGTGAGAACTTTCACATCTGTGTTCATCAAGGATATTGGTCTGTAATTCTCTTTTTTGATGGGATCCTTGTCTGGTTTGGGGATCAAGGTGATGCTGGCCTCATAAAATGAGTTTGGAAATGTTCCTTCCATTTCTATTTTTTGGAACAGTTTCAGGAGAATAGGATTTTGTTCTTCTTTAAATGTTTGGTAGAATTCCCCCGGGAAGCCATCTGGCCCTGGGCTTTTGTTTGTTTGGAGATTTTTGATGACTGTTTCAATCTCCTTACTGGTTATGAGTCTGTTCAGGCTTTCTATTTCTTCCTGGTTGAGTTGTGGTAGTTTATATGTCTCTAGGAATGCAACCATTTCTTCCAGATTGTCACATTTGTTGGCGTAGAGTTGCTCATAGTATGTTCTTATAATTGTCTGTATTTCTTTGGTGTTAGTTGTGATCTCTCCTCTTTCATTCATGATTTTATTTATTTGGGTCCTTTCTCTTTTCTTTTTGATAAGCCTGGCCAGGGGTTTATCAATCTTCTTAATTCTTTCAAAGAACCAGCTCCTAGTTTCATTGATTCATTCTATTGTTTTTTTGGTTTCTATTTCATTGATTTCTGCTCTGATCTTTATGATTTCTCTTGTCCTGCTGGGTTTAGGGTTTCTTTCTTGTTCTTTCTCCAGCTCCTTTAGGTGTAGGGCTAGGTTGTGTACCTGAGGCCTTTCTTGTTTCTTGAGAAAGGCTTGTACCGCTATATATTTTCCTCTCAGGACTGCCTTTGTTGTGTCCCACAGATTTTGAACTGTTGTGTTTTCATTATCATTTGTTTCCATGAAATTTTTCAATTCTTCTTTAATCTCCTGGTGGACCCATTCATTCTTTAGAAGGATGCTGTTTAGTCTCCATGTATTTGGCTTCTTTCCAAATTTCCTCTTCTGATTGAGTTCTAGCTTCAGAGCATTGTGGTCTGAAAATATGCAGGGAATGATCCCAATCTTTTGATACCGGTTGAGACCTGATTTAGGACCCAGGATGTGATGTATTCTGGAGAATGTCCCATGTGCACTAGAGAAGAATGTGTATTGTGTTGCTTTGGGATGAAATGTTCTGAATATACCTGTGATGTCCATCTGGTCCAGTGTGTCATTTAAGGCCCTTATTTCCTTGTTGATCTTTTGCTTGGATGATCTGTCCATTTCAGTGAGAGGAGTGTTAAAGTCCCCTACTATTATTGTATGACTGTCGATGTGTTTCTTTGATTTTGTTATTAATTGGTTTATATAGTTGGCTGCTCCCACATTGAGGGCATAGATATTTAAAATTTTTAGATCTTCTTGTTGGACAGACCCTTTGAGTATGATATAGTGTCCTTCCTCATCTCTTATTATAGTCTTTGGCTTAAAATCTAATTGATCTGATATAAGGATTGCCACTCCTGTTTTCTTCTGATGTCCGAGGCCATGGTAAATTGTTTTCCTTCCCCTCACTTTAAATCTGGAGGTGTCTTCAGGTCTAAAATGAGTTTCTTGTAGGCAACATATAGATGGGGTTTGTTTTTTTATCCATTCTGATACCCTGTGTCTTTTGATTGGGGGCATTTAGCCCATTAACATTGAGGGTAAATAATGAGAGATATGTATTTAGTGCCACTGTATTGCCTGTAAGGTGACTGTTCCTGTATATTGTCTCTGTTCCTTTCTGATCTACTACGTTTAGGCTCTCTCTTTGCTTAGAGGACCCCTTTCAATATTTCCTGTAGAGCTGGTTTGGTGTTTGCAAATTCTTTCAGTTTTTGTTTGTCCTGGAAGCTTTTAATCTCTCCTTCTATTTTCAATGATAGCCCTGCTGGATATAGTATTCTTGGCTTCATGTTCTTCTTGTTTAGTGCTCTGAATATATGATGCCTGCTCTTTCTGGCCTGCCAGGTCTCTGTGGATAAGTCAGCTGCCAATCTAATATTTTTACCATTGTATGTTACAGACTTCTTTTCCCAGGCTGCTTTCAGGATTTTCTCTTTGTCACTAAGACTTGTAAATTTTACTATTAGGTGACAGGGTGTGGACCTATTCTTACTGATTTTGAGGGGGGTTCTCTGCACTTCCTGGATTTTGATGCTTGTTCCCTTTGCCATATTGGGGAAATTCTCTCCAATAATTCTCTCCAATATACCTTCTGCTCCCCTCTCTCTTTCTTCTTCTTCTGGAATCCTGATTATTCTAATGTTGTTTCATCTTATGCTGTCACTTATCTCTCGAATTCTCCCCTTGTGATCCAGTAGCTGTTTGTCCCTCTTTTGCTCAGCTTCTTTATTCTCTGTCATTTGGTCTTCTATATCGCTAATTCTTTCTTCTGCCTCATTTATCCTAGCAGTGAGAGCCTCCATTTTTTATTGCACCTCATTAATAGCTTTTTTGATTTCAACTTGGTTAGATTTTAGTTCTTTTATTTCTCCAGAAAGGGCTTTTATATCTCCCGAGAGGGTTTCTCTAATATCTTCCATGCCTTTTTCGAGCCCGGCTAGAACCTTGAGAATCGTCCTTCTGAACTCTAGATTTGACACATTACCAATGTCTGTATTGATTAGGTCCCTAGCCTTCAGTACTGCCTCTTGTTCTTTTTTTTTTTGTGGTGAATTTTTCCACCTTGTCATTTTGTCCAGATAAGAGTATATGAAGGAGCAAGTAAAATACTCAAAGGGTGGCAACAATCCCAGGAAAATATGCTTTAACCAAATCAGAAGAGATCCCAAATCATGAGGGGGGAGAAAGGGGATAAAAAGAGGTTCAGAAGGAAAGAAAAAAAAAAAGCAAAGAAAAGAAACAATTAAAAAAAGAAAATGAATAAAGAAAAAGTATAAAAAAGAAAAATATATATATATAGTAGAGAAACTAGTTAAAAAATTAAAAAAGAAAAGCGTAAAATTTTTTAAAAATTTAGCAGAAGAAGAGAAAAAAAATTGAAAAAGAAAAAAAAATTAACTGCAAGACCAAAGAATCATGGGGAGAAAGCCATGAGTTCCATGCTTTGCTTTCTCCTCCTCTGGAATTCTGCTGCTCTCCTTGATATTGAAACTGCACTCCTTGGTAGGTGAACTTGGTCCTGGCTGGATTTCTTATTGATCTTCTGGGGGAGGGGCTTGTTGTAGTTATTCTCAAGCGTCTTTGCCCCAGGGGGAATTGCACTGCCTTTACCAAGGGCTGGGCTGAGTAATCCGCTCGGGTTTGCTTTGGGGAGCTTTTGTTCCCTGAGCGCTTTCCGTAGAGTTCTGGAGGACGGGAATGAAAATGGCGGCCTTCTAGTCTCCGGCCCAAAGGAGCCGAGAGCCCGAGGCCCCCCACTCCTCAGTGTGCCCTCAGAGACCGTGCCTAATTACTCCCGTTTCCGTGGCCTCTGGCCGCACTCCAAGCTCACTGAGCCTGTGACCTGTTCAAGGTAACCCCGAGCTGGGAGCTCACTCCTCGGCTCTGTCTCTGTAGCCGGCTTCCCCGTTCCAATACCTGTAAGCTCTGTGACATTCAGACACTCCCGATCCTTCTGTGACCCTGCAGGACCTGAGGCCACGCTGACCCCGCATTGGCTTCACCCCGGTTTAGCCTCTGGAGCGATGTCCCTCAGCAGAACAGACTTTTAAAAGTCCTGATTTTGTGCTCCGTTGCCTTGCCGCTTGCCGGGAGCCGGCCCCTCCCCCCGGGGTCTATCTTCCTGTCGCTTTGGATTCACTTCTCCGCTGGTCCTACCTTTCAGAAAGTGGTTGTTTTTCTGTTTCCAGAATTGCTGTTCTTCTTCTCTTCGATCTGCCAATAGATTTGCAGGTGTTTGCAATCTTTAGATAAGCTATCTAGCTGATCTCCTGCTAGCTGAAGTAGTCTCAGCCTGCTACTTCTCCGCCATCTTGACTCCTCCCCCGGCCCTTATTTTTTTAAAAAATCTAACTCCACAACCTAGAGACCTCTCATACATTTTATAGCAAAGTGTGACACCCTACCTGTAGTCTCACTTTTAATTTGAACCTTTGGTTTTCAGTACTTTTTGACTAGGGAGTATTTTTCATCCTCTATAAAGTGGGGAAACAATTGCTGCTTATAATCCCTTCCCAGCCCCTAAATGGGGTGAATTTTGAGTAGTGCCCTTAGTTACAGAAGCTTTTTTTTTTTTTTTTTTTGGAGTTTGAAGATGCAAATGGGGTGGCTCAGTGATTTAATTCTTGTATTGTGCAGACTAATAGGTGTGTAAGGCTAAAACTAGCCTCTTGGAGATGCTTCTGAGATATGGTGATTGTTAGGCGATGGAGATGAATATAGAGGGTGAGATTTGTGGCTTTTCCCTCTCTGTCTTTATTTATTTTATTATGTTCAGTTAGCCACTGTATAGTACATTATTAGTTCTTGATGTAGTGTTCAATGATTCATTAGTTACGTATAACATCCTCCCTGCCTTTAAGTAACTTGAAGAGAAGTCAGAAATTCTGCAGATTTTGTGATCTTTTGCCATAGGTGTTTGTGTCATCATCTCATTTTTCTTCATACAAACTATTCCAAATGGCTTTAATATTCTATATTTTTCTATAGCACAGTAATTTATGTTATCATAATATTTTGTTTCTGTTATCAATGATTTCATTTAGGACCCTATATGATGTGTGGGATATATTTTGGGAAAACTTTCCTTCAAGAGAAGAACAAAATCTTTTATGTCAAATAGTGAAAAAATTACTATAAATTTTTATAAAAATATCAGATTACCATGATAGCCATAATGTACACTGTGAGTTTCCCTAGATTCAACATTTTCAGAAATATTTACTTTGATAAAGAGCAAGGCTTCTTAGAACTTGAATCTCCAAATCTGCAGCTTACTGGAGTCAGATACAAGTTTTGGGTACACTCTGACCTTTTTTGTGAGGTCATCAAATGTATAAAATGAGGTCATAAATGCATGAAACATCGGAAAAAGAAGTGGCTTAGTACACACCTTACAAATATGAGTTTTTGTAATGCCTGTTATTATTAAAGAACACAATAAATGGAGTTACTGTCATAACTGTATACCGCTCTGGTTGGTCAGCCATTCACAACCATTATCTGTGCAAGTTAATGGAGCCATGATGTTTAACTTTCTGGGTATAGAATATCAGCATAAGAATAGGAACAGGTAGCTTGCATGGTGACAGCATCATTAGGTGTATCTTGTAGGAAAGATGGGCAACTCACAAGGCATGAAAAGATAGTCACTATACTTTAAGTAGGGTCCAGTGCTAAAAAGGAGATACAATTCAAAAACAGCTAAACATGGGAAAGTCTAACCCTGCATTACTCACAGCCTGTCAGAGTCTTCAGTTCCAAGGAGTAGAAAAGGGTTTTACATGCCAATTCATTTTATGAAGCTAGTGTAACCTTGACACCAAAGTCCAAAAAAGAGAATGAATGAAATAAAAATACAGGTTAATGTCACTCATGAGGACATACCCAAAAATTCTAAACAAATTATTAAGACTTAGATTATTCAGAAGAATAATATATCATTCTTCTGAAAGAACAGTATCTTTTGAATGTTCAGAATATTCTTCTGAAAGAATATATCCATTTCCCCCCCAATAATGTATAGTTGGTTAAAACATAGCAACTTACCTATGTAATTCACCACACCAACATATTAAAGGAGAAAAAAAATCCTATGATCATCTCAATAAATACACTACAAGTGTTTGATGAAAGTCAGCATATATCCAAGATAAATACTTTTAGCAAGCTAGGATTAGAATAAAACTTCCTTTACTACACAATAAACATGGTGAACTTTATAAATTTCCATTTTTTATCAGGAATAAGACAACAATGTCCAATATTACCAGTTCTATTCAACATTGTATGGGGTGGGTCTGTCCAATGTTACAAAATGAGAAAAGGAAAAGTTATGATGTTTAAAACAGAGAAGCAAACTGTTAATATTCAAAGACTGTATGATTGTATATGTTGAAAACCAGAAAGAAGGGAGGGCCTGGGTGGCTCAGTGGGTTAAAAAGCCTCTGCCTTCAGCTCAGGATATGATCCCAGGACCCTGGGATTGAGTCCCCACATCACGCTCTCTGCTCAGCGGGGAGCCTTCTTCCTCTCTCTCTCTCTCTCTGCCTCTCTCTCCACCTACTGTGATCTCTGTCTGTCAAATAAATAAAATCTTTAAAAAAAGAAAACCAAAAAGAAGCTAGACATGGACTTTCAAAATTAAAAAGCATATTTAGCAAAGTTGCTGAAGAGAATATCAATTTAAAAATACATCTGTATATACCAGATAAATCACAATAATGAACAAAATGAAAAAAGAAAAAAAGGAGACAAATAAAAAAGACTCTTAAATACAAAGAACAGACTGATGGTTGCCAGAGGAGAGGTGGGTGGGGGGGAATGGGTAAAATAGGTAAAGGGGGTTAACAGTGTATTTATTTTGATGACCATCAGGTGATGTGTAGAATTGTTGAATCAGTATATTGTATACCTGAAACTAATATAACACTGAATATTAATTATACTTGAATAAAAAAAGACATGAAAATTACAAAGTAGATGTTCAATAAATGTTCTCTTTCAGGGAAATAATAAATGAACTGATATGATTTTCAATAGCATCAATGCTTAGAAATAAGTTTAACAAAATATTTGCATGATTCTTTGAAGAAAGTTGTAAAACTTTATTGAGAAAGTTTTAACAGTGAAATATCCAACATAAGAACACTTTGCATGGTTTCAGCTTCTTTTAAGCTTCTTTTCAGCTTCAGTCTTCTTTTAAACCTGTGATTGCCCTTCATCTGTAAGGTAAACAAAACAGTTGGAAACATTACTTAGCAGAATTTTATTTATAGTACATTAAAGTTATACAACAAATGCTATAGTTTTGGTTTTATAAGATAGATTTCTAAGCATATATTTAATCAATATTTTTTAAACATTACTCTTTCTCTGGGTACAAGGAAACAAAAAGGCTGTTCAAGTTCAGAATATAATAAATGAACAGAACTCAGGTCATGATATCAGGGTCATGAGATCAAGACCACGTAGGGCTCAGCATGGAGTCTATTGGATATTCTCTTTCTCACCCTCTGCCCCTCCCCCACTTGTGTGTTTGTGCTAAGTAAATAAAAAATATTTAAAAATAAATAAAATAAAAGCTTCCACTTGAAATAACATTCTGGATATAAGATAGCTTAGACAATGTCATATTTTTGCTGACCATTTGTATCATAAATTACATGGTCATACTGATTTTAAGTCATCACCATTGTTTCTGACATCAAAATGTGAAGCACATATATACCATGTCTTTATAGCATGATACAAAAATGGAGGGAACGAATTGAGGAGGGGAAAAGGAAATGAATGAAGAAAGGGAGAGGAAGATACCTAGAAAAGTCAAACATTTGTTTCTAAAAGTAAGTGCTTTTTAAAAAAACTTTTATTGAGGAATAATTGTCAAATATACTTGTATATACTTCAAGTGTACATGATGATTTTTCTCCTACTTGTACACTGTGACTACCAAATAAACATAAGTAATTAACATATCCATCACTGCATATAGTTAACTTGTGTGTAAGAATGTTTAAAAATGTTTACTCTCTCCACCTTTCAAGTATACAATCAATATCATATTATTCACTAAAAGTAAGTGCTTCTGAGGGACAACTCTGAAAAACTTCAGAAGTTTCCTCATATTATCTGCAATGTTCAGATATTCACATACTACAGGGATATATAAGTTTTCCTACTATATCAATCATTTCATCCATACTTTAAAAATATTGGGTTCAAGAACATATTCACTTTCAATTATATAAAATACCCTTTATTAGTGTCTTGTTCATATTCTTTATTATGTACACTTCACTTTTTAAATTTTCTTCAAGATTATGTACACTAGTGGATACTCTTCACAAATATTTTTTAGAAGAGCAATCTTCCTGATTTATTAGTTGCATTACTTTCCCTTTTACTAATATTTCATACCTTTTATTAAGTACCTTTTTCCTTTTTGTTAGGTTTATTCCATTGCTTCTTTTTTTCTTGCCTTTTATATTGGATACTGTTGTAATGTATTATCTAAGTAATAACATGCATTTTAAAGGCTATGATCTTCCTATGAGTACATTTTAGCCATGTTCAGTAGGCTCCCAGAAATAGTCTGAAAACTATTTTTTATATAAATAGTCTAATGGAATGGTTCAGCAATGTAGACTAAAAAAGTTTAGGCCAATTAAAGGTAATTTCCTCTCTAAATACCAAATGTGTCATTTAAATTCAGAAGCTCTTATAATGGTCAATGATTAGAAAAACAAATGTATAAAATACATTGATTACTTAGGAATTATTAAAGACTTTAAACTTCAAATCTTATCAATATATATCTCAAGGCAGCAATTTACGTCATTTTTCCTATGATTATATGTGATGTTATCATAGTGTTCACATTTTTATTAGGGACAGTAGCTCATGAAGACTGATGGGAAGGTGAGTGTGCTCAGCACAGAGATCTTAAACCCATCTTGAGCTTCAGTGATTACATGGATTTTCTCTACTTGATCTGCCACAGATACTAGAAACTTGACTCGCTCTTGCCATTTTCCTATGTAGTCATTTGAGGCTTTATTGGGATAAAGGACTTAAAATGCAATTTTTTTTAACAGCCAAAAGAAATCAGAATTTGATGGAATCTACTTATACCTATTTGGGTTTCCATATAGAAAAACAAACATCAAGCAGTATTTACTCATTATCTTAGTAGCAATGAAATCTCAATTCAAATGTTAAAATTTGATGCCAGATGATATTTTACAATTTGAGTCATGCAAAACAGCCTATCTTTGTATTCTATACATGCTGTCCAACAGAACCAGAGAATGTAAAAATCAGCATTAAAAGTTACTTTAATATATCTGATTTGACTTCACTAATTATACAGGAGTAAAGGTGAGTTTAGAAGTTAAGGGATTCTCCTGGAATCATACAAATCATGTTAGAGCTGGTAGTAGAACCTACTTCAGTGCCTCAGTATATTTTATATAAGCTGATATTTATTATGAATGCATTATGTATTTGTAAAAGTAGAAATTATGAAAGAATCTAAAAATTATCAGCTCTTGGTTAAAGTACTTACACTCAAAATTAAGAAAATGGTTTTATATTTCATAGTTCAATATGGCTTTGACCAAATTTGTTTCTAGATCTGATGGTCTATAAGTAAGGCAGTCAGGCACTTAGGGTCCAAATTACCTACCAAATAATCTTTATTATATGAAGAATAATAAACTTGAATATCTCTTGTCACTTTCTTTTTTAGTCATTTGAGCCTTCTTTGGGGAAAGGATTTAAAATGCAACTGTTTTATTAAAGCAACAATAATGTTATATCTATATTATTGGTGATAAAATATTCTGAAAACTAAAACCACATACTCTGCATTCTTAATGGGTAACATACCTGCTTCTGGCATTTTAATGGGCTCTACATTTGATAAATTTGCCCCTTGTCATTCAGACCATCTTTACCCTTACCCCAAGTCTTTGGCTCAGCCAGCTCCCAGAGATCAACTTCCCCATCAGGCTCTTAAAAAAAAAGTTAACAGTTTAAGCAATGAACATGAAATATAAATAAGGAAAAAATATTTATTCCTTCAGTTATATGAAATGAAATCCTGTAGATTACTATGATGGTAACTATGATGGAAGGATAGACTTACGTCTTTGTTTTCCTATATTATGAAAAACTATTTTAAATGACAATCTAAAGATAAAGAACACACACAAAAAGATAAACACACTACATTTCCATTTCCATTATATCACAAGGATATTATATATCATATATATATATATATACACACATATGTGTGTGTGTGTGTGTGTGTGTGTATATATATATATATATATATAAAATTATATCACCACCAAGAGTAGAGAGCATCAGCTATCTACAAAATCTGAAATCCACACTATGGACAGGATTTTAACTGCAATAAAAAAGTAATTTTCTGAATCATTCACTATGTGCATATTTGGGCTTATGACAAATCTTGTAGTAGTGACACACAACCCTTTTTGGGGCAACCTGAAACTTACTTTATTAAAATTAACTAGCTATATTAAGGTACAAAGATCCTATAAGTACGTTTTCATAAACATGTCCTATTTAGAACAAAGTATCAAAAACACCATCAAAGTATTAGCAAAATTTCTGTCCTAAAATGAGAATAAAGGAAGTAGGTTGGAAGGAAATTAATGGGCTTTGCTGTCAGTCATATAGTGGATACCTTTTAACAATGAATTGCTGAAATAATCCATGCCCTGAACTGTGTAAATAATTGAGTATAAATGGTAAAAATACTATATTTAGAAGAAAGTTTTTGGTTGTATGGTAATTTTAAGGTACTTTTGATTTTCCTAATCATAGAAGTATTTAAACATCTTTTAAAAGCCAATTTAAAAATCATACTAATATATTTAACTATATGCCAGTATTCTAAATTACCCAGCTATTACCAAGTTTACCAGATCAAACTAACAATAAAAGGAAATAGTGGCTATCATTTATTGAGCTCTCTTCTGGAGTCTCTCTCCTGCTCCACTGAACTGCATTTATTCCTGGGCCAGGACTGAGCTACTTTACAGTAAAGACATATTGGAATATTAAGCATTTTATACAAAGCAATTCACTTTTGTTTGTTTTTATTTTTTTTCTTAAAGTTTGTATTTAAATTCCAGTTAATTAACAAATGGTATAATATTAGTTTCAGATGTAGAATTTAATGATTCATCACTTACATACAACATCTAGTGCTCATCACAAAAAAATACTCTCCTTAAGAACAATTACCTGTTTAACCCATCCCACCCACCACCCTCTCACCCCGGCCCAACTCCCCTCCAGTAACCCACAGTTTTTTCTCTATAGTTAAGAGTCTGTTTCTTGGCTTGCCTCTCTTTTTTCTGTGTTCATCTGTTTTGTTTCTTAAATCTCACATAAGTGAAATCGTATATTTGTCTTTCTCTGATTTAATCTGCTTAGCATAATACATTCTAGCTCCATCCACACCATTGCAAATGGCAAGATTTCATACACTTCTCATACAACAACATATGTGGTAAGAAGAACATAAATTTTGGAATGAAATATGAATTATGCCTCCATGAGTGAAGTGCTCTTTGGCAAACCATGATCCCTGAGCCTGTTTTCTCATAAAATGAGACTACCATCCTTACGCAAACAGGCTTATTCCAGGTGTTATATGTTGACTTTGCATGTGCTGTTAAAAGTTGCTTACACTTTTAATCATTTATGCTTTTGATGCAATGACTAAAAAGGTCACATAACAACGTTCTGAGGAAAACAAACTATTGAAATGATGTGCAATTTTTGTAGTTATAATTGAATACAGTTTCCTCTGTTTTGGCAAGGTCTATATTTTCAAGCAAAAAAAAAATCTTGTACAAAAAGCACAAATTCATTATAGTGAAGACCACACAAAGCTGCGAATATTGTCTCCTCATATTTTCAGCCTACTTTCAGGAAAGGTTTGAGATAATCTCTGTTTTCCTTCCTCCTGTTATATGTCATAATGCATGATGCCCACATACGCCCCCAGCCCCCTTAAGCATTCTTCTTCCCTTTCCCTTCACCTTGAGCCACAGGTCCTCCTTCAGCTTCCTTCCCTTGATCAGGTGTAATACCCTGTTTCGCAGGTGGTGCCTCCTTCTGTTTCAGTTGATCATCACTGAGCTGCTGGGCCTAGGGGTGTGTGTGCATGCACACACGTGGGCAAATAAAAAGTTTTATTGTTCATACATGCCAACAATATGAATCATAAAATACACAGATATATCTAGTCATAAATAAGTATAAAGGCATTTTTAAAACCAGATTCTATAAACTTATTTTTAATGAAGTTACTCTTCCCATAGACTACTCAAGAAAAAATACCAACAAGGACTTTGGAGGCTACTTTAAATTATACTGGGATAGATGTGTGCAGTTTGTTGTTAAAAAAACATGGGAAAGAAATCCCAGGGTATATTTCCACAGGCAACACCTCAATGGAATTCTCCTGGATCAGTGTTTCCCTCCCATTTATCACCAGAGAAAACTTATCATTGTATCCATAGTAGTTTAGCAAAATTTTCAAAAAAATAAACTCCTGGTAATAGAAAACATCAAATGTTAAAGTACTCACAACCACAGTTTCAATTCCCTGGGAACACTTTTGATCATTTCTTCTTTGTTTAGATTTGGATCTTGGTTTTACAAGCTCACTCATATTTCACCCTGAAAGTAGAATATTGGTATTTGGAAAATGTATATAGAGAATAGCTATACCACTACCATGGCTAAATATTTTCTTTTAATTTTTTTTTAACTTAAAATATCTTCAAAGTTAAAAAAAAATTATTTATATATCAGAGAGAGAGAGAACGCGCGCGCACACACACACGAGCACACTCGCCAAGCACAAGCCCTGGGAGCAACAGAGGGAGAGGGAGAAGCAGAATCCCCACCCAGCAGGGAGTCCGTGTGGGGCTCCATCCCAAGACCCTGGGTTCATGACCTAAGCCGAAGGCAGACGTTTAACTGACTGAGCCACCCAGGCGCCCCCAAAATACTTTCCAAGCCCCAGGATATATGGCTGTTTTCTTTTCTTTTTTTTTTTTAATTTATTTATTTGACACACACAGATAGAGAGAGAGAGATCACAAGTAGGCAGAGAGGCAGGCAGAGAGAGAGGAGGAAGCAGGCCTCCGGCTGAGCAGAGAGCCCGATGTGGGGCTCGATCCCAGGACCCTGAGATTATGACCTGGCTGTTTTCACACTACAAGGGCAGAGATGTTTAGTGTCAACACCGATTAAAGGGTCCTCTCCTCCCTTGCATTTCGCATGGTACACCACAAGTCTCAGAAAGCAGTTACAACCCCACAGCATTCCCCGTTTCTAGACCCTTTTTTTCTGCCCACCTGGCTGGCTCCCTGCGCAGGGCCCCAGTGAGGAATCCAGCTTCCGCGCTCTGCCGGCAGTTCCAGGTACTTTCGGGACCCAAACACCTCAAATAATAACCCCAAGGCGCACCCCCATCTTTATTTGACCCGTTCTCTCTGTGTCTCACATTCCTCCCTTGCCTGCCCTCCCATCCCCACGCCGACTAACAATCGCCATGACGGTCACAACGCCTGTGAGAAGAATGGCGACCAACACAACCTTCCTTCCTGGAGGCTACCGATTGTGCCACCTGGACTTGCCCGAAGCCCAACCGCACCCCCTTTACAGTAAATCACACTTAAGATTCCTGGAAAAACTGATTTGTGGGCCTACCAGGAGCGTCTTCGACAGAAAGAATCAAGACGTAAGGAACACGACTGCCTTCGCCTCAGCTCTGGTCGCAGAACACAGACTGCAAGGCGCATGTGCCGCAACTGACATGCACAGCAACGGGCATGCGCACTGATTGAGGCACGTGAAACGTGGGTTGAGGTTTGCTAGAGGTTGCCACTGAGACTCAGAACCACGCAGCCTCGCGAGAACAAGAAACAGGGCTTTTTCTTCCCGTCTAGTCATTCCTGTGCATCCAGAAAGTTTGGAGATCGATAATCCGGGTTACCCTTTGTAAGAATGTTTCTCAGAACAACGTGACAGAAATGGATGTTTTTATTATTTTTATACATGCTTTGATTAATCATTTCTTTCTGTGTTTCTGGGACCTCTGTCATGCTCAGTCCACTGTCAGTCTCACAAAACAAACTGAGGGTTGCTGGGGGGAGGGGTGTTGGGGGAAGGGGGGTGGGGTAATGGACATTGGGAAGGGTATGTGCTATGGTGAGTGCTGTGAAGTGTGTAAACCTGGTGATTCACATACCTGTACCCCAGGGGATAAAAATATATGTTTATAAAAAATAATAAAATTATTTTTAAAAAAAGGAAAAAAAAATATCAGCCAATTTGCTAAGTGAAGGTGACTTTATTGCATAATAGTGTAAGGGAGAGCCCTACCTGGACTGAGCCTTAGTAGAGTCTTGCAGGTGGCAGGGCAGGAGAGATATTTATTCAGATTTCAAAGTTGATGTAGAGCAGGTCTACAAACGTCAGGATAAAGTGTAGTTAATGTATGTTAATCATAATAGACTGGTTTGGATTTAGAGAATGTGGTGAGGCAAGAATTTTAAGACAATGGTTCAAAGAGTCATGAGGTTGAAAAATGTCACTTGGCACTTTTTATTGAAGAATTGATGGGTCTTATAAAATTCCTGGAATGAATAAGAGTTATTTCCCATTTTTATCTTCTTCGGCAAGAGATTCCTGGATTAGTGAAGTTATGTTGAGGAATCCAGTGGAGTATGAGCTCTTATGAACATAAACAAAGAGCTGTGTGCAGATTTCCTTTCTTATTACTTTTATATAACTTACCAGTTTTCTGTGAGAAGTAGTATATGGAAGGAAAGGTCAGGAAGGGGGCCCTAATCAGAAAGTAGCATTTTGAAAATAAATTAGGATGTTTTGGTGAACTCGTATGTATTCTATCCAGTTAGGCTTCTTTTATTTTATTTTAATTTTTAATTTTTTAAAATTTTAAAATTTATTTATTTGACACAGAGAGAGAGAGAGATTGAGAGAGAGTACACGCAAGGGGAACAGCAGTGGGAGAGGAAGGAGCAGGCTCCCTGGCAAGTAGGGAGCCAAATGCTGGGCTTGATCCCAGGACTCGGAGATCATGAGGTGAATGGAAGGCAGACACTTAACTGACTGAGCTACTCAGGTGCCCCGAGGCTTCTTTTAAAGAAATACCATGAGTCGGGGTGAAGTAAGTCTCAGTCTTTCTCCCCATAAAAAGCAGATTGAATAGGAATTGTGTTTCTTCAAAAAAAAAAAAAATTTAGGACTGAGACTAATCATAATCCTTGGTCTTTCATTTAGTTTATCTTTTATCCTTTTTGATAATCTCAGCAAGGACACCATCATTACCAAATTTAACTTGCTTTTTTTTTCTGTTAATACCTGTTGTCAATGAGGGCTATCAAGTGCTCAAAGAATGGGAGATTGTGATTTCTGGACTCGGACTTTCTGTGACCACATAACCAGCAAATGGTCAAATTCATGCCATCAAATGGCTAGACAGCAATGGTTCATGAGGATCTGGGCTTTGATTATTCCTGAATTGTTCAGTCCACTTCAAAGGGCAGAGGTTTGCCAATCTTCAGCTTTCTCTCACCATTCCTGTGGGAGATAGCTGCTGCCCAACTTGTTATAAGGCAGTGACTGGACTTGGATGAAAGCTAGTCTGTGAAGCAGCTCTGGTGACACACAGGAAACAGCAGAAAATATGAAAGACATTGTAAAAACAAGAATTGCCTGATGCCTGACTCTAGGAACTCTCTCTGGGCTGCTAAGCAAGGAGTTAGGATTTGGGACTCCCAGCAGATGCTCTACCTGTGGGAGTGCTGCAATTTCCCACACGACAAGAGTGTCCTTTCTTTCAAGCAGGAGAATCTAGGGAAAAAATTAAGTTTTTTTTTTAAATTAATTTTTTAATAAACATATAATGTATTTTTAGTCCTAGGGGTACAGGAAAAATTAAGTTTTAACAGGCCCAAGGGTGAGATTGGGGGGTAGAGCAAATTCTACAGATTCAGGGAAGCTGTCATTTTCCAGAGTAACATAAAGAGCTGGAATCTTAGCTCAGACTGCTTGGTGGTTGAGGTCAAATTATGTATTACTTATTACGTGAAATGCAACTCTCACACTTGCTTCATAAGATACACAGAGGATAGGTGTAGTAGGATATGGAGTCCTTTTGATACAGCCAAGTAATGCATACAGTCTTCACAAGACACCAAGAAAACAAGAGGCTGTAGGCACCTGCTGACACTTAAGAAGAAGAAACAGGTAACATGAATACCTTTAATGTATTAAGGGAATTTTCTAAAAAAACAAAGAAATAAAACAACAAATCAAAAGGCTTTTCTTCAAGTAAAACCCAAGGCTCTTATGGCTTCACTGGTGTGCTGGTCCATTTTATGTGTCGGCTTGATTAAGCTAAGGGATGCCCAGGTAGCTTGTAAAGTATTATTTTTTGGTGTGTCTTTGACAATGTTCCCAGAGGAGATTAACATTTAAATCAGTAGCCTGAGTAAAGAAGACTGCCCTCTTCAATGTTAATGGGCATCATTTAATTTGTTGTGGTCCTAAATAGAACAAAAAGGTAAAGTAAGAATTTGCTCTCTGCTTCAGCTGAGACATCCATCTTTTGCCCTCAGAAATCAGTGTTCCTGGTTCTTAGGCTTTTGGACTCAGACAGTGACTTAGGCCATTGGTCAGTCCCATGATTCTCAAGCCTTCAGACTCTGAATCACAGCACTGACTTTCCTTTTTTCCAGCCTGCAGACAGAAAATTGTGAGATTTCTCAGCCTCACAATCACAAGAGCCAATTCCTATAATACTTTTGTATTTACCTATATCTATCTATATCTATATCTTATTGGTTCTGTTTCTCTGGAGAACACCAATTAATGCACATTTTGGTGCTGAGAGTGGTTTTAGAGGAACTGAATGTTAAAGATGAGTTTTCTGAATGGATTCTTGAGTTTCTGGAATTGACTGTTTAGTATTACTAGAGTTAGAGAAATTAATGACTCTATTTTCAGCAGTAAAGAGAGATAGTCCATGAATTGTTTATAGAGATATGCAAAATATCTGCAGTGGATACTCCTAAGAAAGAAGGAGCTAAGTGACTCTGTATATGATATTTAGAATATTTTTTGAAAGCTAAGGATATAAGGACATTGGTTGGTTTCTCCAAATGTCCCTGGACAAAGTAGTAAGAGAAAAAGATGAGCTGAAGGATTTGAATTCTGAGTAACAAATGTCTTAAGTTTTTCTATTTGTGCCCTGAAGGAGAGCCTTATCTCCTGTAGAAACAGGATTGATATTCCTGAAAATCAAATGCTGAATCTTATCCTTTAATTGGCTGAATTACAATGGAAGACCTAGCCTTGCAGGGTGTCTACTGTTGAAGTGAGGGCAATTGATTGGGAAAGAAGGTGATCCTGTAAATTGGAATAGGAACGTGTAGGAAGGCCTTGATAAAGCTGTTACATTGAGCCCCTAAGTTCTGACAAGTCTTATTCACCAGTAGATGATTTCTCCCCATGGCCAGTGGAATTGGTCTCCTCATTCCCAGGGGTAGCTTCCCCACCCACAGTAGTATAGCTTTTTCACCTGTGTCTGAGGGTATTAAACTTTCATTGCTTAAGCAAATGGTAAGAGCCCCCCAGGAGGCAGTTTTCATGCATAACAATGCTGATTGTCCTCAGGACCCACTTGCCATCACCCTTCTTTACTTTTAGACCTGTAACTGAACTCACATCCCAGTAGGCCCCTAAAGGTGAGGTACTATGTAACCCATGAGGAGGTGAGCTGCATGGCAAAAGAGCTACTTGAGTTTATGATTTATACAGACAGAAATCTGGAGAACATGTGTGGGAATGGATACTAAGAATATCCATGGAATATGGAACAATGGTGAAATGAACATAAAGTTGGCTCAGGCTGAGTTTATTGATATGGGCCACTAAGCCAAGATTTCACATTCAGTATTACAGCTCAAGGAGTTAGAAAGGACTCTAGCAATTTGTTTGGTCTGTTGGCTGAAGCATGGAATTTAAGTGGCCCACAGTTAATAAAATAGAAATTCCTGCTCTGCTTGGGTATAATGTAAATTCCAGGTCGTTAATATACAGTGCAATTTAGTTTCAGGTGTTGAATTTAGTGACTCATCACCTATATACAATACCTGATGCTCATCACAATACCCATCACCCATTTAATCTATTCCACCTATTTAATTACCTCCCCTCCAGTAATCATCAGTTTGTTCTCTACAGTTGTCTGTTTCTTAGTTTGCCTCTTGTCCCCTCCCCCCATGTTCATTTGTTTCTTAAATTCCAGGAGTGAAATCATAGGATATTTGTCTTTCTCTGACCTATGTCTCTTAGCAATATACCCTCTAGCGCCATCTGTGTCATTGCAAATGGTAAGATTTCATTCTTTTTTTTGGCTAATATCCTATTGTGTATATTTATACTACATCATCCTTATCTGTTCTTCAGTTGATGGACACTTGGGCTCTTTCCATAATTTGGCTGTTGTAGATATTGCTGGTATAAACATTGGGATGTATGTATCTCTTTGAATTTGTGTTTTTGTATTCTTTGGGTAAATACCTAGTACACAATTGCTGGTTCATAGTATAGTTCTATTTTTAACTTTTTAAGGAAACTCCATATTGTTTTCCAGAGTGGCTGCACCAGTTTGCGGTCTCACCAGCAGTGTAAGAGGGTTCCTCCTTCTCTGCATCTTTGCCAAGACCTGTTGCTTCCTATGTTAATTTTAGCCATTCTGAGAGGTGTGAGGTGGTATCACATCATGGTTTTGATTAGTATCTCCCTAATCATGAGTGATGTTGAGCATCTTTCCATGTGGCTGTTAGCCATCTGTACGCCTTCTTTGGAAAAATGTCTATTCATATACAGCCCCTTTTGTTTCTTTGTTAATTAGGGTATGTGGGACAAGAACCTGGGGAGCCGGCACCATTAGCTCATTCTTCTTTGCACTGTGTATATAAACTGTCTAAATCTAAAAGTAGCTCTTTGTGTCTTTACTAGTTGAATCAGTCAGATCTTGGCCTTGTCTTGTCTTATATGTGTGAATTTGTTACCATCTAATCCTGATTGCTATCCTTCTTTTTTTAAAAGATTTTTGTTTGAGAGGGAGAGAGAGAAAGAGTGAATGAGTGAATGAGAGTGCAAGCAGGGGGAGGGAGAAGCTCCCCACTGAGCAAGGAGCCTGACATGGGGGTCAATCCCAGAACCCTGGGATCATGACCTGAGCTGAAGGCAAACGCCTACCTGACTGTGCCATACAGACACCCCCCCCCATTGCTATCTTTTTTCTGTAAAAGAAAATGATATAATTGGCATACTTGTATTCATTCAACAGTTCTTAAACTGAATAAATAGAAAGGGCCTACCATGTTTCCATCACTTGTATTTGGGAAAGTTCAGTGAGTTATCAAATGCAGAGGTGGGGCCAGTTCAGCCTCTTAGGGAATATCCCATAGTATTAAGGTTAGTAATAGTTGTTACTAGAAGATTCTGAAAAATGGAAGCATGATTGATAGACAAATTTTTTTTCTCAATAAAAAAAAATTTGAGTATATACCAGTCTTATGGTATATCAATTTTCACATTTTCCAGCAAATACTTGGTAAAATAACAGCAATATATTTTTGAAAAGTTGGAGGTATGACAATCATTTATAAACTAAACATGTTATTAGCACTTGTGGGGCACCATGTTCCAGGCCCCATGCCAGACTCTGGGGACACAGAGACAATCTAATCTCAATCCCAGAGTCAGGGGACTACAGAGTTCAGAAGAGAGAAACATTCAGGCTAATAAATATAATAAATAAAAATACAATTTTGATAAGAACTATGAAATAACAACACAGTGGGGTACTTGGGAACATGAGAATACTCTACCCCAAGAGATCAAAAGGGCTTCTCAGAAGCAGTGCTATTTATAAAGGAAGGGGCTATGATTATCCCCATTTTACAGAAAAGATAACCTAAGATTAGAGAGGTGAAGTAACTTAGCAGAGGCTACAATCAGCTTTGATCCATGGCCTGTTGGGACTCCAAACCACTATTTGTTTTAATTTGCAACCACCACCTACAGTTCCATTCCCATCTTTCTGTCTCGAAATTTTATTTTTTTTTAATATTTTATTTATTTGGCAGAAAGAAAGAGCACAAGCAGGGGGAAAGGCAGGCAAAGAGAGGAAGAAGCAGCCTCTGCATCAAGCAGGGAACCCGACAGGGACCTCCATCCCAAGATCCTGGATCATGACCAAAGCTGAAGGCAGACACTTAACCAGCTGAGCCACGTAGGCACCCCCTGCCTCAAAATTTTAAAAACCTGCTGAAATTAGAACAAACTCAAGTTAGGAAACGACTTCCAAGAAAAGACTAATGAGAAATTTTGTGGAATATTTCTGTTCCTTCTAACAGGAGGACTTTGGAAGAGAAAGGTCTGCCCAGCTGGGGCTAATAAGGGGCACTCCTTTTTTTTTAACATTTTCATTTATTTATTTGATAGAGAGAGATCACAAGTAGGCAGAGAGGCAGGTAGAGAGAGAGGGGGAAGCAGGCTCCCCGCTGAGCAGAGAGCCCAACGTGGGGCTCGATCCCAGGACCCTGAGATCATGACCTGAGCCGAAGGCAGAGGCTTAAACCACTGAGCCACCCAGGCACCCCAATAAGGGGCACTCTTAGGTAAAGCTTTCAACCAGCCTTTTCCGAGAAACCATTATTTCTCTAGAACTACCTGCTCTTGTGATTAAAATACACTTAGAGAGCAGGTGTGGAATGGGTAGCATCAGCTTCACATTTTCCTGGAAGAGACTTCCAATGTTGTTTTTTCTGCCTGCTCCTTTACTCACAGAAGCTGGGACAGACCCCATGTCTCTTGATTTCCGCACAACTTCACGAACTCTGCCTTAGGAGGTTTTAGCCTTTACAGAATTCTAAGCACAGTCCAAAACAGAAGGAATATCTATAGTCAGGAATGTTAACTACTTACTTTCCTGTTTCACCTACCTTCAGATAAACTTTAAAGTTAATGAATATGCAACTAATAAGTCTATAGCCACTATTTTTCTAAAGAAACTATTCAAAAATGGCATTTTACTGATTTTTATAAAATTCCAGAAATTTGTTCCCTGGAGACTCTATTTTTGCTCTTTCACATTGATATGAATTAGACTGTGTCAAATATCCTGTTCAACAGAACGTGAGAATGCATTCCTATTTTTCAATCAATAAGAATTTAAGTCTTTCTGTTTCAATGAGCCAAATTAAAAGGAAAAAAAATGCTAACACTGGCCTGTAGCAAGAGAAACACTAGCCACTCCAGAGTTTGTCAGCCCTCTCTTTTTGGGCATTTTATCTCCTGGGCTAGAAGAGGGAATATGGAGCCAACATATTCTAAACAATCTAAAATTTTTCTTCCTCCTGTCTCTGTGCCTTATATATATATTAGCTTATTAAGAACTGTGACAAGTATCTTTATTAACTTTTTCTTGTGGAAAATTTCAAACATACAAAAGCAGAGAGGAGTATAGATAACGAACCATCACCTAACCATCACCCAGCTTTAACAATTATCAGCTCAAGGCCAACCTTCTTTTATTATCTCTAATGCACTTAATATCCACTTACAAAGCAAATTCCAGATGTCATTTCAACCACAAATATTTAAGAACGTAGCTCTAAAAGTTAAGGACTCTTGTTTTCAACATAACTACAATAACATTATTCCAATGAATATTAAATATCAAGTCGATTTTATAATTATTTGGATTCTCATATATGTATTTATTCTACAGTTTAGTCAAATAAGGATCCCAAAAAGATCCATATGTTACAGTTGGTTGATGTGTCTCTTAAGTCACTTTTAATTTATAGGTTCATCCTCCATTTCTTTCTTTCATCCTGGCAATTCATTTACTGAAGAAACTGGATCATTAGTCATACAGTTTCCTACAGCCGGGATTCTGCTGACATCAACTCTGTGGTGTAATGTTTTTCTATTCCCCTTTCTTTTTTTAAAACAGATTTTACTTATCTATTTGACAGAGAGAGACACACAGCAGGATAGGGAACACAAGCAGGGGGAGAGGGAAAGGGAGAATCAGGCTCCGCGTTGAGCAGAGAGCCTGATTTCGGGCTCCATCCCAGGACCCAGGGACCATGATCTGAGCCAAAGGCAGAAGCTTAACGACTGAGCCACCCAGGTGGCCTATATTCCCTTTTCTATAGATTAGCAATGTCTAGAGACATAGACTGATTTAGGCTCAAAATTGTGGCAAATATATTTAATGGGTGGTGTAGGTTATTGCCATCAGGAGGCACATGTCTGGGATGATAGAGACATATGAGTAAGAACTTTTGCTAGTATCTCACAGTTGCCTTGAAACAGTCTGTGACACCTGATATACGAAAACACATATATGGTAGACAGCAATTTAGGGGGTAAATGCTTCCCTACTCAGTGTCATTACAAAATATTAATTATTTAGACAAGTCTTCAGTAATGTCTACCACATTTCAAGTGATGTTTTGTAGCTACATAAAAAGACTCAAGGAAACTAGGTCCTTGCACTCAAGGACCCACATGAGTGGGAAACACAGACACAAAAATCATAAAAATGCAAAAAAGGCCATACATGCCAAATCAGAAGTCTGTACATATACAGTGGTAGTGTAACAACATGGAGAATAGTCATTGTAATAAACAGAGAAGTGTCCAAAACTATAGGATGAGCTTGTTCTTGGGAGTGTGACAGAGCTTACCTATGCTTCACAATTCCAATTATCATTGGGCTCACATACTTGATTCTTTCAAAGTAAACCCGAATAAATCTTTGCCATTTACCTAAAAAAATCCTATTATTTTATTGGTTCATCAGTTCCTCTAGGCAATAAATACTGAGAGTCTACTAATAGTCACCAACCACTCTGTATTGGAACAGCCTTCAGTGAATTATCCAGTACAGTTCCACTCTGGGGCCACATGAAAATAAGAGATTGTTTCAGGTAAAATATGAAACTAAGAAATCAAGAATATAGTAGTAGTAGACATTTCTAATCTGTGGCTCAACAACAAATGTCTCCTAATTTTAGCCATTCTTCTAGGCTCTGAGAAAAGGGGCAGGATTCACTTTGGGTCCTACTGCTCAAAAGAGTTCATAGTCTAACAGGCCAACAATCATTCATAAGGATGATTATAATACTAGAATGATGCTGAAAATATTTCCTGCTTTTCTTGGAGCTTCTACCAAAGGGACACTGAACCACCTACTAGCACTTAGGCTCTAACACAGATTTTCCACCTCCCTTCTCCTTAACAACTTTTGATAAAGGGATTGTCTTTCTTCTAACTGGACTCCATTTAAAGGGGAAGTGAGAGGAGCAGTTCCAGCTTCAGAGCCCTTTAAACCATCTGTCCCAGAAAGGCCCTTGAATGTTGCTGTAACTTTACAAACTGCCTGTTCCTGCCCCCCCCCCAACACAGACACAGACACAGGCACAGACACACACACACACGCACAATTTATTTGCTGTTTCTTAATATAAAAATGTTGAAATCTTTACAATTCTTTCAAATGAAACCATACAAAAGAAATCAAAATATTTAAAGCCACCCCCCATCCTGTTCAGAGTTAATTCTTTCAATAGTGATTTGATAAAACATAGGTTTCATAGAAAATATAATACATTAGACATTCAAGGAAATTATGTACCAAGCATATCAGTATCACCTTTATTCTAACGTGTCTTTTTAAAACATTTTAAAGATAAGAATAGGCACTTATCCAGTTGGGAAAAGAAAAAAAAACAGCCTTTACAAAAACTTACTGAAAACAAATTTTTACCTTATATTTGAAAGTCTTATTGATCAATGCCTTGGTTTTTTTTTGGGGGGGGTATGAGCTGAAAGATTCATCTGTTCATTTTTTGTGCAATCATCACATAAATAATTCATGGATGCTATATACGGACTTTGCAGGGAGAAAATTCCAACTGTGCATCAAACTCTTAGAGGATATAAGTTATAGATACGATTAGGTTTGTTAGCTCTGTGTCAACTGTTTTAGCCTGAATTTTTTGGACTTCTCTTTTACAATGAAAGGCTTTTTTTGGGGGGGGTTCTTAATTTTTTTCTAGACTGAACTCCAAAAGCATATATAATAAAAACTGCCCATATAAATTTAAAAGGTTAAGTGTGATAACTATAAAATGTTCTATTGCAACTTAGAAATTTAAGCCTTGGAGTTTTACAAATTACATAAAGATATCTGGGCACCAAAGAAAATTCTAGCAAGTGACAGAACTCAATCCAAATGTTTCTGGATAAAATACAGAAAATACAGGCTAACAGTTCTTAAGAGTTCATTAACATCAACACTGTACTGTTCACATTTGTCAAATACATAGTTCAAAAGTCAAAACACAAGATTGTGCTTTATTATCTCTAAAAATTCCATGTATAAGTTAAACCTCCCAGGTATTTGTGGCAGCATTTTAGATGAGGGCAGTTTTATATATGAAATAGTTGTAAAACAAAAAAAAACAGTTCCTTTGCTGTTAGTTTATATTTTGAAAAATCTCAGGTTACGGAGAGTATCTATTAGTCAATTTGGATTCCTGTAACAGGAAAGGTTAACATGTAGATTTTAGAAGGTTTAAAAAATAAGACATGTTTTTCTGTACAAAGAAACATCATTTTTGAAAAACATTAGATGATTCTGCATAATTTACAATATGAAATTATATAACTGGTATTTAAAAGCTGATTTTCTACTCATTTCTTTGACAATATTTTTGTTAACTAAAATATGTACTTTATTCAGACATATTTATATATGGCAAAAAATCTTGTTAAAAAAATGGTTGCACCAAAGTTAGAGAAAAAAAAAAGGTAACAAGTCAATTCTACCAGGGGTTATATTCTTTTTAAAACATTAACATGCAGAATAACAAAGTATTTAGATATTATCCACTTATATTTATATTAGTTTGTAGACTATTTTCTAGATCTCAGATGTTATAGGTAAGATGATATTACCCATCTATACTCTCCTCACAAAATGGACTTTTCCTCAGCTCTCGTGAGAGAAGATAAGGAGTCCTAAGAGTAATCTACTTTCAAAATTTCTTTTTTTTAAGATTTTATTTATTTATTTGACATAGAGAGATCACAAGTAGACAGAGAGGCAGGCAGAGAGAGAGAGAGGGAAGAAGGCTCTCTGCTGAGCAGAGAGCCCAATGTGGGACTCGATCCCAGAACCCTGAGATCATGACCTGAACCGAAGGCAGCAGCTTAACCCACTGAGCCACCCAGGTGCCCCTACTTTCAAAATTTCTTAATAGAGTGCAAAAAAGTGACCCTCAAAGTTAGCTGAGTGACCAAAAAACCTATCAGTAATGATTAAAGATATGACATAGTCTCCATTGCCCTAAAAATTAGGAATGATCTTTCCACCCCCCCCATACCCAATTCAAGAAGTCGGCTTTACTTTAACCTACTTTTTAACATGGTTGGGGTGGAACAGGGGAAGTTGAAAGCAGACTTAAGTATTTTATGGTATTCCCAGTCTCAAGGAAGTTAGCAAGGCAAATATAAGAATTTTTAGTTTGGTCCCCCCAAAAGTTTGTCTTCTGACCCAAAATATTTATCCTGAAGTTTAAGAGAAAGTGTTCAGGGGTCCTGACAGTTTAAGAAGTCTGTAAAAGCTAAGTATCAAGAAAGGTACCCTACTGGGTTGGGATCTTATCACTGTATAAAGTCTTATGCTTACCGGTAGTCAGGAATGTTAATTGGAATGTCACTACATTCAAATATGTGAAATAACTTTTTTTCAAAAAACTAGTTTCTATTGGGAGAACCATGGTTGTTCTGGGGTATTAAGAAAGGGGCAATGGAGTTGGAAGCTGAACATACTAAATTGCACTCTGAATAATAGTATGTACATACTGGGATGTGTCTGGCTAACAAAACTTTCCCAAGAAGATATTCACTGTGTAAAGTAATATTTTGTTAAATTACCTATGGGCTATATGGGAAACGGCCATTTCAAATAAGCAGCAACAAACTAACACTGGTGAAAATTCTTTTGATAATCAAATTATGTACATATGACTAAAGAAAGGTCTGAAAGGGGCAAATCAGATCACATTACCGAACACAAAATTATTACCCAGTGTGGAAAGACGACAAGAGGTAAAATATCTTAAATACTATATATATATATCTATATATAGATATATAGATATATATATATATATATATCTATATATCTATATATAGATATATATATAAATACTATATATATATATCTATATATAGATATATATATATATGATCCTTAACCCAATTCCCATCAGATAAGGGCATGCTAGCACGTTTAAGAAAATAAAATTAAAGATGCCACAACCAAGATGTTCAGATTTTAAAGGGGTTCACTACAAAACAAAAACAAAAACCAAGAGTGGTACCAAAAAAGCACACTTGCACACACACACACGTGTGTGCAATGTTATAAAACAAACTACAACGTGTATGCACAAACACACACGCTAAAGGCTGGGCAAGCAGTTAAGGCACCTTAAACACAAAACAAAAAACCCACGTGGTTTAGGATTACCGAAATCTGTTACAGTGCTACCAAGCAGCGATTTTCAAAGCATCTGAAAAACGTGCAAATTGTCTGAAAACAGTGCCTGGCAACCGAGACGGTCTGCAAGCGTGATTCGGAGGGCTGCCAAGGAAACAAAAGAAGCCCCCCGCCTCCCCGTGAGACCGCACAAGGAATGAGAGGCGCTCCGGGCACTATTTATTCTAAGGTAGGCAGAAAGCAGAAGTCTGTGCAGGAGCGGTACATACTAGGGATCGCTCTGTGGCAGGGACCGGGCCACGGAGTTTCCATTGGTCGGGGAACCGCCCAGCTTTAGTTTTTCCAGATATTCAGCATGCACGGGCTTGTGGCACTGGAGAACCTTGATCGCATCTTCGATTTTGAACCACTCTCGCTTCCTCCCAATGCTAACCGAATCTTCCCAATCCTCCAGAATCTCAGTGACAGTCAGTACGTACACGTACGTTCTGTGCTTGCGGTCTTGGTTCTGTTCGAAAATGCCCAGGAGCCGGCCTAACTTCCCCTTGACTCCCGCCTCTTCGTACACCTCTCGGACTGCCGCACCGCCCGGCTCCTCCTCGGGCTCCATGCCCCCGCCCGGCACGATCCAGCGGTCCGGGTACCGACTGCTACTCACTAACAGCACCTCGTCCTCGAGCTCGCTCCGGAAGCAAAGGCACGCCGCCCGCTTCTTGAACCCCTCCGGGTCGTAGGTGCGCGTCTGGTTCGGCTTGCACTTCATCCTCTCGGCCGCCCGCTCCTGCCGCTCGCTGCTGCTGCTGGGGTCTCGGCCGCCGCCGCCGCCGCCGCCGCCGCCGCCTGAGATGCTTGGGAGAGAAAGGGCCGACAAGAGCGGTGGGGAGAGAAGGCGCTCCAGGAGTGAGCCGGGGGAGCCCAGGAAGCCCCGGGGGAGATGAGGCGGGGGCGGGCAAAGTACGTCAGTCTGTTTGCTCCTCGTGCGGGCCGGAGGGTCCCGAACGCAGCCGCCTGACTGGACGAGGCGCCGCCGCCCCCGCGCCCGCCCCCGCGCCACCGCCCCGCCCCCGCGCCGCCGCCCTCGGGTCCGCCACTCCGCACACCGCCCACCCGCGGCTCCCGCGCGCGCCTCCCTCCCTCCTCAGACGCCGGGCAGGGGTTGAGTGAGGTGAGGCGCATTCGCGTGCGCGTCCGCGTCCCCATTCACGTGCGCGTTCATGTTGGAGGGCGAGGGGCGGGGGCGGGGGTCTTGTGGCTCCCGCCGCGCGCGCGGCGCCTCGGGCCCACTGCGCAAGCGCCCCGCACCTCCCAGGCTGGAAATCTCTTTCCCCGGGAGTTCAGTTCCCGCGTTGTGACTGGGGCCAAGATCGCTTCCACGTGGGCCTTTGAGTTGAAGTTGGCTGTGGCGTGGCCAGACCTTTCTCCTCATCCTTCCTGGCGGTTGCCTGAAACGCATACACTTATTTTACAGGCCATCAGGCCAAGGGCATCATCATCGTCCAGAAGGAATGCTACCGCCTTACGGTTTAGGAAAAATGACCCTCGCTGTTCTTGGCAAAACAGTACCTACTCTTTGCTGAGTCATATCCATACCCTTTGAGTTCTTCAACAGGTTTGTCCACCTAAAAGGTAAAACAGCCGGTTATGGTTTATCAGCAAAATGGGTTTATTTGGGTGTAGCAGAGGAATTGCAACTGGGAACAGGCAAACTATAGCACCTCAGAGGCCCGTCTGGAGCTCAGACACGAGGACCTTTCTTCTCTAGGGAAAAGGAGGCAGTTGGGAGGGGCTTCCGGGAAGGGAAAGTCCATTGCAGAAAAGCCACAGTTGCAGGTGCTGACATTTTCCTCATTGGCCCCGTTGTGGTATTTCCTATTGGCTGGGCTTGTTGCTGGGCAAGGAGACAATCATCCTTCCTCCTGCTGGAGTAGGAAAGGAAGCTGCTTCCTGCGGGGAATGCCAGGAACTGTTTATCCTTGTTGGGGTGTGCAGCTGACCGCAGTGGTAGGCCGTGAGAGGTTCCCCCTGCTAGGCACCTGACTCCCATTTTAAATGAGGTTTCCTTGATTCAG
The DNA here is from genome assembly GCF_009829155.1 of Mustela erminea. Lineage (NCBI taxonomy): Eukaryota > Metazoa > Chordata > Mammalia > Carnivora > Mustelidae > Mustela > Mustela erminea. The sequence goes on along the minus strand of NC_045635.1, from coordinate 44,434,043 downwards.
GGTGGCAGGTTCTTGGCTTTGCTGAGCATGTTGGCACAGCCCATAACTTAACACTTTTCTTGAACAGGTCCTATTGCCCTCTTACCTAACCTCTGTTCCTCAGTTTCCGGACAGTAAACTTCTTGCCTACTTGTTTCAGCCCTGGCCCTTGGAGTCCTAGTCACCTAACAGCTGCAGAACCACCCCAAGTCACCTTTTAGGAAGTCCCAACACTCTTCACCCTCTTTCACTTTCACCCTTCTCTCTCTTTCTCACTGATAGGTACTGCTTCGGGTTTTGGAAAACATGCCTACAGAAATCCCTTCATGTTTTTCAGTTTGATGTTTACGGAGGCTCTTGGTGTGGGATTCCACACCAAGCAAGGCCGCTTGGTGCTCTTTCACCACCTCTCTGTTGGGTCATGCTGTCCTCTTGGCCAAGATGTGGAAAATCATAACCAAAAAGTTAACAACCAAAAGCCCTCCCTCACCTTTTCATTTGTTCTTACTGTTTCCCTGCTCTAACTGTAGCCTTATGGAGAAGATGTCTGATGTCCCCTAACTTTTTCCATACTGCAGCTTAGGCATCTGTGTCTCTCTCTTCCCCACAGACCCTCTGCTGGCATCAAGCAACCAGGATCACGAAAACTCCCTTTTCCAGTGAAATAATCCCTCATCAAAGGGAAGGGGAATCTGAAGTGTAAGTGCAAAGGACTTTTTTTTTTTTTTTTGAGAGAGAGAGAGAGAGGGAAGGAGGGAGGGAGGATGAGGGAGGGCACGTGAGTGGGAAGGGGAGGGGCAGAGGGAGAGGGAGAGAGAAAATCTTAAGCAGGTTCCATGCCCAGTGCAGAGGCCCATGGGACCGTGAGATCATGACCTGAGCCAAAATCAAGAGTGGGATGCTTAACCAACTAGAGGCACCCAGGAGCCCCAACAACCCAATTCTTAAATAACAAGTGAGATCAGCTTCCCAAGGTCTGCTACACTCCATTTATACCCAGAATAGCTCACAAAAATGATCCTGTTCCCAGTGGCAACAGACTCCTGCAATATCTAGAGCATAATAGGACAAAAATGTGTGGGTTGCATATGAAGAAATGACAAAATGGAGACGTAGATACTAGAGATACTAGAGATACTAGTATTGACCATATTTTAATGGTATATGGATGATCAAAGAACATTTGTTTCCTTTCTTTTATAAGTGGTTCATTTTTTTCCCAAAGATTTTATTTAATTATTTGAGAGAGAGAGGGAGAGAGAGAGAGATCCCAAGTAGACAGAGAGGCAGGCAGAGAGAGGGGGAAACAGGCTCCTTGCTGAGCAGAGAGCCTGATGTGGGGCTCAATCCCAGGACACTGGGATCATGACCTGAGCTGAAGGCAGAGGCTCAACCCACTGAGCCACCCAGGCGCCGATCAAAAAATATTTGAAGGAATGTGACACCCCGTGATTAAAAACAAACTAGGAATGTTGCTTTTAGCAGGCTGTAGTTCTCAGTGTGCCTAACGTACAAATACACGAATGACGTTAAGCAACTAGAAAAAATTCCATTATAGTCAAGGTCTAGGCAAATATACCTATTATCACCAATATTGTTAACTTTTGCTTTAGGTGATCTTTCCAGTGTAAGGAGATCATAAAGAGGAAAAAAACATTATTTAGTAAAGAAGACCAAGTTTTCATTATTTCCAAATGATATGAATATCTTCTTGGGAAAAGCCTACGAAATGAGTAAAAATGAATTCCCTTTCATGGTAGAATGGAGTATTACTATTTAAAGCACTAATGGTTTCATGTATGCCAGCAGTAACCACATAGAAAATATGGTAGGGAAATGATGGCCTTCGCGGTAGCCATATCAGCCACCACACAATAAATAAAATACCAAGGGATCCTGAGCGATAAAGTTAGGACATTGTAGTAGAAAATGATAGAGCTCGGACTCAGCTTTGAAAGATGGCTTCAATGAATCAAGAGGAACTCTAGCAAATCTGGGAGGTGGGGCAAGGGGCTATGGTGAGTGGTGGCCCATCCAGGCCCCAACCACATCACAAGACTAGAGTTAGCATGTATTTTCTCCTTGTCTTACCAGAGGGGCTGCTTCCTAGTCTCGTCTATCCCTTCCCCATCAGAGGATGCCTATGCAATAGGTGTCTGTTGAGGCATTTTTTTTTTTGGAAGGGAGAAGAATAGCAGCATTATGATATGGAAAGAGGTGCAGGCTGGATTCCCAATGGCAAAGTCATAGCACATTTCTGGATAGGAGGATCCGCAATTTACAGATATGGTACAATGCTGGGAAAATCTCAAACTGATCTTTTTCAGCAGAATTTTGTAAAATAATTTTATGATTCACCTATTAGACTGATCATGAGGCAAGATAGGTATGACTTTTTGTATAGAAATGTAAAAATCATTTTTGAGAGGCAAGCATTCCATTGTCTAGTTCACCCATAGTTAGGAATTCTCTAATGATGAACAGGGTTATTTCACAAGCTACCGTAACAGTAGACTGTTACAGTAACAAAATGTATTTTGTACATATCTGCCTGTATCTCCTCCCACATTTCCCTTGGCCTTGGAGTTGAAATTTGCTTTGTCCAGTGGAACAGTAGCAAGAGTGAAGCAAGGAGAGAATTGAAAAGTGCTTGCACACAAGGGTTTGCCCTCTCTTGGTGCTCTTGACACAAGAGAACAACCGTGTGAAGAAGCGTGGGTTAAGTGGATGCTGAGAGACCCAGGGCCCATGCATCCCTCCACCATAGCTGACAGGGAACCAATTGCCAGAAATGTGGGTGAGACCATCATACACCATCCAGCCCCCAGCAGAGCCAGGGGCACTGACCACAGATGCATAATCAAGCCTTCCAAGAAGAGCAAAAGGACCTCTCAGCTGAGCCCAGCTGAAATTATTGACCTGTAGAATCATGAACAAAAGAATTGGTTGTTCAAAGTCACTACATTTTGGATGGTTTGTTGTGCATCAGAAACTGGTTGGCACAACCGGTAACTACCACCCAACAAAATCCAACCCAAAATAAGAGAAAGAGAGAGAAAATGCTTTTCATAGTGGAAATGTAACCTCTACTTGAAAAGGTTGACAGTGAACTTTCCCTGGAGTCTTAAGGAAGGCAATGAGGTTAAGACAGGAGATATCTGTCAAGTAGAGTCTGTGTGGCAAGCCCTGTGATGGTCCCCTGTATCCTCCTGAACAGCCCATAAAATCTCAACGAGGAGGTTACTATTTACAATTCGTGGGAGAGAAGACTTAGAGTGGAGTTGACATTTGAATTCAAGTCTTCATGTCTCTCTACAGCCCGTGCTCTCGTAGCATCACCATGTCTTGTCAAATGATTGTTTTGATCAAGAGCTATAGTTTGTTGTGTCATTTTTTGATGAGGTTCAGAGTTGACTTCTTACATAAGGCGTTCATTTGCTCAGAGTCACTGGGTTCAAAGAAAGGTATTTTCCATCTAGATGTTCTTCTGCACAATCTAGTGGAAAGAACACCTGAGTGCCTACCTCACTGCCACCAATCAAGTGTGTTACCTGGACATGTTACATGACAACTCAAAATTCAATATTTTCTGCACACACAAAATGGAATTAAGTGATGCACTAGAGAAGATATTCTGTATTGTCATCACTCTAGGCACTGATTTTCATTTATTGATGGTCTGATTGGTTTTACACACTTAATATTTAACTGCCAACAAACCAGAACAATAAATATCAAAATACCCCTCAGCAGATTAAGAAACAGGCTGAGATGTGCTTAAGTAAGACAGTAAGTGAAGGAGCTGATATTCACACCTTGGTCTGTGTGACTCCAAAAGTAATGCTCTTCCTCTCTCTGAGACATGCCATTCCTGTGGTACAGATGTCTTCTGTTCTCCCTCCCTCCCTTCCTTCCCTTCTCTCTCTCTATCTCTCTCTCTCCCCCCTTCTCCTTCTCCTTCTTTTTTCTATTATCAGGAAGACCCAGGCACCCAGGAGAACATAGCTTCTATGGAATCTTCTAATGCAGAGGGGATCTGCTGTGAGACCAACAAGTCCGATACATATTTCTGCATCTTTTCTAGAGTAGGAAGGAACAGGCAGATTGGAAAGTGACAGCCACATCCATGAGAAGTTGAGCACCTTACTTAGTGAGATGGTGGTTTACAATTCTAAGAGAGAGGCACTTTCCAGAACAGCTGTTACCTGGGAGGGAGACTGTTATAGAACTTCCCAGAGCCTTGTAGCATTTATAGCTGGAACCAGCTTTCAGGAGAGTGACCACAACATACCTGAGAGGATTTCAGGAAATAGTAAAGGGAAACAGTCAGGTGAAGTGATTTTAGTAGTAGTCAATGAGAGAAAATGTGGTGTTTTACAAACCAAACGACCTAGAATTTCAGTTTGGCTCTCTCAAATAGTTATGCAGCCTGAAGCAAGGGAATATCTCTGGCCATATTATTTCTCATTTGTAAAATGGGATTCTAAACTACCTACCCCATTAACTTCAACTCACCGGGGAAGGCTTTGCTGACCATGGGTGCCCACCCTCCCCTTACACTAGGATTCAGTTACCCCCCTCTTTTTTTCTTTTCCAGACTCCCTTGACTTTAGTTCTGTCATCACTGTAATCATGGAGCTTTGTAATGTTTTCCCAGCATGTTTGTAAGAAAGTCAAAGGCGGGGAGCCAACCTGAAACATACTTGTTCCCCCTGATTCAGCCCAGTGCCTGGAACTTGGTGTTCAGGAAGGGTTCGAAATATATGGTTTGAGTATTAGAGTGTAACGGAAGCTCCATGGATCAAAGGCCAGTTACTGTTGTACCTGCTAATTGTTTATTAGTGATACGAAAAGAAAGATGAGTGAACAGAGGCATCTCCATATATCTTTTCTCTTGGGGAGGTGCAGAGGGTTGTGTCTTTCAAATAACTCTCCGCATGTTCCCCAACTGGTTGCTTCTTTGTGTGTCTTGGGTACTCCCTCCATCATAGAATTGGCCTCATAGTGCATCTATACTAGATAATTCAGTAGAATCATCCCCCAAAAAAGTGATTGGAGCAAAAAGTATGCCTCCAGTTTTCCCCTTTGAGTAATGAGTGAATCACAGGGTGACCTATAGGCCTTTTACTTTTGTGATTTTGTGAGTCATGGAACAGCTGTGCAGCCAAGTGTCTGAACACAAAGCTCAATGGATGTCAAGTCTAGGTGAGTGCTTCCATCCTCTCCACGAGGCAGCCCTCCTTGAGTTCTCCTGTTTCTTTGATCCCTAGCTCTAGTTCCCTGACTGCTGTGTCTCTCCTTTTCACTGACATTGTCCCTGTACATTCTCATTCAGCACCTAAACCCTTGCTAGCACTCCTCTGTTCATGTGTCAGAGTGAAATGCTGAATCCTCCTGAAGGGCTACAAGCACCACCACCTCCTATTTTAGATTGCCAAGTGCACTCACCCTTTTCACCCCACCCCATATTCCTGATCTGTTTTACCTTAGCCTGAATTATCACCTACCAGACTCTGTTATTTACTTCTTTATTATGCTTATTGCTTGTTTCTCTCCCCACTCCCCCCACTGTAACTCCTGCTTCAATAGAAGCTCCTTGATCTTAGGGATCTTTGTCTCTTTGCCTACTGGTTTATGTGAAGCAGCCCAGAACACCGCTGAGCACACACTGTAGTCATCTAGACCATATCTGTTGATGTAGCAGACATGTCTGTTTCCTTTGCTGCACTGTGACACCCTTGAGGCAAGGGCCATGTTTCACTGGTCTTTGTCAATCCACCATCCAGAACAGTTTCTGATACAATTGGAAAGGCATTGCTGAATGTTGTTGAAACAATTAGTTAATTAATATTTTGAAAGTGACAGCAGTAGGGAAAACATTCTGTTTCCAAACTGCAGTTATTCTAGGAGGTGCCATCATTGTCAGCACCATGTATATATCAGCTTCCATGGGAACTATGCTAGTCAGCGGGGAGATATTTGAGGGCTAGAGTTTTGTGGATCCCTCCTAGGGCTGGCACTGTTCTTCCAGCACAACAGGATTTAGAGTGACGTTTCAGATAGCCATTCATCACCTGATGACTTTATCTGTGCAGGACTTGACTATAATTTACATAATATCTATGAAAATAAAACTGTATCTTTGGGAATGAAACATAGCTATATAATTAAACAGATAAAATGAAAGCAATTTACTGACAGAGTCGAAATGAATGTTGAGGCTAATGTTAAGTAATAGTGCACGTGTGATGGGTCTTACACTAGGCTCTTCATCCATCTTTCCTTTAGTCCTAATAAAAACGCTTCAAGGAAATACTGTCATTCCCAATTCACAAGGGAGGAGGATATTGAGATCAGGGACATAGGGGAAATTGCCCAGGGTCTGAAAGCTGGTAGGTAGGTGCATGAGGTGGAAACTCATGACTCATTGATGATAACACCCCAGAAAGTCTAAAGTATCGGCCAGGCCCACTTAACTTGCCCCAGCAGTCCTGTCTGGTTCCTCTTCCATTTTTCGCTGATACAGCTCTCTGCTCTGTCATCCTATCTCCCACGATTTCAGAAGTTCTTCATGCCAGAGGCTTTCCCCCTGTTCCTTCGGCCCAATGCTGGTCTATTCCACACTGGTTCTGGCTGTGGCAGAGGAAAGACGACTCTTTCAAGTTCTCATGCGGGAATAGAGTAATTGTTATTTACCAGTCCTGCGTGACTTTAGACGATTGTGGATGCATCCTGAGGAGGGTCCTTTGTTGCAAGCTGATTTCCTTGTGTGAGAATCCTGCCAAATCCTTCCCCTGAGGCATCAAACCCACCCAGGAGGGAAGATGCTTTTTTGTCAATGACACTGCTCACCCACAGGCCCAGACACCCTGAGACCAGTTCCCTCAGAGGCAAAACAATTTTCTCAGGGTCACCAAGCTGTTTCACAAGTTTCACAGGCTCCTTCGATAAAGACAACAAAGCACATACAACCAATGTTGGGTATCAATTTGGGAAAAGGAAAATGGCAGCGTTCCTCCTTTCACAGTAACATCTTTGAGTACCCCCAGTAAAATCAGCCTGTTCTGGAAAGATGCAACATCAGTGAACACCATGGTAGAGGGGCTCTGACCAAAGTTCTGAGCCAGGCCTTCGTCTCTGGAATTTGAAATTGGGAGGAGAACAGCTTTTCCTTTTCTTGTTCTCCATCTTCTTTTGGGTTACCCATTTCAAGGCAAGTTTGAAAATTAGTGTTTTGTCAGGTGTTTTCTCATATTACACTATTATCTCTCCTAGTTAAGGATACCAGCGAGACTCTTGGTTTCTAAACTTCACTTTAACATCTATCAAATAGCTTTTTCTTTTTATTCTACATCTCAGAAAGAAGTATCCTAGACTTGCTGCTCTGGATGAACTTCCTTATGTATGTAATTCCCAAAATCCTCATAAAGGAATCCTGCTTGGTTTTTTGTTTGTTTCTTAACTACTGTATCAGAAAAGATCATAAAAACTCTTTGAGGGCCTCCCATGTTTCAGCTATTTTGCGTATTTTGCTGATCATTTTCATAAAATTCCTATGATATAAGCACCATTGTTCCAATTTCATAAATAATGACATTCAGGCCCAGAAGGATAGATATGTTGGCCCCGACACCCACAGCTAGAAAGTGGTAGAGCTGAGGTTTTAGACTGCTGTGACAATCCACTGCCTGCATTGGTCAGCCTATACTGACCTTTAAAAAAATAGGGGACAGCTGGATGGCTCAGTTGGTTAGGTGTTGGCTGTTGGCTCAGGTCATTATCCCAGAGTCCTGAGATCAAGCCCCACATCGGGCTCCCTTCTTAGCGGGGTCTGCTTCTCCCTCTCTCTGTGGGGTCTGCTTCTCCCTCTGTCTCTCCCCCTGTGTTCTCTGTCTCTCAAAGAAATAAATAATATCATTTTATAAAATTTCCATATTTTTGAAAGTCACCAATGTAAATGAAAATATTCTTTACCATTGCTATGTTATCACTCTATTTACTTTTAGAGTTTTGCTCTTGCAAATAATACTTTTCCTTCACGTGAAATACTATGTTTATAACATTGTATTATATTTGAGGGTGGTAGATATGGAAAGGCATATATACATGACTAAGTCCTGGGAGTTGTTGCTTTAAGCCATATTGTGTGCTGAAAAGTATGCTATGTGGCATGTAGAGGCACACTGACAAATGGACCAGATTTCTATTCCTTCAACACCTTCTACCTTCTAGAAGGGCATGCCTGGCTCCGGATAGTCAAAACCCACACATATGGTACTTGTATAGGAAACATCTACTGCACTACCTGCAGATTGGACGTGGGTGTTTTTACCTTCATGTTTCTTTATGAAAGAGATGAATTCAACAAACCTTCAGCAATGCCTACCACGTGTCATGTAGTGTGCTTCATGCAGGATATGGCAAAGAACAGATCATGGTCCCAGCACTGAAGTACCTCACAGGAAGACAAAGAATGGAATGTCATTTGTGAATTAGAAGTCTCCAGAGGGTGCATTTGCAGCACAGGAGAGGGAAAGAGGAAGAGGAGACATGGAATAGGCCTGAGGAAGAACAGAGGCAATAGGAACAGGAGTCAAGTCAGGGGACCTGTGTCCTCGTGACTATGAACATGTATGCCTGTACCTGGAAATTCTAGATTTGGGGGACTCACAGACATGAGTCCGTATTCCTGGAAGTTGATAATTTTTACCAAAACAAGAATCACATTGCCAGGCTTATATTTGTTAATTAGTTTCTGCAGTTCAGTTTCCTTACAGGTGTGATTTCTGTATATCAGTCACTTTGTATCTGCAAAGCCTAGGGGAATTTCAGAACTTCTCCCACTGGGAGGACATTTCAGAAACTGAAAGATTATTAGAAAGGCCAACACGGATTAGGAAGCCAGGAGGTCAACAATACACCGGTACTAGAAGCTACTGAACGTAGGCAATGGGATGAGGGTCAGAAAATCCATATATACCACACACTTTGGTAGGCTCTGGGATTAGTGGGATCATTCAAGCTGATCCAACCGTCTTAGTACAGAAAATCATACAGGCAGATCTTAAACCCAGTGGTGTGTAAAGATTTTTCTAGATTGCTCATCAAGGAAGTGTTTTACGCACACACACACACACACACACACACACACACACACACACACAGCTAGAATTCTGGAACTCAGCTAGAATCATAGAGTGTAGGAGCCAGTCTGTCTCACTCTAAAGCCTCAAGGAATGTCTGATATCAGATCCTTTTGCTCTTTTAAAGATTTATTTATTTTAGAAAGAGAGAGGCAAGGGGCAGAGGGAGAGAGAGAATCCTAAAGCAGACTCCACACTGATCGTGGTACCCATTGTGAGGCTCAGTCCCAGGACCCCGAGATCATGACCTGAGCCAAAACCAAGAGTCAACCGGTTAACCAGCCGAGGCACCCAGGTGCCCCCAGGTCCCTTTTCCTAATAATTTATTTCAATTTAACTCAGAGCCCTTACCTGCAATTCTCCTGACTGTACATGTCTTTTGTTACCCCGTAAGATATCCTTGGAACTGAATGTTCTGCTTTATCCAAAGGGCAGGGACCGAATGGGCAGCTCCAGCTTGCAACTCCTTCAGACTAAGTATGGCAGTCATCTTAGCAGGAAATGTCCTCATGGTTACTGCCACACTTCAAGCTGTTCCTTCTTGCCTCTATATTGCAATTAATTTTCACTACGTGAGAGTTAGAATTCTCTGCACTGTGACTATGGCTGTGCTTATTTTCATTTGCACCTTAGATCTACATGTGGTTATGGCTGGGGCAGAAATCATGTCCCATTCCCTCCGGTAAGTTGGGTAATACAGGGAATGACCTTAGCTATGATAGATTCAATATGCTAATAACATAAATACCTGATATCAGTGTTCTTTTGCTGCACAACAAGTTGCCACAAATTTAGCATCTTAAGTCAACCCATATTTATCATTTCACAGTTTCTGTACGTCAGATATGTGGCATGGATATGGCAGGGATCTAGTGAGTTCTCCGCTCAGGTTGTCCCAGGGTGAAATCAATGTGTCAGTTGGGCCAGGATCTTACCTGGTGGCTCTGGAGAGGAAGCTATTTCCCAGTTCATCCAGGTGGTTGGAGGAATTTAGCTTCCATGGTGCAGGATGTTGTCGGGGTTGCTCTCAGATTCTAGAGGCTGCCTGTATTTCTCTGCATGTGGTTCTCTCCATCTTCAAGCAAGGAGTGGTGTGTCAAATCCTTCTTGTGCTTCACATCTCTCCTGCTTGCCCTTCTGCTGCTAGCCAGAGAAAACTGTCTGCCTTTAACAAGCTCCTGTGATTAAATCAGGCTCTTTTGGATAATCTCTCTACTTATGGTCAATTGTTTAGTAACCTTCATTATACCTGTAAGATCCCTCTAGCCATGTAACTTAACGCAAATATGGACAAGATAATTCTTCTTATTTATGGTATCTGAGATTATGGTGGGAAATCCTGGGAGACAGTTTTAGAATGCTACCTACCACAGCCTTTAATAACCATCACTTAATTATTTACGGAAACCTTTTTTGTGACCCTGATTGTTTGAACCCTGTGACCATAACGCCCACTCTTTACTGAGTTATATCATGTCAGCATGTAGTTGTACTTCAATAAGGGAATTGTGCCTTCCCAAGTATATTATTCAGAGTTTTCCAGATGAACAGAATCAATAGGGTTTAGATGTATGTATGTACATATACATATGTATGTATATGTATGTATTCAACTCTCAGTACAGAACATCATACAGGCAGATCTTAACCCCAGTGGTCTGTGTTTATTTGTCAAGATTGTTTATAAAAGAAGTGCTCTACACACACCAATACACACGTACACACACACTTAATAAACTAGAATTCTGGAACTCAGCTAGGATCACAGAATGCTGGAGCCAGACTGTCTGACTCTAAAGCCTCAAAGAATGTCTATGACATCAGGCCATTTTTCTTTTTTAAAAATGTATTTATTTGAGTGAGAGAGAGAGAGAAGGGTTGGGCAGAAGGAGCGAAAGAGAATCCTAAAGCAGACTGCCCACTGATTGTGGTGCCCATCGTGGGGCTTGATCTCAGGACCCTGAGATCATGATGTGGGCCCAAACCAAGAGTCAACTGCTTAACCAACTGAGCCACCCAGGTTCCCCCAGACCCTTCTTCATAATAACTTATTTCAATTTATCTCAGAGCCCATATCTGCAATTTCCCTGACTGTGCATATCTGTTGTTGCCCCGTAAGATAGCTTGGAACTGAATGTTCTTCCTTATCTAAAGGGCAGGGACTGAATGGGCAGCTCCAGCTTGCAACTACTTGACAATAAGTATGGCAGTCTTCTTAGCAGGAAATGTCCCCATTGTTTTATACATATATATAAAAAAATGTGTGAAATTGTATATATTTTAATATGTAAATATATATTAAGATATATTTATTTTATATAATAACATTTATATAATATTTATATGACAAATATGTATATGTAATAGAAGAATATATGTAATAATATTTGTATTTATATCATATTTATATATAAATCGATAATATTGTTTTGTGTATGTGTGTGTGTGTATTTATATATACCAGTAAATTTCCTCATTGTTTTATATATATATATAAAAATATATATATCAAGGTTTTATACACACACACACACACACACACACACACAGAGTACGAGAGAGAGAGATTTATTATAAGGAATTGCCTCACAAGATTATGGGGTCTAGTAATAATAACATCTATGCCAGCATGGTAAAGAGCCAGATGAGCTCTGGTGTAGTTCCAGTCCAAGTCAAAAAGCCTGAGAACCAGGAGAGGTGATGGTTTAATTTGCAGCCCTACAGCTGCTGAGATCAGGTCTCAGGAAGTTCTGATCTTTCAGTTTGAGTGTAAAGGCAGGACAAGAGCAGTGTCCCATCTCAAGCAGTCTGGCAAGAAGGGTTCCCTCTTGCTTGAGTGAAAGTCAGCCTTTTTGATTCATGTAGCCTTCAAATTAGAGAGGGCAATCTTTTCACTTCTTCTTCCTGTGCAAATGTTAGTCTCGTCCATAAACATCTTCACAGACACACTCAGAATAATGTTTGACCTAATGTCTGGCCACCCTTTGGCTCAGTCAAGTTGACACATAAGTTTACATAATTTATATAATAAATTTACATAAATGTACACATAACACCAACCTCTTCACACAGTCCATGGACTAAGATTGATTTTTAAATTTCCTTTGTATCTTAGTTGAATACTCTCTTTTCATGTTTCCTAACTATAAAATCCATCTGTGAATGATTTCACATTCAGTTGCATGTTAACCAATTACCTTTAAGTTTACATGTGTGTAGGGAAAACAGATGCACAAGGAGTTTACATTCTTTACCGTAATGGGGAAGTTTGCATCAAGTCACATGCAAATTTAACAAAACCTAACATTTATGAAATATTTACCATATTTGGCAAGTCCTTTTGTAAGCTCTGTAGGTGCTTTACCTCATTTGGTCAGCACAATACCATGACACATGTGTCATTAGTCGCTCTGTTTTAATGTGAAGAAATTGAACACAGAAAGTAAGTAATCTTTCCATCATGACCATTTGTGACAGGCCCAGGGTTGGAATCTTTGGCATCAGAACTGATGTTCCTAATTCATGTGCTTATATAATCTATCATCCAAACTAGTACCTAAAATTTATTATCCAAGCCAGAATGAGAGTACTTTTATACATTATATCTGTTCAATAGGCGTAAAACAGCAAATTTGTAGGTATGCCTAGGCATTGCTCACTCTGTTAATGAAAATTCTTTTTGTTGCAAGTATTGGAAGTTTCATCTAGATTGGCTAAACCAAAAAAGAAATCCATGCTCTCAGGGCATTTGTAAGATCATTATCACTTTTCTTTCCTCTGCTAGATTATTCCTGTCAGCCTAAAAACTGGTGTTATTTGTTTTCATCTTCTTAAAAAGGATTTTATTTATTTATTCGAGAGAGACAGAGAGAGTGAAAGAGAGAGCAGGACTGAGGAGGAGAGGGAGAAGCAGGCTCCCTGCTGAGCTGGAAGCCCAACAAGAGGCTCTATCCCAAGACCCTGGGATCACAACCTGAGGGGAAGGAAGAAGCTTAACTGGCTGAGCCACAAAGGTGCCCCTATTGTTTTCATCTTAAAAACAAAACCCCAAACAAAACAAGCAAAAAACCTTCTTTTTACCTCACTCCTTCTACCACCTGCAAGACCCTTTATCCTCCTCTTGATAACAAACATCCCAGACAGAGTTTTCTACACACACTATCTCCAATTCTTCTCCCATTCTGTCTTAATCACGTACCAATGAAGCTTATACACCTTCTACTAAACTAAAAGTGTTCTGGTCAAGATAACAGTGTCATCAGTATTTTTAGATCAAATGGTCTCTCCTCAGTTGACTTATCAATAATTTTGGACAGAGTTGATCACTCACACTTCCTGGAAGTACTTTCTTTCCTGGCGTGTTTTTCAGAGTTCTCTAGAGAAACAAACCAAGTTGACGCATACACACCTGGGTTTCAGGACAGTACCTTCCTGGTTGTTCTCTGACGTCCTCAATCTCCTTGGCTGGCTCTCCTTCTTTCCTTGTGACCTTTTGACATTGACCTTCCTCAGAACTCAGTCCTTGGTCCGTATCTCTTCTCACCTACACTCATTCCCTTGGTAATCACATCCAATTCTGTGGCATTACTTGCCATCTACACACTCAAGGGTATAGCCAAGAACAGAAAACTCCTGTTTATACTTGACCCAAATACATCAGTTGTAATATCTTGCATATTTTGTCTCTTTTATTTTCTCTCTCCCTCTCACTCTGACTCTCTCTTTCCCTTCCCTCTTTCTTTTTCTTTTCCTTACACATACTACATACAGATACACATACATACAATTTTTTTTTCCAAAATATTTGAGAGCAAGCTGTAGATATGCCCTTCTACCCCCAAATACCTTAGAGTACCTTCATGGGAACAAGGACATCCTTTTGCATAAACACACTACAATTATCAGGTGCCTGAGTGGCTCAGTCGGTTAAATGTCTGACTTCAGCTCAGGTCATGATCCCAGAGTTCTGGAACCAAGTCCCACAGCAGGCTCCCTCTGAGCAGAGAGTCTGCTTCTCCCTCTGCCCCTCCCCTCTGCTTGTGCTCTCTTGCACATGTGCAAATAAATAAATGAAATCTTTAAAAAGCCACACAGTTATCAAAATCAATAAATTAACTTTGATAACCATATTATTATATATTTCATTTACAGACCTTATTCAAATGTGGCCAGTTATCTCAATGTCATTTTTATGAGTGAAATCCTATAGTATTTGTCTTTCTCTGACTTATTTCGCTTAATATAATACACTGTAGCTCCCTCCCCATCATTAAAAATGGCAAGATTTCATTCTTTCTGATGACTAATATTCCATAATAGATATAATGGAACATTATATATATAACATTGATAACATTGATGTTCTCTCTCTGTGTGTGTGCGTATATATATATATATATATATGTTATATTCATATTATATATTATATATAATAATATATTTTTATATATAATTATATGATATACGAATTATATTATATATAATATATATTATCATATATAATATAATATTGTATATTATATTATATATATGAATATATATGAATATAAATATATATTATATTCTATTATATATTATATATGATAATATATTTTTATATATAATTATATATAATTCGTATATATTATATATATAATATATATGAATATAATATATATTTATATGTATAAATATATATATTTGTATGTATAAAAATAAATATATGATATGTATGTTCTATTCATATTATGTTTATATATGTTATATTATATTATATATTATATATATTTGTATATGTTATATTATATTATGTTATATATGTTATATTCATATTATATATTATATATAATAATACATATTTTATATATATAAATTATATATAATTATATATATTCATATTATATACTATATATATTCACATTATATATTATATATAATAATATATGATTTATGAATTTATAAATTTATAAATTTATAATTTATATATAAATTATATATTATATATAAAAATAATATTATATATAATAATATAATATATAATATGAATATAACATATATAACATGATATAATGTAACATATACAAATATAATATATAATATATATAATATAACATATATAAACATAATATGAATAGAACATACATAACATGAATAAAAAATCATAAAATATGAAAATAATACATATGTGTATAAACACATCTTCTTTATCTATTCATCAGTTGATAGATATTTGGGTTCTTTCCATGGTTTAGCTATCATTGGTAATACTGATGTGAACATCAGGGAATTTAAGAAACAAACAGATGAGGGAAATTGGAAGGGGAGGTGAACCATGAGAGACTATGGACTCTGGAAAACAATCTGAGGGTTTTGAAGGGGCGGGTGGTGGGAGGCTGGGGAAACCAGGTGGTGGATATTGGACAGGGCGCGGATTGCATGGAGCACTGGGTGTGGTGCAAAAACAATGAATACTGTTGTGCTAAAAAATAAAAAAAGAAGAAACAAACAGATGGATATAGGAGGAAAGAAAGGAGAGGGAAGCAAATCATGAGTCTCTTAACAGTAGAGAACAAACTGAGGGCTGATGGAGAGAGATGGATGTGGGATGGGCTAAATGAGTAATGAGTATTAAGGAGGGCACTTGTTATGATGAGCACTAGGTGTCATATGTAAGTGATGAATCACTAAATTCTACTCCTGATACCAGTATTACACTATATGTTAACTAACTAGAGTTTATTTTATTTTATTATTTTTTTCTTTTTGTATTTTCATTTATTTTGTCAGTGTTCCAAGATTCATTGTAAACGTACCACCCCCAGTGCTCCATATAATATGTACCTTCGTTAATACCCAAACTTTGAAAAAAACCCAATGTCATTTATAGAAAATTTTATAAATTTTATAGTTTGTCCATTCTTCTCTCCAGTCTGGTGTCACACATTGTATTTAGTTGTTATTTCACTTCTTTTTTTTTTACTCTGGAACAAGTTCTCAAACTTACTGTCTTACACAACCATGATAGTTTTGAGATGTGTGAGCCATTTACTACAGTGTCCCTCAATTTGGGTTTACCTGATTTTCTATTCTCATGATTAGATTCAACTTATGCATTTCTGCAAGGAAGATTACAAAAGGTTACTGTGTCCTTCTCAGTGCATTATATACCTGATATCAATTTATTCCATCACTAGAGATACTAAATTTGATCTCTGGGTTAAGGTTGTATTCATCAGATTATTCCAATATAAATTTAGTATTTTCCCTTTGTGCACTTAAATATTTTATGTGGAGATGTTTGGAGGCTATGGAAATATCCCTTTGTATTATCCATTGATGATTCATCACTGAATCCATTAATACATGACATTGAAAAATTATGTATCCAACTTTATCATTTTTCCCCATTTACTAGTAAGGGTTCTTCTGCAATGAAGAGCTTTTCTCTCACCCTCATTTATTAATCATTCATGTCTTCATTTGTTTCAGTATGGGTTCATGAATATATATTTTATTCAATTTGTAATGACCCATTACCATCACAATTTATTTTGATGCTTGAATTTGCCCAGATTTGGTCACTGGAAGCCCCTTGACTTCTGTTCCATGTCCTTTGGTATTTGTACATTTTTCTTTGAAACCTTTTCTGATGCAACAAGATGTTCCAGACTCTTTTTGTACTTTGGCTGTTCCATCCCTGGAATCAGCCTTTTTCCCAAGGAGCCCTGGTCTCTTATAGTATAGAAGGGTACTTTGAATGGAGCCTGTGCTTTTAAACATCATTTTCTATTGGCACTTTGACTTGACAATCCCCTACATTTCCTTTAACTCATTACCTACTATGTGGAATTGGTATAAAAATAGGATATTTGTCATAAGTATGTGGCAAGGTATAAACAAAGTAAAGAAAGCATTTAGTGTAAGGCTTGGAACACAGGTAATGTTTTAAAATGAGACAATTTTAGCAACATAGTATGTAATAATAATAATGGATTATGACCCATTGAGTAAGAATCTATAAGTACACTTGAAAACAAGTGGTAGCTATTTTTATCATTATATTTTTTACTATCAAATACTTCTGAATGTTGATAAGATCCGCCTCTGGGGAAAACCTCAGGTTATAACATTTGTCTCATCAAGTCAAGGCCAGCTCCAGCATTGCAGAGCCTACAAGAATAGAAACATGAAGAATGATTGTAGAAGCAGACTTCAGGACTTGTTAACTGACAGACTTCAATATTGGAGACAAACAACATGAAGTGAAGAATGGCAGTCGCTCCTACAACTTCTGCCTCCAGAACCCAGTACTTTCCTTATCATGACCCTAACACCACTGTGGTGTTATAATGGATATTTATTATTTGTCTGCTCATTCACTAGACTGTGAACTGACAGATGTAACTTGTTTATGACCTACCCTTGACACCCAGAGCAGTGTTGCTCTGTATAAGAGACATTTAATAAGTGTGTGCTGATAGCCACAGTTGCCAAACTGTGGAAAGAACCAAGATGCCCTTCAACGGATGAATGGATAAAGAAGATGTGGTCCATATATACTATGAAGTATTATGCCTCCGTCAGAAAGGATGAATACCCAACTTTTGTATCAACATGGATGGGACTGGAAGAGATTATACAGAGTGAAATAAGTCAATCAGAGAGAGTCAATTATCATATGGTTTCCCTTACTTGTGGAGCATAAGGAATAACATGGAGGACATGGGAAGATGGAGAGGAGAAGGGAGTTGTGGGAAATTGGAGGAGGAGACAGACCATGAGAGACTGTGGACTCTGAGGATCTAACTGAGGGTTTTGGAGGAGATGGGGGTGGGAGGTTGGGTGAACCTGGTGGTAGGTATTGTGGAGGCCTACATATTGCATGGAGCACTGGGTGTGGTGCATAAACAATGAATTTTGGAACACTGAAAAGAAATGAAAGAAATAAATAGAAGTTTTAAAAAAGTATGTGTGTGCTGAATGAAAAAGAATGAATGAAAGTGTTGAGCAGTTTCAAATATCTCATTAGCATAACTAACAAGAGAAGGAAATTAAGGTTGGCAAAAGTAGAGAAGCATCTCCAAAGTCATACACTTGTAAGAGATAGAGGTTGAATTCCATCCTAGTCTGACTCTAGAAGCCTGAAGCCTTAGTTGTATTGCCTCCTTGGATGATGGGCCTTCACAGAAAGAGAAGTCTGCCCAGTTTCCATGTTTCCCAGAGTTCAAGTGGAAGCCCCATTTGGACCAGACTCTGTGTCCTAGACTGTTCAAGGATCAGTTAATTATTTCAATGAATCTTTATGGGTCACTTATTATAGGTCTTTCAGACTTTGGGGTATAGCTGAGAGCACAACAGATTCCCTGCTCCTGTTAATATTTCGTTCTAGTGTGGAGAGATATACAATGAACAAAAGGACTCATTAAATTTTAAATGGTGGAGTAATTAAAGCTTGGTTAACAAATGGAGAATCATCCAGCATCTGTGTGTATAGAAGGAAGAGTGAATTTGGAGGTGAAAGAGAACTTGCTGGGTTCAGGGCACTTGGAGTAGTTTGTAATAGCTGGAGGTTGAGTGGAATATAGGCTGGGGTTCATGTGGGAACTTAGAAAGTAGGATCCACAAGAAGATGAGTCACTTAACTTCTTAGGTACTAAGTGTTTTTGACAAGAAAAGATGGATTTACACATCTGAGAAAATGTGTGGCAAATCTCTAAGGCTCAAATCTAAAAACGCTAATGTTCTTTTCTGTTATTGAATAGTAATGACAATAATTATAGCTGCTGTTTTTGAGTTTGCTATTAGGCACTGTGCTAGTTGCTTTACGTGTTTATTTATTCCTTATAATGAAGAGTAGTGGGGATTTTTATAGTTTATAATGTTGGGTAACAATAGATGGCAAGTATTAGGATTAAATTCTAAATTTATTAATTTCAAAGAGCTTGTTTTTTGTCTAAGTTTCTGCTTTCCAGACTGACACTCAGGCAAATGGTGACAACCAAGATGAATTGAATAGCACAAAAAGTTTAAAAGGGCAGTTACAAAGATTAAATGACATAAAGTTTATGAAGTATTTAGTAAAAGGGAAATCAATTAAGTTTATTATATTTCATTCTTAGTTTTTAACTTTTTAAAAATATATATATATTTTTTAAATTTATTTTTTATTTATTTTAGGCTAACAGTATTCATTATTTTTCATCACACCCAGTGCTCCATGCAATCCGTGCCCTCTATAATATGCACCACCTGGTACCCCAACCTCCCACCCCACCACCACTTCAAACCCCTCAGATTGTTTTTCAGAGTCCATAGTCTCTCATGGTTCACCTCCCCTTCCAATTTCCCCCAACTCCCTTCTTTTATATTTTCTTGAATTAATTTTTAGAAATGCCATAGTAGCATGCTGTATTTTTTTAGTAATTTTTTATGATTTCATTTGAAATGACCGTATTTGAGGAAAAGGTGATTTAATTTAATTGTTATGATACTAGCATGGATTTTGCATGTGTCATGTCAAACCTATTGTTATATCAGATGAATGACTGAGGTGCTGTGGAAAATGCTGTGCAAAGTAAGGTTTTATAAAGAGAACTTTATGTTAAGTACAAGGTAGAGCTGCTAAACAACTTTCTGTTAATGAGATTCTCCCAGAAAGCCTCACAGTTGCCTTGGAGTTTTCTTGGAATCTGAACTCTAAAACCATACAAATGGTGTCTAGAAAAGTGGGTACTTTTTACTCTGTGTGAGCTCTATAAATTATTACTTTTTTATGATAGCAAAATTCAGTTTTGCCACCATATTTCCAGAAGTATTTCCCTGGATGTGCAAGACCAATGAGACATGGTCTGTCACAATCATGGATCTCACAATCTTGTGTTGGGGACAGATACATAAATGAAAAAATAAAAAAAGGAACTCTACCATCTGAAATAAAAATCTGTATAGGTTACCGTGGATAGGGACATAAATCAGTAAACCATAGAAAAGAACAGAGAAGTATCCCAAGTGGTAGGATAAGTGATACCATACAGTGTTTTTCTTTGTCTGGCTTATTTCACTTAGCATAATGTCCTCCAGGTTAGCCTATGTTGTCATAAATGGCACGACTTCTTTCTTTTTTATGGCTGAATATAAATATGTATAACATTTTCTTTGTCTATTCATCTATTGATGGCCACTTAAGTTGTTCCCATATCTTGGCATTTGTGAATAATGCTACAATGAACATGGGAGTGCAGATATTTCTTTGAGATAGTGATTATTTTTCCTTCGGATATATATCCAGAAGTGGGATTATTGGATCATGTGGTAGTTCTATTTTTAATTTTTTGAGGAATCTTCACATTGTTTTCCATAATGGCAGTACAAATTTACATTCCCACCAGTATATAATGACTCCCTTTGCTCCACATCCTTGTTTGTATGTGTTATCACTTGTATTCTTGGTAATAGCTACTCTTATAGGTGTGAAATAATATTTCATTGTGGTTTTGATTTGCATTTCCCTGATAATTAGTGATATTGAGCACCTTCTCATGTACCTGTTGACCATTTGTGTATCTTCCCTGGAAAAATGTCTGCTCAGGTTCTTTACCCATTTTTAATCAGATAGTTTGATTTTTTGCTATTGAGTAGTGTGAGTTTCTTGTATTTTGTGGATATTAAATCCTTATCAGATATATGGTTTACAAATATTTTCTCCCATTCCATAGGTTGGCTGTGGATGGTTTCCTTTTCTGAGCAGAAACTTTTTAGTTTGATGTAGTCACATGTGTTTATTTTTGTTTTGTGCTTGTGGTTTTCTCAGATTTTTTAAAAATGCTATCAAGACAAATGCCAAAGAGTCTCCTCTTTATGTTTCTTCTAAGAGTTTTATAATTTCTTGTCTTAGATTTAAGTCTTTAATCAATTTTGATTTTTGTGAGTGGTTTAAGCTTTGGGTCCAGGGGGAGGAGTCAAGATGGCAGAGAAGTAGCAAGCTGAAACTACATCAGGTAGCAGGAGATCAGCTCGATAGCTTATCTAAAGATCGCAAACACCTACAAATCCAATGGGAGATCAAAGAGAAGAAGAACAGACTATGGACTCTGAAAAACAATCTGAGGGGTTAGAAATGGCAGGTGGGGGGAGGTTGGGGTACCAGGTGGTGGGTATTATAGAGGGCATGGATTGCATGGAGCACTGGGTGTGGTGAAAAAATAATGAATACTGTTTTTCTGAAAATAAATAAATCAATTTAATAAAAAAAAAAGAGAGAAGAAGAACAGCAATTCTAAAAACAGAAAATCAACCACTTTCTGAAAGGTAGGACTGGCGGAGAAGTGAATCCAAAGTAACGGGAAGATAGACCACGGCGGGGAGGGGCTGGCTCCTGGCAACAGTGGAGCAATGGAGCACTAATCAGGACTTTTAAAAGTCTGTTTCACTGAGGGACAAAGCGCCAGAGGCTAAACTAGGGTGAAGCCCACACGGGGTCAGTGTGGCCTCAGGTCCCGCAGAGTCACAGAAGGATCAGGGGTATCTGAGTGTCACAGAGCTTGCAGGTATTAGAACGGGGAAGCCAGCTACAGAGACAGAGCTGAGGAGTGAGCTCTCAGCTCAGGGTTACCTTGAACCGGTTGCAGGCTTGGTGAGCTCGGAGCACAGCCAGAGGCCAGGGAGATGGGAGTAATTGGGCGCTATTCTCTAAGGGCGTACTGAGGAATGGGGCCCCAAGCTCTCGGCTGCTCCGGGCCGGAGACTGGGAGGCTGCCATTTTCAATCCCGTCCTCCAGAACTCTAAGGAAAGCATTCAGGGAACAAAAGCTCCTGAAAGCAAACCCAAGCAGATTACTCAGCCCGGTCCCTGGTAAGGGCGGTGCAGTTCCGCCTGGGGCAAAGACACTTGAAAATCACTACAACAGGCCCCTCCTCCAGAAGATCAACAAGAAATCCAGCCAGGACCAAGTTCATCTACCAAGGAATGCAGGTTCAATACCAAGGAGAGCAGCGGAATTCCAGAGGAGGATAAAGCAAAGCACGGAACTCATGGCTTTCTCCCCATGATTCTTTAGTCTTGCAGTTAAGTTAAATTTTTTCAATTTTTTTCTTCTTCTGCTAATTTTTTAACTTTTACCCTTTTCTTTTTTAACGTTTTTTAACTAGTTTATCTAATATATATATATTTTTCTTATTATATTTTTTCTTTATTTGTTTTCTTTTTTTAATTGTTTCTTTTTTTTCTGAACCTCTTTTTATCCCCTTTGTCCCCCCCACAATTTGGGACCTCTTCGGATTTGGTTAAAGCACATTTTCCTGGGGGCTTTGCCACCCTTTTTGTATTTTACTTGCTCCTTCATATACTCTTATCTGGACAAAATGACAAGACAGAAAAATTCACCACACAAAAAAAAAAAAAGAACAACAGGCAGTACCTAAGGCTAGGGACCTAATCAATACAGACATTGGTAATATGTCAGATCTAGAGTTAAGAAGGACAATTCTCAAGGTTCTAGCCGAGCTCAAAAAAGGCACGGAAGATATTAGAGAAACCCTCTCAGGAGATATAAAAGCCCTTTCTGGAGAAATAAAAGAACTAAAATCTAACCAAGTTGAAATCAAAAAAGCTATTAATGAGGTGCAATAAAAAATGGAGGCTCTCACTGCTAGGATAAATGAGGCAGAAGAAAGAATTAGCGATATAGAAGACCAAATGACAGAGAATAAAGAAGCTGAGCAAAAGAGGGACAAACAGCTACTGGAACACAAGGGGAGAATTCGAGAGATAAGTGACACCATAAGACGAAACAACATTAGAATAATCGGGATTCCAGAAGAAGAAAAAAGAGAGAGGGGAGCAGAAGGTATATTGGAGAGAATTATTGGAGAGAATTTCCCCAATATGGCAAAGGGAACAAGCATCAAAATCCAGGAGGTGCAGAGAACCCCCCTCAAAATCAGTAAGAATAGGCCCACACCCCATCACATAATAGTAAAATTTACAAGTCTTAGTGACAAAGAGGAAATCCTGAAAGCAGCCCGGGAAAAGAAGTCTGTAACATGCAATGGTAAAAATATTAGATTGGCAGCTGACTTATCCACAGAGACCTGGCAGGCCAGAAAGAGCTGGCATGATATATTCAGAGCACTAAGCGAGGAAAACATGCAGCCAAGAATACTATATCCAGCTAGGCTATCACTGAAAATAGAAGGAGAGATTAAAAGCTTCCAGGACAAACAAAAACTGAAAGAATTTGCAAACACCAAACCAGATCTACAGGAAATATTGAAAGGGGTCCTCTAAGCAAAGGGAGAGCCTAAAAGTAGCAGATCAGAAAGGAACAGAGACAATATACAGGAACAGTCACCTTACAGGCAGTACAGTGGCACTAAATTCATATCTCTCAATAGTTACCCTGAATGTTAATGGGCTAAGTGCCCCAATCAAAAGACATAGCGTATCAGAATGGATAAAAAAATAAAACCCATCTATATGTTGCCTACAAGAAACTCATTTTAGACCCGAAGACACCTCCATATTTAAAGGGAGGGGGTGGAAAACAATTTACCATGCCCTCGGACATCAGAAGTAAGCAGGGGTGGCAATCCTTATATCAGATCAATTAGATTTTAAGCCAAAGACTATAATATGAGATGAGGAAGGACACTATATCCTACTCAAAGGGTCTGTCCAACAAGAAGATCTAAAAATTTTAAATATCTCTGCCCCTAACGTGGGAGCAGCCAACTATATAAACCAATTAATAACAAAATCAAAGAAACACATCAACAGTCATACAATAATAGTAGGGGACTTTAACACTCCCTGCACTGAAATGGACAGATCATCCAAGCAAAAGATCAACAAGAAATAAAGTCCTTAAATGACACACTGGACCAGATGGTCATCACAGATATATTCAGAACATTGCATCCCAAAGCAATAGAATACACATTCTTCTCTGGTGCACATGGAACATTCTCCAGAATAGATCACATCCTGGGTCCTAAATCAGGTCTCAACCGGTATCAAAAGATTGGGATCATTCCCTGCATATTTTCAGACCACAATGCTCTGAAGCTAGAACGCAATCACAAGAGGAAATTTGGAAGCCAAATACATGGAGACTAAAGAGCATTCTTCTAAAGTATGAATGGGTCAACCAGGAAATTAAAGAAGAATAGAAAAAAATTCATGCAAACAAATGATAATGAAAACAATGGTTCAAAATCTTGGGACACAACAAAGGCAGTCCTGAGAGGAAAATATATAGCGGTACAAGCCTTTCTCAAGAAACAAGAAAGGTCTCAAGTACACAACCTAACCCTACACCTAAAGGAGCTGGAGAAAGAACAAGAAAGAAACCCTAAACCCAGCAGAACAAGAGAAATCATAAAGATCAGAGCAGAAATCAGTGAAATAGAAACCAAAAAAACAATAGAGCAAATCAACGAAACTAGGAGCTGGTTATTTGAAAGAATTAATAAGATTGATAAACCTCTGGCCAGACTTATCAAAAAGAAAAGAGAAAGGACCCAAATAAATAAAATCATGAATGAAAGAGGAGAGATCACAACCAACAACAAAGAAATACAAACAATTATAAGAACATACTATGAGCAACTCTATGCAAACAAATTTGACAATCTGGAAGAAATGGATGCATTGGGATCATCTAGGAATGCCTAGAGACATATAAACTACCACAACTCAACCAGGAAGAAATAGAAAACCTGAACAGACCCATAACCAGTAAGGAGATTGAAACAGTCATCAAAAATCTCCAAACAAACAAAAGCCCAGGGCCAGAGGGCTTCCCAGGGGAATTCTACCAAACATTTAAAGAAGAAGTAATTCCTATTCTCCTGAAACTGTTCCAAAAAATAGAAATGGAAGGAAAACTTCCAAACTCATTTTATGAGGCCAGCATCACCTTGATCCCCAAACCAGACAAGGATCCCATCAAAAAAGAGAGCTATAGACCAATATCCTTGATGAACACAGATGTGAAAATTCTCACCAAAATACTAGCCAATAGGACTCAACAGTACATTAAAAGGATTATTCACCACGACCAAGTGGGATTTATTCCAGGGCTGCAAGGTTGGTTCAACATTCACAAATTAATCAATGTGATACAACACATTAATAAAAGAAAGAACAAGAACCATATGATACTCTCAATAGATGCTGAAAAAGCATTTGACAAAGTACAGCATCCCTTTCTGATCAAAATTCTTCAAAGTGTAGGGATAGAGGGCACATACCTCAATATCATCAAAGCCATCTATGAAAAACCCACCACAAATATCATTCCAAATGGAGAAAAACTGAAAGCTTTTCTGCTAAAGTCAGGAACACGGCAGGGATGTCCATTATCACCACTGCTATTCAACATAGTACTAGAAGTCCTAGCGTCAGCTATCAAACAAAAGGAAATTAAAGGCATCTGAATCAGCAAAGAAGAAGTCAAACTATCACTCTTCGCAGATGATGTGATACTATTTGTGGAAAACCTAAAAGACTCCACTCCAAAACTGTTAGAACTTGTACAGGAATTCAGTAGTGTTAGGATATAAAATCAATGCACAGTTGCATTTCTCTACATCAACAACAAGACAGAAGAAAGTGAAATTAAGGAGTCAATCCCATTGACAATTGCATCCAAAACTACAAGATACCTATGAATAAACCAAACCAAAGAGGCTAAGAATCTATACTCAGAAAAATATAAAGTACTCATGAAAGAAACTGAGGAAGACACAAAGAAATGGAAAAATGTTCCATGCTCCTGGATTGGAAGAACAAATATAGTGAAAATGTCTATGCTACCTAAAGCAGTCTACACATTTAATGCAATTGCTATCAAAATACCATCCATTTTTTTTCAAAGAAATGGAACAAATAATCCTAAAATTTATATAGAACCAGAAAAGACATCGAATAGCCAAAGGAATATTGAAAAAGAAAGCCAAAGTTGGTGGCATCACAATTCCGGACTTCAAGCTCTATTACAAAGCTGTTATCATCAAGACAGCATAGTACTGGCACAAAAACAGATGTACAGATCAATGGAACAGAATAGAGAGCCCAGAAATAGACCCTCAACTCTATGGTCAACTAATCTTCAACAAAGCAGGAAAGAATGTCCAATGGAAAAAAGACAGCCTCTTTAATAAATGGTGTTGGGAAAATTGGACAGCCACATGCAGAAAAATGAAATTGGACCATTTCCTTACACCACACATGAAAATAGACTCAAATGGATGAAGGACCTCAGTGTGAGAAAGGAATCCATCCACATCCTTGAGGAGAACACAGGCAGCAACCTCTTCGACCTCAGCCGCAGCAACATCTTCCTAGGAACATGGCCAAAGGCAAGGGAAGCAAGGGCCAAAATGAACTATTGGGATTTCATCAAGATCAAAAGCTTTTGCACAGCAAAGGAAACAGTTAACAAAACCAAACCAACAACTGACAGAATGGGAGAAGATATTTGCAAACGACATATCAGATAAAGGGCTAGTGTCCAAAATCTATAAAGAGCTTAGCAAACTCAACACCCAAAGAACAAATAATCCAATCAAGAAATGGACAGAAGACATGAACAGACATTTCTGCAAAGAAGACATCCAGATGGCCAACACACACATGAAAAAGTGCTCCACATCACTCGGCATCAGGGAGATACCAATCAAAACCACAATGAGATATCACCTCACACCAGTCAGAATGGCTAAAATTCACAAGTCAGGAAATGACAGATGCTGGCGAGGACTGCGGAGAAAGGGGAACCCTCCTACACTGTTGGTGGGAATGCAAGCTGGTGCAACCACTCTGGAAAACAGCATGGAAGTTCCTCAAAATGTTGAAAATAAAACTACCCTATGACCCAGCAATTGCACTACTGGGTATTTACCCTAAAGATACAAACATAGTGATCTGAAGGGGCACTTGCACCCGAATGTTTATAGCAGCAATGTCTACAATAGCCAAACTATGGAAAGAACCTAGCTGTCCATCCACAGATGAATGGATAAAGAAGAAGTGGTATATATACACAATGGAATACTATGCAGCCATCAAAAGAAATGAAATCTTGCCATTTGTGACGATGTGGATGGAACTAGAGGGTATCATGCTTAGTGAAATAAGTCAATCGGAGAAAGACAACTATCATATGATCTCCCTGATATGAGAAAGTGGAGATGAAACATGGGGGCTTAAGGGGGTAGGAGAAGAATAAATGAAACAAGATGGGATTGGGAGGGAGAGAAACCATAAGTGACTCTTAACCTCACAAAACAAACTGAGGGTTGCTGGGGGGAGGGTGTTTGGGAGAGGGTGTGGGGTTATGGACATTGGGTAGGGTATGTGCTATGGTGAGTGCTGTGAAGTGTGTTAACCTTGCAATTCACAGACCTGTACCCCTGGGAATAAAAATATATGTATATAAAAAGTAAAAAATTAAAGAAAATAAACATTAGATAAAAAATTTTAAAAATTCCCTTTCCCATTTTGCACTTTTTACTTAGAAAGCTTAAAAATAAATTAATTAATTAATTAAAAATGCAAAAAAAAAGATTTGGGTCCAGTTTCATTCTCTTACATGTCTATATCCTTTTTTCCTATTGGTATTTATTGAAGAGACTGTACTTTCCCCATTGGGTATTCTTGGTACCTTTATCAAAGATCAGTTAGTCATATGTATAGGGGCTTATTACTGTGCTTTCTATTCTGCTCCATTGATCTATATGTCCATTTTTATGCTAGTAACATATAATTTTGATAACTGTAGCTTTCTCATACAGTTTCAAATTAAGAAATGTGATGTCTCTAGCTTTGTTCTTTTTCAAGACTCTTTGGATTATTCAAGGTCTTTTGTGGTTCCCATGAATTTTAGGATTGGTTTTTCTGTTTCTGTGAAAAATGCCACTAAATTTTGATAGAGATTGCATTGAATCTATAGACCACTTCTCAGAAACTTTTAGAACTGGTCAACAATTTCAGTAAAACTTTAGGATGAAAGTTCCACATGCAAAAATCATTTGCATTTCTTTTTTTTTTTATTTCCAGCATAACAGTATTCATTATTTTTGCACCACACCCCGTGTTCCATGCAATCCGTGCCCTCTATAATACCCACCACCTGGTACCCCAACCTCCCACCCCCCCGTCCCTTCAAAACCCTCAGATTGTTTTTCAGAGTCCATAGTCTCTCATGGTTCACCTCCCCTTCCAATTTCCCCCAACTCCCTTCTCCACTCTAAGTCCCCATGTCCTCCATGCTATTTGTTATGCTTCACAAATAAGTGAAACCATATGATAATTGACTCTCTCTGCTTGACTTATTTCACTCAGCATACTCTCTTCCAGTCCCGTCCATGTTGCTACAAAAGTTGGGTATTCATCCTTTCTGATGGAGGCATAATACTCTATCCCCAGGGGTACAGGTCTGTGAATCACCAGGTTTACACATTTCACAGCATTCACCAAAGCACATACCCTCCCCAATGTCCATAATCCCACCCCCTTCTCCCAAACACCCTCCCCCCAGCAACCCTCAGTTTGTTTTGTGAGATTAAAAGTCACTTATGGTTTGTCTCCCTCCCAATCCCATCTTGTTTCATTGATTCTTCTCCTACCCACTTAAGCCCCCATGTTGCATCACCACTCCTCATATCAGGGAGATCATATGATAGTTGTCTTTCTCTGCTTGACTTATTTCGCTAAGCATGATACGCTCTAGTTCCATCCATGTTGTCGCAAATGGCAAGATTTCATTTCTTTTGATGGCTGCATAGTATTCCATTGTGTATATATACCACATCTTCTTGATCCATTCATCTGTTGATGGACATCTAGGTTCTTTCCATAGTTTGGCTATTGTGGACATTGCTGCTATAAACATTCGGGTGCATGTGCCCCTTTGGATCACTACGTTTGTATCCTTAGGGTAAATACCCAATAGTGCAATTGCTGGGTCATAGGGCAGTTCTATTTTCAACATTTTGAGGAACCTCCATGCTGTTTTCCAGAGTGGCTGCACCAGCTTGCATTCCCACCAACAGTGTAGGAGGGTTCCCCTTTCTCCGCATCCTCGCCAGCATCTGTCATTTCCTGACTTGTTGATTTTAGCCATTCTGAATCATTTGCATTTCTATATACTAACAATAAAATAACTGAAAGAGAAATAAAGAAAATAATGCCTTTTACACTAGCATCAAAGACAGTAAAATTCTTGGAAATGAATTTAAGCAAGCAGGAGAAAGACCTGTACAATAAAAACTATAACACATTGATGGAAGAAATTAAAGAAGTTCCAAATAAATGGAAAGTCTATTTTTTGTGATTGGAGGAATTTATACCATTGAAATATCTAGGGATTAGGATATTTGCTCCCTGCTTGGCTCTGTCACAACAGTTGAGTGGGGAATTGGGATACTGCCACTTACTTCTGTGGGCTGAAATTGGGATGGAGTAGATCACTTCCTTTGTTGCCGCATGGAAACCACACGGGAGGTGGTGAGTTGGTGAGCTATAGTTTTTTTCCTTTGGTATTTGTCTATAGTAGGGTGGGAACTGCCGGAAAAATTTTAGGCTACTAGGCCCCTTTCCTGTCCTTTTGCCTTGGGGAAACAACTTTCCTAAGAGCTTTGTCTGTAGATGTTTGTAGTTTATGTTGGAGACTTATACAGCATTCTGTTCTGGGTATGTGTAAGGCAATAGGAAAACCCAGAGAACTCATTTCTCTGTTGTTCTTCAAGTTTCAAAGTCCCTATGTTGTCTTTTTTCTTTCCACTTTTCTGAGTCTTTCAGTATCTGCTTATTGTTACATCCAGGGTTTTTAGCTATAAAAAGGAAGATATAGGAAGAGAAGAGCTACTCTATCTTGGCCAGATTCAACTTATGTAACTTTTAAAAACAGGGAAATCTAATATGCTAGAAGTCAGCATAGTGCCTACCATTGAGGGAATAATGACTGGAAGGGTGGCGATAAAAGTACTGTTTCTTGATCTGGCCAATAATCATGCATGTCTGTTCAGCTTGTGGGAATTTTTTTTTTTGAGGTGCCCCTCTTTTTATTTCTTTTAAATTTAAAATAAATTTTAAATTTATTTTATTTTTACATAATCTCTACACCAAGTGTGGAGCCCAAAATTACAACTCTGAGGTCAAGAGTCACATGCCCCAGGGACTGAGACAGCCTGGACCTTTCTATATGCATATTATCAGGACAGAATGTCACCTAAGTCTTATCCCAGGCCCCAACCTGTGCTGTTTGCCTCCAAATGAGAAAACTAATTAAATAGATGAACTTTCTGGAGAGCCTCCCTTCCCTGACAGAGATTTCATCCCAAAGCAGTGTTTGTTTGCCTCTGGGGACTAACAGTGACCCTAGAGTTCAGAACCCTCATTGTCTGAATGCACTGCTTTTAACCTAAAGTCCTGTCTCTGGGTCCATTATGTACGAAGCCTGGCAGCTCAGCTCAAGGATACTCGCAATTTGTGTGGTGGTGGTTGTTGTTTCTTTGTGTGTGTGTGTGTGTGTGTGTGTGTGTGTGTGTGTGTGTGTGTGTGTTTCCATCTCACTTTAGAGTCAAACACAGCATCCCAGAATTCCCAGGGTCTCTCTGATGGGCAGTAATGAATTTCCTGTAAAATAAAAGCTCAGTATATATATATATAATGTTTGGCCTCATAGGAGGTCTTATTAAAGTAGGCTCTTAATTTTAAATTAAAACAAAGCAGAGCCTTTACTGTGAGAAAGAGAAATGTTTCATTTTAATTTAGTGGCAAATTTACATATGCCTGGAAGATTTGTCTTCCTTTGAAAGTTCCAAGTTCAGTTTGGTAATGCAAGAAGCTTCCACCATGATAAAGTCAGGGGGATATGTATTCAGTAGTTCCCAAAATTCTCATGAATTTGTTGAAATGTATTATGATTTGCATGCTTTTGCTTATAGATGCCATTTTCGATGACACACTTTTTTAAAAATTTTATTTTATTTGAGAGAGAGAGAGAGAGAGAGCCAGCACAAGAGCAGGGGAAGGGGCAGAAGGAGAAGCAGACACCCCTCTGAGTAGGGAGACTGATGTGGGGCTCTGTTCAGGACCCTGAGATCATGACTTGATAGGAAGGCAGATGCTTAACTGACTGAGCCACCCAGGCACCCCTCAATGAAATGTTTTGATGATGATATAGGCATATTATTTGAAATGAAATTATATGTACTACCTAATGTCAAGCATAAAGAACAATTTACAGAGTATGTGGTATTTCTACACATTTTTGGGAAGGTATTTGTAGTGTGTGTGTGTGTGTGTGTGTGTGTGTGTGTGTATGTTAAACACAAAGTATGGAAGACTACATTATAAAATATTGATAGTGGTCATCTCTGAGCAGAGGCACTTTAGGTTTTTTTTCTCTCTTTCTAATATATATTGTTATATTCTAAATTTCTTACCATGGGCAGGAGATTCTTATTTTTTAAATTTATCTTATTTCCAAGCTAACATTGTTTTTACCACACTGGCTGGAGCATCTTCAATAAAGATTTGTTGAATGGATTAGTTATGCATTACTCACATATTCAAAGGTGTGTATCAAATGCTCACTATCTGTCATACATTCTGATTTCAGGAATAAATAAGTATATCCACTCTTACGAACATTGCTGCCTAGAAAAATTCAACCCCTCTAGCCATGTTTTTCTTTTTTTTACAGTTAAAGTAGTTAAGAGGGCATTTTTTTATTATGTTATGTTAGTCACCATATAGTACTTCATTAGTTGTTGATGTGATGCTCCACGATTCATTGTTTGCGTATAACACCCAGTGGTCATTGCAATCTATGCCTTCCTTAATACCCATCACTGGGCTAACCCAACCCCCAACCCCCTCCCCTCTGTAGCCCTCCGTTTGTTTCCTGGAGTCTATAGTCTCTCATGGTTGCTTTCCTTCTCTGATTCCCCCCTTCATTTTTCCCTTCCTTCTCCTAAGGTCCTCCATGTTATTCCTTATGTTCCACATATAAGTGAAACCATATAATTGTGTTTCTCTGCTTGACTTATTTCTCTTAGCATAATCCCCTCCAGTTCCATCCATGTCAATGCATATGGTGTGTATTCATCCTTTCTGATGGCTGAGGAATATTTCACTGTATATGTGGATACAGATGTAGTGAAAGAAAGGGGCACATACACCCCAATGTTCATAGCAGCAATGTCCACAATTGCCAAACCATGGAAGGAGCCAAGATGCCCTTCAACAGATGAATGGGTCTAGCAGTGTTTTCATGCAAATTTAACCTATTACCTGAATAAGAACCTAATGTATTAAAATTCCCAGTAATTTATAAAGTTGAGGCAAGATATACATAACAGAAAATTTACTTTTTTTTTTTTTAACATCAGTGAACCTGCATTGACACACCATCATTACCCAAAGTCCATAGTTTACATTAGGGTTCACTCTTGATGTTGTACATGTTATTGGTTTTGACATTGACCAATTTGACATTGGTTTTGACAAATGCATAATGACATGTATCCATCATTGTAGTATCATACAGAATAGTTTCATTGCCCTAAAAATGCTCTGTTCTGCCTGTTTATTCCTCCTTCCTTCCCCTAACAACCACCGATCCTTGTAGGGTCTCCATAGTTCTGCCTTTCTCAGAATGTCATGTAGCTGGAATCATACAGTATATAACCATTTCAGTTTGGCTTATTTCATGAAGTAATTTGCATTTAAAGTTATTTCATGCCTTTCCATGAGTTGATTGTTTATTTCTTTTTAGTGTTGAATAACATTTCATTGTCTGGATGTACCACAATTTATTTATCCATTCACCTACTGAAGGACATCTTGATTGCTTCTAAATTTTGGCAATTGTGAATTGAGCTGCTACAAACATTTGTGTGCAGGTTTTTGTGTGGATATATTTTCAATTTATTTGGGCAAATACCAAGGGGCATGATTACTAGATCATATGGTAAAAAGTTTTGTAAGTAACTGCCAAACTGTCTTTCAAACTGGGCCATTTTTTATTCCCACTAGTGATGAATGTGAATTTCTGCTATTCCACATTCTTGCTAGCATTGGGTGTTGCCAGTGTTTTGGATTTGGCCATTATAATAATATCTAATAATAAGATATAATTCCATAATAAGTATGGAATTATATCTCATTGTTTAATATCTTCATATGCTTATTTGACATTTGTATATCTTCTTTGCTGAGGTGTCTATTCAGGCCTTTTCCCCTTTATAATTTAGGCTTTGTTTTTTTAAGCTTTATTGAGGCATAATTTATATACAAAAGACTGCATACTTAATTTATACATTTTGATGAGTTTAGGCATATGTGTATACCCACAATATTATTACCACCATCAAGGTACTAAATATATCTATCATAACTAAAATTATCCTTGCACTCTTTAGTAGGTTTGTCTGTGTGTATATGTTGGGGGGGTTTAAAGAACATTTAACATGAGATGTATCCGCTTCTATTTTAAAGTGCACAATACTGTATTGTTAACTGTAGGTTATACATTCTACAATGGATCTCATTGTTGAGTTTTAAAGATTCTTTGTGTATTTTGGATAACTTTATCAGATGTGTTTTTCAGAAATATTTTCTTCCAGTCTGTGGCTTGTCTTCTCATTCTCTTGACATTGTCTTTTGAAGAGCAGAAGTTTTTCATTTTTAAAAATTAAGTACAAATATTTATTTTATAGATTATGCCTTTGCTGTTGTATCTAAAAAGTTATCATTATACTTCAGGTCACCTAGATTTTCTCCTCTATCATCTTCTAAGAGTTTTATAGTTTTGCATTTTTACGGGTAGGTCAAGTTCTATTTCTTAGTTTTCATTCAAATTCTAGTTAGTTAACATACAGTGTGATATTAGTTTCAGGTGCACAATATAGTGATTCAGCGCTTCCATACAACACCTGCTATTCATCACAAGTGCATTCATTAATGCCCTCACCCATCTAACCCATTCCACTACCCACTCCCCTCTGGTAACCATCTGTTTGTTCTTTGTAGTTAAGAGTCTGATTCTTGGTTTGACTTTCTCTTTCTTTTTTCTTTATGCTCATTTGTTTTGTTACTTTTAAAATTAATTTATTTTTAATTTTTTAATTTAAATTCAATTTAGTTAACATGTAGTGTATTATTAGTTTCAGGGGTAGAATTTAGTGATTCATCAGTTGCATATAACACCCAGTGCTCATTAAATCAAGTGCTCTCCTTAATACCCATCACCGAAATATCCCTTCCCCCACCCACCTCCCCTCCAGCAACCCTGTTTATTTCTTAGAGTTCAGCATCTCTTATGTTTTGCCTCCCTATTTTCATCTTATTTTGTTTTTTCTTCCCTTCCTGTATATTCATCTGTTTTGTTTCTTTCACAAATGAGAGAAATCATGATATTTGTCTTTCTGTGACTGACTTATTTCACTTAGCATAATACCCTCTATTTCCATTCACATCATTGCAAATAGTAAGATCTTATTCTTTTTAATGTCTGAGTAATATTCCATATTTTATATATATATATATATATATATGCATGCCAAGTAATCTTTATCCATTTTCTGTCAATGGACATCTGAGCTCTTTCTGTAGTTTGATTGTTGTGGACATTGCTGCTATAAGCATTGGGGAGCAGATGACCCTTCAATAGATATTTTTGTATCCTTTGGATAAATACCTAGTAGTACAATTGCTGGTTTGTAGGGTAGTTCTATTTCTAACTTTCTGGGGAACCTCCATGCTGTTTTGCAGAGTGGCTGCATCAGCTTGCATTCCCACCAACAGTGTAGGAGGGTTCCCCTTTCTGTGCATCCTCACCAACATCTGTTGTTTCTTATGTTGTTAAATTTAGCCATTCTGACTCATGTGAGGTGGTATCTCACTGTGGTTTTGATTCGTATTTCCCTGATGCCAAGTAATGTTGAATATTTTTTCATGTGTCTGTTGGCCATTTTTATGTGTTCTTTGGAGAAATGTCTGCTCATGTCTTCTGCATATTCCTTGCCTGGATTATTTGTTTCTTGGGTGTTGAGTTTGATACATTCTTTATAGATTTTTGGATACTAGCCCTTTATCTGATATGTCATTGTGAATATCTTCTCCCATTCCATAGGTTTCCTTTTAGTTTTGCTGATTGTTTGCTTTGCAAAAGCTTTTTATCTTCATGAAGTCCCAATAGTTCATTTTTGGTTTTGTTTCCCTTGCCTCTGGAGACGTTTCTAGTAAGGAGCTGGCTACAGCTGAGGTCAAAGAGGTTGATACCTCTTTTCCCCTCTGGGATTTTGATGGGTTCCTATCTCACATTTAGGTCTTTAGTCCATTTTGAATTTATTTTTGTTTCTTAAATTCCATATAGGAGTGAAACCATATAGCATTTGTCTTTCTCTGAACCATTTTGCTTAGCATTATACTCTCTAGCTCCATCCATGTTCTTGCCAATGGCAAGATTTCATTCTTTTCTATGGCTGAGTAATATTCACATCTTCTTCATTCATCTATGGATGGACATTTGAGCTCTTTCTATATTTCGGCTATTGGTGATAATGCTGCTATAAATATCAGGATGCATGTATCCTTTGAATTAGTGTTTTTGTATTCTTTGGGTAAATATCTAGTATTGCAATTGCTGGATCATAAGGTAACTCTCTTTTTAACTTTTTGGGGAGCCTCCATACTGTTTTCCAGAGTGACTGTATCAGTTAACATTCTCATGAACCA
Source organism: Mustela erminea (assembly GCF_009829155.1). Classification (NCBI taxonomy): domain Eukaryota; kingdom Metazoa; phylum Chordata; class Mammalia; order Carnivora; family Mustelidae; genus Mustela; species Mustela erminea. Next base: position 44,398,196 of record NC_045635.1, on the reverse strand, counting down.
TGCAAGAGGGTTCCCCTTTCTCCACATCCTCACCACACCTGTTGTTTCTTGTGTTGTTGATTTTAGTCATTCTGACTAGTGTGAGGTTCTATCTCATTGTAGTTTTAATCTGTATTTCTCATATTATTATTTTATGTTATTCCTTGATTTAGTTTAAGAACTGTATTAGCATTTTTTGTGTCCATGTTTATGAGAGATATTGATCTTCTTGTTTTTTTTTTTCAATTGTCTTTGACTGATTTTGGTTTCAAAGTCATTTTGGCCTTATAAAATGAGTGAGGAATTTTACCTCTTGTTCTATTTTTTGTAAGGTACTGTGTGAAACTGATATTATTTCCTTCTTAAATATTTGGTAGTATTCACCAATGATCTGGACCTAGAAATTAATTTTTTTCAGTATTTGTAAACTATGAATTTAATGTCTTAATTAATTGATTTTTATTATGTTCGATTAGCCAACATATAGTACATCTTAGTTGTCTTTTAGAAATATAAGAATATTCATTTTATCCTAGTGAGTTTTAATAATTTTGTGTTTTTAATTAAACTTGTCCATTTTATCTACATTGATTAATTTATGTATTTAGAATTGTTCATAGCATTCCCTTATTTTCTTTTTAATGTCTGAAGGGTCTGTAATGAGATCCTCTCTTTCATTTCCTAATATTGGTAAATCATGTCTTATTTTCTCCTTGTCACTTTTGCTGGAAGTTTATCAATTCTATTCATATTTCCAAGAGTTTTTTTTAATCAATCCTATTTCTTTCCTGTTATTACTTTCTTTATTTTTGTTCTTATATATATTGTTTTCTTTCTTCTGGTTAATTTGGTTTTGTTTTCCTTTTCATTCTTTCATTTCCCAAACTAGAAACATGGAATATTGATATGACACTTTTCTTTTAAAGTAGTTATGTACTGCTATGAATTCCTCTTGTAATTATTGCTTCAACTGTGTCCCACAAAATTTGATGTTTTGTATCTTTCATTGAGTTAAAGAATTTACTCATTTCCCTTGAGATTTCTTTTTTAATTAATAAATTAATTGGAAATATATTGTTTAATTTCTCACTATATGAGATTTTTTACTAATATCCTTCTGTTTTTGTTTTCTAGTTTAACTCTGTAATGGTCAAAGAAAATTCTGGATATGATTTCAATTATTTTTAAGTAGTTAAGACTTATTTTATGACCTGGAATGTCGTCTATCTTATTTCACATTCCATATGCACTTTAAAAGAATGTGTATTCTGTTATTATTAGGTGTAGGGTTCAAAGTTGTTAATTAAATCTAGTTGGGTAACGATATTGTTGCTTTCTTCTCATTCTTGTTGATTTTCTCTGTCAATTCTGTCTGTTACTAAGGGATAAGTGCTGAAATCTCCAACTGTATTAGTGTACTTGTCTATTTCTCTTCTCAATTCTGCCAGTTTTTTTCTTCATATATTGTAAAGCTCTATTGTTCAGTGATTATATAGTTAAGATTGTTATGTTCTCTTGGTGAATTGATCATTTTATCATTATCATAATAGTAATGTACCTCATTATGGCCACTCATTTGCTTGGAAGTCTACTTTGTCTGGTATTGATGTAGTTGTCACAGGTTTCTTCTGGTAATTTTTTTTTTTTTTTTTTTGCCTGGGATATATTTTTCTATCATATTGCTTCTATCCTACCTATATCATTATATGTGAAATAAGTATTTTGTAGACAGTATATGTTTGGATCATACTTTCATTTTTCCTGATGATCTTTGACTTTTAATTCATGTATTTGGACCATTTGTATTCAAATAAATTATCGATATGGTTAGATTTAAGTCTAAATTTCATTGTTTTCTCTTTGTTCCCTTGATCTGTATACCTGTTTTTCCTTCCTGCCTTCTTTTACATTATTTGAACATTTATTAATATTTCATTTTAATTTGCCTGCTATGTATTCTACTTTGTTTCTTTGTATTTTAGTGATTATTCTAGGGATTTTCATATAAATACCTAACTTTTCACATTCTACTTAGAATCAATAGTTTACTGAGTGAAGTATGGAATGGAATATAGAATTTTTAACACCATATAGATACAGTTACCCCATCCCCATTTTATGTTATATTTATTGCATATATTACATGTGTCTACACTGAAAATACCTTAAAACAATGTTATAATTTTATACTTTCAGCCATCAAACATATTTTAAAGAATTAGTAAATAAGATTAGTTTTACTTACCAAGATATTTACCATTTACCTTGTTCTTCCCTCATTGTTGATGTTCCAAGTTTCCCTCTGGTTTTATTTCTCTTCAGTCTAAGTCAAAAAATTCCTTCAATATTTCTTTTAAAGAATGTCTGTTGGCAATTAAACCTCTTAAATTTTCCTTTTTTATGGAATGTCTTTATCATTCATTTATTGAAGGGTATTTTTGATTATAGAATTCTGAGTTGACAATTCTTAAACACCTGAAAAAATTTTTGCTTCCTTTCAGCTACTATGGTTTATGATAAGAAATCTACAGTAATTCAAATTGTTGTTCTGTCATGGGTAATACATCATTTTTGTTTTGTCTGCTTTAATAATTTTATGTGTTATTTTTCAGCAGTATAATTATTGTGGGAATGGGCATGTATTCCTTTGAGGTTACCTTGTCTGTTCCCAGGTCTCCTTAAATTAGTTCATTTTTTATTGTTACCAATTTGGAAAAGCTTTCAGCCACTATTAATCTCATAATCTTTCAACACTGTACTGTTTCCTTTATTTCTGGGGCTCAGATGACATGAATATTAAGCCTTTGATACTTTTTAAAAAAGATTTACTTATTTTTTAGGGAGGGGGAGGGGCAGTGAGAGAGGGAGAGATAATCTCAGACTCCCCACTGAGCATGGAGTCTGATGCAGATCTCCATCTCACTACCCATGAGATCATTACCTGAGCCAAAAATCACGGGTGGAATGCTTAATCAACTGAGCTACCCAGGGACCCCTCCAAATCTCTGTTTACTTTTAAATGACATTCCTCCCTGAGAATCAATTGACTACCTATTAAACAACACTTGGGTAAAAGGAGAACTACAATTATAATTATGGATTTTGAAAAAAGATATAGTGAAATTAGTATATATCACTACCTTTGTCATGCATGAAAAGCATGGTCAGAGGAAAATTCAAAGCTTACTCCTTTATTGTTAACAATTAGAGAATAATTAAAAATGAATCAATGTTTATAGCAGCAATGGCCACGGTTGTCAAACTGTGGAAAGAACCAAGATGCCCTTCCACGGACGAATGGATAAGAAAGATGTGGTCCATATACACTATGGAGTATTATGCCTCCATCAGAAAGGATGAATACCCAACTTTTGTAGCAACATGGATGGGACTGAAAGAGATTATGCTGAGTGAAATAAGTCAAGTAGAGAGAGTAAATTATCATATGGTTTCACTTATTTGTGGAGCATAACAAATAGCATGGAGGACATGGGGAGTTAGAGAGGAGAAGGGAGTTAGGGTAAATTGGAAGGGGAGGTGAATCATGAGAGACTATGGACTCTGAAAAACAATCTGAGGGGTTTAAAGTGGTGGGGGGGTGGGAGGTTGGGGTACCAGGTGGTGGGTATTATAGAGGGCATGGATTGCATGGAGCACTGGGTGTGGTGAAAAAATAATGAATACTGTTATGCTGAAAATAAATACAAAATAAATTAAAAAATGAATTAAGTTTAGAGCTCAAAAAGTAAAAATAAAACCAATAAAGTAAAATTAAAACTATAAGGAAGAACATAATAAATATAAAATAAGGAAGTAGAATGTAGTAATGATGTATAAAATTAAAAAAACATTGTTTTTCTTGGTTTCTTGAGAAATACTAATAGGTACACCATAGCTAACACAATCAAGAAAAAAGGAGAAAGCAAAGACATACGAAATAAGAAATTACAAGGGAGGTAAATAACATTGCATTAGAATGTTAAAAAAATCATTCAATCTACTTTGCAGAATTCTATGAAAGTACATTTAAAATGTAATGAGATGAATAATTTCCTAGGGAAATAGTTGTTATGAATATAGACACTACTAGTGATAGATATAAAGTCTAAACAGACCAATTTTCCTAGAAGATACAAAGTTATAAATTCTTCCACCAAAAAGAGCTCAAGGCTTAGATGGCTCCACAGGGGAATTCTACCAAACTTTCAAAGACCAGATTGTTCTATTGATCTATAAATTGTTTTATGATATTAGATATCAAGGAAAGTTGCTTATTTTTTCAAGATAAAGCAAATATCACTTTTATATTTAACCCTTATAAAAACTGTGTGGTTCAACATCCATTATTTTTTTCTTTAATTTATTTTAAATTTTATTTATTTATTTGACAGAGAGAGAGAGAGAGCACGAGTAGAGGGAGCACTCGAGGGAAAGGAAGAAGCAGGCTCTCTGCTGAGCAGGGAGCCCAACACAGGTCTCGATCCCATGACCCCAGGATTATACCTGAGCTGAAGGCAGACACTTAACCACCTGAGTCACCCAGGTGCCCCTACACCCATTCTTGATACAATAGAAATTCATAAATAGTTTTTCAATGGAATAAAATCTAGAAGGACTTCCACTAATATTAGTAACCAGTTAAGGTTGTTCACTGTCTCCTCTATTATTCATTATTTTTTCAGAAGTATTAGCCAATGCAATGAAAAAGAAATTTATTAATGGCATAGGGATTAGAAAAGATGATGTAATATTATTTCTATTTGCAGATAATATGGAAGTGTACCTGAAAAAATACCTAGAATACTCTAGAGAATCAATGAAAAAATAACTCAAATAAAATGTATTTCATTAGAGAAGCAGACTATAAAATTGCCATATTAAAGTCAATAGGCTTAATAATCTATCCCCAGGGATAACAAATAGCATGGAGGACATGGGGACTTAGAGTGGAGAAGGGAGTTGGGGGAAATTGGAAGGGGAGGTGAACCATGAGAGACTATGGACTCTGAAAAACAATCTGAGGGTTTTGAAGGGACGGGGGGTGGGAGGTTGGGGTACCAGGTGGTGGGTATTATAGAGGGCACGGATTGCATGGAGCACGGGGTGTGGTGCAAAAATAATGAATACTGTTATGCTGGAAATAAAAAAAAAAAGTCAATAGGCTTAATTTACACAAATAATCAATTAGAAGATATACCATGATAGGGAAAACCTCATTAACAATAGTAAGGAAGAAGGTAAAATACTCAAGAATACATTTAACAAAGAAATGTGCAAAACTTATATGAGATAAGCATTCAAACCCGCATAAAAGGCACACATGAAGGCTCTAACAAGCAGAAAGACAGCCTTTGTTTTTGATAAGAATATTCATCATAAAGATGTTGGTTCTCTCTAAGTTAATTTTTCAATGTAATGCCATCTCAATAAATATATCAACATACTTTATGGAATTAGACAAATTGGTCCTAAAGTTCATATGGAAAAACAAACATTCAAGAGTCTCCAAAAAAACACTAAAAAAGGAAAGCTACGGTGGGGGGTGGGGCAGCCCTAACAGAAATTAAAACACACTATAGAGTCTCTATAATTAAAACAATGTGGAACTGGCTTATGAACAGGCATATCAGTGGAATAGAATAGAAAATCCAGAGATAGCCTAGATAAAAATGGAACAGAATTTGGAATATGAGATAAGTGGGATCTCAATACACTGGGACAAAAGTGGACTTTTAAAATAAATGGTGTTTGGACAACTGGAGAGCCATGTGGGTTAAAAAAAAAAGATAAAATTAGATACTTCCTGCCATATAGAAGAATAAACTTCAAATAGATTAGCAACCTAAACGTAAAAAGTACCATGCAGTACTAGAGGCAAATGTGGGTGAACTTCTCTTTAGTGTGGATATAGGAAAAAATTTTAAGCTATGGCTCAAAATCTGGATGCAATAGGAGAAAAGATTGAGCAATTTGACTACATAAAAAATTTTAAAACATAATTACTGCATGGCTAAAAATACCTCATCATAAGTTAAATTTAACTGGCAATTGGGAGAACATAATTTGCAACATAAATAATAGACAAAAGGTCAAAATCCCGTATGGGCAGAAGATGAGTTTTTCCTTCAGAAATTACACTTATGATTCTCCAGTTTGATTTTGTTTTCTCAACAATAAATTTTGGGGCCTTATCACTCTCAAATACAAATAGAATTATCTCATTCTGTTTACTCCCTTCATAGTAGAACATTCCACAGTGCGCCACAGTTAATGAACCATTTTGCTTTGGGGGTATTAGTTGATTCAACATATATCTATTAAGCACCTACTAGGTGTCAGTCACCACATGATACCTTAGAAAATAATAAGGAAAAAGTAACTTCTTTACTCATGGAGCTGATTTTTGAAAAATTTTGGAAGATTTATTTTAATTCCAGATAGTTAACATATAGAATTATATTAGTTTGTGGTGCACAATGTAGTGATTCAAAACCCAGTATTCATCATGATAGGTGCAATCCTTAATCCTCATCACCTATTTAACCAACCCACCTCTACTTCCCCTCTAGTACCACCAGTTTGTTCTCTATAGTTAAGAGTCTGTTTCTTGGTTCAAATCTCTCTCATTTCCCCCCCTTTGCTTATTTATTCTGTTTCTCAAATTCCACAAGTGAAATCCTATGGTATTTGTCTTTCTCTGTCAGACTAATTTTGCTTAGCATTATACTCTCTAGCTCCATCCACGTCATTGCAAATGGCAAGATTTCATTCTTTTTTTATGGGTGACAGTTCATGAGGATTTCTTTTTCTCCACATCTTCACCAACATCTGTTGTTTCCCATGTTTTTTATTTTAGCCATACTGACTCATTATGTGAGGAGATATCTCACTGCAGTTTTATTACCCTGATGATGTGATGATGAACATCTTTTCATGAGTCTGTTGGCCATCTGGATGTCTTCTTTGGAGAATTGTCTGCTCATGTCTTCTTCCCATTTTTTAATTGGGTTATTTGTATTTTAGGTGTTGAGTTTTGTAAGTTCTTTATATATTTTGGATACTAACCTTTTATTGGATGTCATTTGCAAATATATTCTCCCATTCCATAGGTTATCTTTTAGTTTTGTTGATTGTTTCCTTTGCTGTGCAGAAGATTTTTATTTTGATGTAGTCTCAATAGTTTATTTTTGCTTGCCTTAGGAGACATACCTAGAAAAATATTGCTCTGTCCAATGTCAGTCAAATTACTGCCTGTGCTCCCTTCTAGGATTTTTATGGTATTGAAGTATCATATTCAGATCTTTGATCCATTTTGAATTTTTGTGTATGGTGAAAGAATGTGGTCCAGGTTCATTCTTTTGCAAGTTGCTGTTCAGTTTTCACAATACCATTTGTTGACAAGATAGTCCTTTCCCCATTGGATATTCTTTTTGCTTTGTTGAAGATTAATTGACCATATAGTTTTGGGGTCATTTCTGGGTTTTCTATTTTGCTCCATTGATCTGTGTGTCTGTTTTTCTGTGACTACCATACTGTTTTGTTCTCCACAGCTTTGAAATATAACTTGAAGTCCAGAATTATTATGTCTCCAGCTTTGCTTTTCTTTTTCAAGATTGCTGTGGCTACTTGGGGTTTTTTGTGGTTCCGTACAAATTTTAGGATTTTTGCTCTAATTTTATAAAAAAATGCTGGTGTATTTTGATAGGGGTTGCATTAAATGTGTACATTGCTTTGGGTAGTATATACCCTTTAACAATATTTGTTCTTCCAATCCATGAGCATGGAATGTCTTTCCATTTCTTTATGTCATCTTCAATTTCTTTCATCATTTTAAAACAATTTTTAGAGTGTACTCTGAAAAGACTTATAGGTCTTTCACCTCTTTGGTTAGGTTTATTCCTCAGTATCTTACAATTTTGGGTACACTTGTAAATGGGATGTTTATTTGTTTGTATTTCTGTTTTTTTTAAAAGATTTTATTTATTTATTTGGCAGACAGAGATCACAAGTAGGCAGAGAGGCAGGCAGGGGTAGGAGGGAAGCAGGCTCCCTGCCGAGCAGAGAATCCAATGTGGAGCTCGATTCCAGGACCCTGGGATCATGACCTGAGCTGAAAGCAGAGGCTTTAACCCCCTGAGCCACCCAGTCGCCCCATAAATGGGATTGTTTTATTAATTTCTCTTTCTGCTGCTTCATTATTAGTATATAGAAATACAACGGATTTCTGTGCGTTGATTCTGTGTCCTGTAATTCTAACAGTTTTTTGGTGGTCTTTCAGGTTTTCTATATACAGTATCATGTCATTTGCAAATAGTGAAAGTTTTACTTCTTCCTTACTGATTCATATTCCTTTTATTTCTTTTTGTTGTCTGCTTACTGTGGCTAGGACTTCCAGTACTATGTTCAATAAAAGTGGTGAGAGTGGACATACATGTTTTGTTCCTGACTTTGGGGGGAAATCTCATTTTTTGCCCATTGAGAATAATGTTAGGTGTATCTAATGTGGCCTTTATTATATTGGGTATGTTCCCTTTAAACCTACTTTGTTGACAGCTTTTTGGTGGGAAGACAAACTGGTGCAGCCATTGTGAAAAACAGTGTGGAGTTTCCTCAGAAAATTAAAATAGAGCTACCTTTCTGTCTAGCAATTGCACTACTGGATATTTACTCAAAGAGTACAGAAACACTAATTCAAAAGGATGCTTGTCCCCCACTGTTTATAGCAGCATTATCTATAATAGCCAAGTTATGGAAACAACCCAAGTGTCCATTGACTAATGTATGAATAAAGAAGATGTGAGTTGTGTGTGTGTGTGTGTGTGTGTGTGTGTGTGCACGTGTGCGTGTGTGTATATTACTCAGCCATAAAAAAGAATGAAATATTTCCATTTGTAATGACATGGATGGAACTAGAGAGTACTATGTAAAGCAAAATAAGTCAGACAGAGAAAAACAAATTCCATATGATTTCACTCATATGTAAATTTAAGAAATGAAACAACCAACCATGGAGGGGGTGAAAAGAGAGGAAAATGATGAAACAGACTCTTAACTGTACAGCACAAACTGATGGTTACCAGAGAGGAAACGGTAAGGGAATGGGTGGGAGTTAAGGAATGCAGTTGTGTGAGCACAGGGTGTTGTATATAAGTGCTGAATTGCTAAAATGTACACCTGAAATTAATATTACATTGCATGTTAACTTCAATTTAAACAAAAACAAAAAATTTAAAAAGAGAAAACCTACTTTGGTGAGGGTTTTTATCATAAATGGATGTTATGTTTTGTCAAATGCTTTTTCTGCATCTGTTGCTATAATCTTATGGTTCTTTTCCTTTCTCCAGTTGATGTGATGTATCACACTGATTGATTTGTGAATTTTAAACCACCCTTGAAACCCAGGAATAAATCCCACTTAAATGTGGTGAATGATTTTTTTAGCATACTAGTGAATTCAGTTGGCTAGTACTTTTATTGAGAATTTTTTCACCTTTGTTCATTAGGGGTATTAGCCTATAGTTCTCTTTTTCACTGGTGTCTTTATTTGGTTTTGTTATCAGGGTAATGCTGGCCATGGAGCTGATATTTAAATAGCAAGGACAGACAATAAGAAAATACATAACCCAGTATAAGAATCCTCTCTTGCCTTCACATCCCACCCTAGATGCTATTCTATATTTACTTCAAGATTGAGGTATCAGATTACCCCATCTCCTTCCATTCACATTTCTGATAGTCATTCCATACCCCTTCCCAATTAGATGATTTCTGACCTACCATGGTACCAATACATCTTTGGTCACTGCCAATGACCTCAAACATGAAAATCCCAATGGATATTTATTAGTCCTCATCTCATCCTAGTTAAAATCTCTGCAATCATTGACACTTGGTGACGCTCTTCATACCCTTTTTTGTTTCTTCTCAGGCTACTATTCCTCAGTATTCCTTGATGAAGACTGAGCAGCCAAACACTTCCCACTAACCCATATATCCAATTGACTGCTACACTTTTCTACTGGAATATCTTTGATGTACCTCAAATTCAGTGAGGGTATAAATGAACTCATTTTCTTTCATATATTTCTTTCTCTTAGTTCTAGTCCCCTATCTATGCTAACTAGTTTACAAAGATAGCTTCTGATGAATGATGACTCAATTTTTACAGCTTTGTGTAGTCATTTTTCCACATTGAATATGGGATAGATTTATGACCAAAGAATAAAGAAGTGATGATGTGCCATTTCTAGGTCTAAGCTTTAGGAAAGCCTGGAAGCTTCCAATTTCACACTACTGTTGAGTCTTGAAGTTCTGCTACCCTATTGTAAATAAAACTGGAGATCCAGAGTAGTGAAGGAGAGGCTCTGAGACTACACAAAGAGAGAGAGGTCTAGCAGTCTCAAGTGAGTCTGGATTTCTAACTATGCCCTTTCAATGACCCAAATGTGTACATAAACTGGTAGATTTCCAGACTGGCCAAGCCCTTGAATTACTGGGGACTCAGTCAATATCAAGTGGAGCAGAAGAAACAGCCAGCACATATTCTAAGAGGTAATAAAATGGTGGTTATTTGAAGCCACTATTTATGTACTACCTTACCCAATGCCCACCACCAGCATTCACCCATATAACCATGCAATAAAATCTTTTTCTCCATTTAGACAGACATCTGCTCAGCCCTGCCCATTACTGAGGTCTTCTTATCACATTAGGCAGGATACTCTACAGGTTCTTACTCCTACCATAGACAATTTTTTTAAATGTAGATAGGCCTCCAGCCATTCTTTCCCATACCTAACTCTTCAACACCACCACATGCAGTTTCATGGTTCAATTCCATCATTAATCTTTATTATTGGTATGTTTATTTTTTATTTAAGTTTTATTATATCACTCCTCTGTCAAACATGGGGATTCCACAGATACCTATATAACAAAAATTCCATGTGTGTGGTGCTGGAACCTATAATTGTGTCTAGAATATACAATTTCAATATATAGGCAATTATTACATTTTGGCCTTTTCCATGGTTTTCTTATACTCTGTCTGTGTGTGTGCCCTTATTTTCCACATTCAAGTGACTTTGTATGAACTGGATCAGTTCTCCAAGTTGCCATATACAAACTGCTACAGCTACTTTACTACCTATAGGGTTCCAGAGACCCATCCCAGACTCTATCTTTAAGTCTTAGACCCTATAGTCTATGCCCAATTATTCCTGAATTAGTTTTCTATTGCCACTGTGGTGAATTTTCACAAACTTAATGACTTAAGAAACTACCACAACCCTCAACCTTAACCCTCCCACCTCTATGTCCTGACCCTTTAAACTGATCATTGACAGAATTATTTGGCATCAACACAGCATTACTGTTGAACAGTGCACCTAAGATTCTCCCAATATTCATGCTCCAAATCTCCAAAATCTATCTAATCCTTCCCAGACTCAGCTTTGGTGTCAGATATCCTAGCCCAGTTACAGTTTCACATGTCTAGAAAGGGAGTTTGGACAGGGTCAGTGGTGGGTAAAATAACTAGAATTAGGGCTCATACCTAAGGAAGACATTTATGAGAAACACAGGGATGAGGGTACAGATGAGAGTCATCTCACACTGCATGGGAGAATCAGGGAAAGCTTCGGTGGAGAGAAAAATGAGGTTCTGCAAGTTGAAAATGGAGAACTGACAGATATTGAAGAAGTGGCAGATTGCAGGAAGGGGTTCTTGGAAGGGGAACAACGTGTGCAAGAATACAGAGGTATAATAAGAGAGTGCATCTAATTCAAAAATCCTACAGGTAGTTAATATAGCTGAAGGAAGAAAAAGGAATAGTTTAAGGTGAGATGGGAAATAAGGGAGAATGGATTGAGAGAGAGAGTAAGAATTACAAACATTAAATGCATGTTGGGCAGTATGCTAATAGATTTATATGCATTTCCTTCACTAAATTTTGATTAGTTAGCGCAAGTGATCATTTTTATGGATATGACAAAATTGGATGCATTAAGTATAGACTTGAAATTCCAACCCTTCTCTGCCTAAAATCAAAGGCTGTCATTTTTTTCACAAAGTCAGTGCTAGTTAAAGTGGGGCATATGATCCATGATTGGTGCCCAACAGGTCATTACTAGTACATGGACAAAACTGTTGTGTTTGTTGTGTCATACTAATATATTTGTTTATTACTTAAAAATGAGACTTAATCCACATGTAGACTTTTATGGGGAAATGAATAAGAGCATTTCCAGAATATAACCCAAGGGGTACATCCATTAAATCCCCTCTAAACATGACACAGCTCTTTCTAGTGTTCCTCATGAAGCAACAGCTGTCCAGTCAAAATCCTCAATGCTCTGATGCTCCACACCTCCACACAGCATCCCTGAGTCTCTCCTCTCTTCCCATCAATTACTAAATGTTTATTTTTCATTTTACTAACCTGTCTATTCCCTGGTTTCCTCATCTATGCAATGAAGATAATAGTAGGAATTAACACATTGGATTGTAATTAGTTCTAAATAACTTAAGGTCCTTAGAATAATGCTTGAAATATGGTGAAAGGAGAGACTATGGACTCTGAGAAGTCTATATTTAAAAAACACTCCAACAGACAAATCAATCTCTTTCATAAAGATCTTCCCTTGGATGTCCACCACCCCATGTTTGTGTCTAAAGCTTCCATTGCCTGTTGACCACCTCTAACTCTAGTTGCCTTTCCAATATCCTGCTTCTAGCCATCATCCCTCACTTTGTTTTACAAAGATGACAATCTGGTTTCTTTCTTAGCTCCTACTGACATTATCTCACTAAGTAACCAACTTTGAACCAAAAACTCTCCTCAGAAGACATAATTCTTAGTAAATAGTATGAGATTATAGCAATTATCTCTTTATCTCAAAAATACTTGAAAACAAAAGTTTGTTGTTGTTATTTTGGTATTATTTTTGTTTTGTTTTGTTTTACAGAAGGTTAGTTTCAGAGAATATTCTTAACCCTATAGAAAGTGGCATGGAGAAACAAAATTCTAACGGAGATAGCCAAGCAAGAAATCACATTGGATTGCCAGAAGTTGGTAAGTGCCAAAAGTAGATAATCAGACTTAATGAATCAGAGCAAAATGTTTATTATGCAGTGAAAAGGAAACAGCAGAAGCATTAGTATGGTAGCATGAGTTTACCTATCCTCAAGTCCCACAGGGCCCAGATGGTGACTTCACACAAAGGGAATTGCACTATAGCTAAGGAATCAAAAATCAAGAGCTCCATACCTTTTCTAGCAAGCAGCAAATAGGTTAGTTCCCTTTCCCAGGGAGTGAGCAGTTACAAAGTAATTAAGGTAAGGTCACTTTATCCTACTGAATTACCTATGTGACTAGCTACATAAACTGCTGACTATCAAGGGACAATTAGGCACCACAGTGTGGACCCTCAGGATCCTTGGTTGACGACTTTTCTCAACAGTTAGAAAAGCCATTGTACTGTATTGTATTGTATTATATCACATGGAACAAAGAAGACATCACTGTTGGATATGCACAACATTTAACTACTGGCTCTTAAAGGAGGGCTCAAGAATGAGGAAGTATCTTGATTTGTTAGAAGTTTGAATGAGAATTGTGAAGAGCTTTGACAGAGAGGAAAGGAAAAGGAAAGAGTGGGACTTTGCTGGCTCATGAGTAAGCTGGGTACTTCCTACATTACATGACTCTGGGACATTAGAATAAAACAGTCTTAGGGCTGAAATCTAGCTTTGCCACATACATATAAGAGAATAATAGTAATACATGCATTGAGAAAACAATGTGAAGATCAATAGAAATAACTTAAGGCACAATTAGATTTCCAATTCCCTGTATTTCTTGTTATTAGAAGTTTTCAAAAATTTTTAATTATAAGTATTTTTATTTTTATCTTTATGGTAATTAATCATATGTACATAAACATTATAGGTGTATAATGGAATTAGCTGTGTAGCTCTGAAAAATGCTTTGAGATAATATAAGAAAGAATAAGGTATAAAAAGTGTTGCTCAAGTCATGATGTATATGGGTAATTTTGCTAGTGTGTCTCCAGGTTAATGTAGAAAAATATATGAGAATACCGTATTGCTCGATACACAAAGATTTCACATATTATTGCCTACACAGACAGGATCTACTATACTAATTCCATTTGGAAGGAAGGCTATTTCTCTAACCAATGTTATCATCATAAATAAATTATTCAATTAAATATCCATTGATGTCTACTAGATCTCAGAAAGTGTCCTGAAAATTGGATATGCAAAAGCCCTACCTCAAGGCCCTGCCTTTCAAAGACTGAATATCTCAGTAAAGGAAGCAATCATATAAGCATATAGGTCCTAGAGGATAGGTTACTTATTCAAGGTCACAAAACAATGGTAGTAATAAATTGTCCACTTTAGTTCTACTAGTCTAAAACCCCATGCAATTGTTTTAAACCAAGTTTTCTCTTTTGAGTTTCTCCATTTTAATTTATCTCACCTCCCCTGCCTCTGTTTGACATGGATCATTAAAATATGCTCAAGTTAATAGACTTGGATCATGGGGAAGCTTCTGGGGAAAGATTTATGGAAGACTTTACATTTTCCTGGTGTTCCCCCAAAGAATAGTTCTAGAAGTAAAGCCCTGTTTATCTGTGAGCAGTTATAGGGATCTAAGGCAGGCCTTTAATCTTCCCTTTCCCAGCTCATAACTATGCCATAGGAACTGCTTTCTCTTAGACATTGGCCCCATTTAAGGAGTAATGACAAAAAGGAGTAATGACTCCCAAGCTTTTCAAACTAGGTAAAACTTCTGTTATCCTCAGAGGGGGCCTCTGACGCTTCCACCATTGTCCACAGTACCTAATCCTTATTTATGTATAAAAATGTCAGGTAGTTGGACCTCAAGCTGGTTGGTTTTAGCATAGATTCTCTGTAATCTGACCTACTCTTTTAAGGCATGCCACAACTTTTCAAGTGTCCTCCTATGTTAGTAGGAAGATGACTCCCTCATCAGAAATGACATCTACATCTCAACAACTGTAATATAAGCAGTGTTTCCCTAGTGAGTGGATAAAAGCCCCCCTTTGGATTTCAACAGGCCTGAGTGTGAATCCACGTTCTACCACTTAACTACCTAATTTACCTAACTCATTTCAACCTATTTCTTCAACTGCAGAAGGGGAGTAGTAACATGTTTCTCTTAGGTCTTTGGGAAATAACAAATGTCAGGAGTTGAACACACAGTGGATACTCACTATAAATTATAGAAATGATGTTTATATTATTCCTCCATATTGTTGATCTCCCCAAGGCAGATACCCTATGTACATTGATATAGGAAAGATGTTTGGAGCCAAGAACCAAGAAAGAATTCTTGAGACATCTTTGGTGCAAAAAGGTGGTTTTATTAAAGCATGAGGACAGGACTTGTGGGCAGAAAAAGTTGCTCTGGGGGCATGACGTGTAGCTAATCATATACTTTCAATGTTAGAGGGGGTTAGGGATAGCGTTAAATCTTTTGGAAGTAAGGTTTCCAGGACCTTGAGGGGGCTAACTATTGTTGGGAAAGTTTATTTATTACTGTCCAATAAAACCTGAGTCATGAGACCCTTCAGATATATATCAATGGGTCATATGCTTGGGGGATGATTGCCAACATGTATCTTGCGGTGTAGAGATAAAGTAAGTTTCCAAAGGAACTTTCATATGTTAAAGAAGACCTGCAGGATCCTAGGGCTTAGACTAAGAGTGCCTTTTGACCTTAGCAATGTATTAACTTTGAGGCAGCTGTGTTCCTAGAGAAATGTTACACTGCCTGTTTCAAGGACTTATCAGTGGACTCTAAGTAGTAAGGAAATTTAATTTAATTAATTTAATTTTTCTTTTGCCTTTGTTTCCCACATCATGTATCATCTCTGTGTCCTTCATGCTCCTAGCACAGTATTTAAAAACAAGGGGTGTTAGAGAGGAGAATGGAGTTGGGAGAAATTGGAAGGGGAGGTGAACCATGAGAGACTATGGACTCCAAAAAACAATCTGAGGGGTTTGAAGTGGCAGGGGCGGGTGTGGGAGGTTGGGGTACCGGGTGGTAGGTATTATGGAGGGCACGGATTGCATGGAGCACTGGGTGTGGTAGAAAAATAATGAATACTGTTTTTCTGAAAATAAATAAATTAATTTATAAATAAAATAAAATAAAGTATCAGTGAAGGTTTTGGAGCACACCTGACCAGGCTTTTTTTTTTAATCTAAAAAATAAATGAGCTTTTCAATTCTAATTTTTTATATTTCCGTATAAACTACCTTCCTATGCCAATGTTGATATTGATCTCTGCTATGCACAAAGTATAATGTTGCTGCATGTAACACTTTCCATGATGATTTTCTTTTCTGCTGTTGAGATACATGAGACTAGGCTTGATTGCAGCATTTCTGGTCCTAAATCCAGAGAGGGCAATATACAAAGGCTGAAAGATTTGGTCTCTTATAGCATCTCTTTTTTTAAAAAAATAGAGAAATATATCCAAAATCACCTCAGCAGACTTCTCTTCAGTGTGCATTGCCCAGCACTGGGCCACATGCTCAATCCTAAATCAATCAAAGCCAAAGAATATCTTATGAGAAAGGAGGTAGGTATGTATGTGGGTGTGTTGGGGCAGGAGAAGTGTATCTGTTTGTGCATATGTATGTGCCCATGCCTAACAAATGGCTGATTCCTGGGTCCATCAAGATGTTGCAGAGTGGGGATGCCTGGGTGGCTCTTGTTAAGCATCTGCCTTCAGCTCAGGTCATGATCCCAGGGTCCTGGGATCGAGCCCCACATCAAGCTCCCTGCTCTGTGGGAAGCCTGCTTCTCCTTCTCCCACTCCTCCTGCTTATGTTCCTTCTCTCACTCTCTCTCTCTCTGTCAAATAAATAAATAAAAATCTTAAAAAAAAAAAAAGAAATGATGCAGAGTGAAAATGGTCCCTTAGTTCAGATTTCAAGAAACATGAGACAGCTGACATGAAATTGGCATATAATTTAACTTTTTAATGACATCAGAATAAAGTAGCCCATTGTATTTACCTAGCAATTGTTAAAGCTTTGCAAATGGGATCTGGCATATGCATAATCCCCGTGGTAAGACTTTTTCTACCCTGGACAGTGCTGGAATGGACACTGATACTGATAATTGTTTTCATCCTTGACTAAATATTTACCTTTGGGATTGATCATTTTTTCTGTAATTATTATAATATTTTAATAATTTTATTGTTAAATTTTAAAGACTGAAAATATATTCTCTGGTTTTGTAGTTCAGACTTAGAGAAAAAAATATATTTACCCGTGGTCTCAGTGTTGCCTCCTCCCTATGAACATCCATTGGAAAGATTTTACATTCTGGGGTTTTCTCTCAGTCTTCCACATCTGCCTGTGTTCATGTAAGGAGCTTTTTCACATGGGGTAATTCTGGCTTCACATTACAAACATAAGGACTGAATAAACTAGTGGTCATGATCACATAAATTCCAAGAACATAGAGATGGTGCTGCAATGTTGAATTCTCTGAAATATAACAGATTTGAGACATGCTTACCAGTGGTACAGTGATAGCTAATGTTTAGACAAACATTCTAAAGTCTTCAATTATATTTAATTATATGGATTAATGATCAAAGCGAGGTCCCTATTAGTTTAGATATAGGCATTACCTAATTTTATCAATAAAGATAATGATAGTCAGAGAGGTTCAGTGACATGCTGACGGTCAGTCAGCACACAAATAGCCGAAGCAGGATTTTCACCCAGTCCTTTAAAGCCCAATCTTGTAACCACTGTGGCATATTGCTTTCACTCCAATGGCTAGAACAGGAGAGATGCTCAGATTCTTTTATTAATTGGGGGAGGTTAGTGTGACCCGGTGCAAAGGGCATGGAGAATGTTAATAATAGTATGCCTTCTGGTTTTCTCTGAGAATGAATAAGAGAAAATATCATGCTTCACCTGGCATTTATATAGAAGCCCAGTGAATGATAAATGGGATATACAGAAAAAAGACAAAAGAAGGAAACAACTTCATTTGTGTTAAGGGCAGTAATAATCTAACTATGGAAAGAGACTCAGATTATTTTGCAAATGTCTTCTCAGACCACCCCCTAGGTGTCTGGATCGGGTTTCTTCTGAAAGAGAATGGTCTGTTGTTACACATTTTAGATGAAGGTGGGTCCTGAAGCCAAAAATGAAGGTACTCTAAATTTCCCCTTCTTACACAGAGATGAGGGAAGTTTTCCAACATTCTCTTTGGGGCTGGTAGCAAGTTTGGCCATGATTCCCAGGTATAAAATCTCATAAAACATCTTGGGTGGGGGTAGTGAACTGCCCCCTGGCCATTTGGAGGCAAGCTGGCATCCAGGCAAGAAACTGGCATAGTGAGAAATCCCAGAATAGACCTGTCTGAACAGGTCCATTGACATGAGGTCTCTTAACAGTTGGTTTTAAGTCCTAGTATTTTTGTTATACTTCTCTCCCACAGGGCAAGAAGTACAGATAACATCTCATTAAATATCATAGCCTGGTATCTGCTGTGAAGTAGGAAATCTGGGAAAATCCCAAGTCTATGCCTGGAGTAAAGAGGTGGAGGTAAGAGATCAGGATCCCCTCCACTGAGGCCTGAGTGCTGATGGCTGAGGTTCACCAGGCTGGAACCAAAATGCCCTGTGGAAGAACATCATGAGGGCCCACTACCTCTAGCAAACCTGATTGATCAAACCAGCTTATTAAAAGGATTCATCTCTGGTCAGAAAGATGGCTTTGGTTTCTTTTTTTGGTCATTTTAACAAGCAGAGAATTACTATCAGTACAGAAAAACCCTTGCACAGAGGCTAAATACTGCCTAAAATTTTAGTTATGTTTTCTTTTTGCTCTTTTAATTCCAAACCTAAATGATAGATCATAAAACAAGAGACGAGGTTTTGAAACAAAGAGCAATTGAGTCTAGGTCTTCAGAGTAATAGTGATTAATGATACCCAGGATTTCAGTGAAGTTCACAAGCTCTGGACAGAAACATTTCTACAGTGAAAAGTATGGCTCTACAGCTAACTGGTGAGTGATCTGGTGATTGCTACCAAGCCTCCAGAAGCCATACTTTCTTCACCTATAGAAAGGAGCTGATGATGGTACCTATGTGAAAATTTTAAAATGATGTAAATTTGGTGAAACAGTCACTCATAAACTGCTGATTGCATTGCATTGTGAAGTGATTTAATCTTTATGGAAGTCAACGTTCATCAAAGATTAAATATGCAGAAGCACTGAATCAACAATGTCCTTTCAACAATTTATTCTAAAGGAAATAAATGGATATGTGTACAAATATGCCAGTAAAAGAGTATTTTTTAGTATATTGTCATTAACATGAAAAAATACCACAAATTTACATTACAGTTCAGCTTAAAGATCATTAATTTCCTGACTACACTTAAGTAAGTTTATTTTACTCCTTTCTTAGGAAGGTAAGTGACCCCTCCTGGGATCAGTTTTGAGTTGGTCTCCTTGGGTCCTGCAGGGAGTTTCTGGATGGTCTGCCAAAGGTGTTACACCTTTAAAGAATGAGAGGGTTGTGGGGTGGGGACCTAGAGCTCTGGGGTGTACAAGCCTCCTAGAAACAGTCTAGTGCTAGAACCCTAGCACTCACACTCTTCATTAGCTCCTCTCTGTATTTTCACTACCTCAGTGATTTCATGTCAGTATCTGTGCACCAGCTATGCCCCCTTGCAGGAATGCCCTTTCTAGACAAAGTGGTCAGATAGGCTTTCATGCGCGCCTCTGCTCCTATGTAGCAGCTCCACGCTTGCCTGCTCGCCCCTTCACAGGGATCCATGTACCTCGGGACACAAAACCCTATTCTTTCCATTTCCCTCTTTCTGTCTTTGTCTTTCACTTCCTTCCCTGACCTCCCTACCTCTTCTTTGTTGGTTCCTTCTTCTGAGGCAATATACATTTCTGAGAGGAACTGCATACACAGCTTCTTCTTCTCCACCACCATCCTGGACACATGGTGAAATAGAGGAGGAGGAATAGGGAAATAAAGTTTATACAAAGAAGAGAAGGAAAGAAGAGAGAAAAAGGAGAGGATGGGGATGAGCAGAGAGAAAATGAGGAGAGGAGTGAGGGAATGTAGGAGGAAAAATATTGTAGAGGAGGATTAGGAGTGAAGGGAGAGTATTAGGAGGTAGAGGAGAAGAAGGAACAAGTGATGGAAGAGGGGGAAGAGGAAAGGAAGGATGCCTTATTGAGGAAGAAGGGAAGAAGGAGAAGGAAGGAGGAAAAAAAGCTTGGGGTGGGGGTGAAAAGAGGGATAAGAAGAAAGGAAAAAAAAGAGGAGAGAAAGAAGAGGGTTGGATGAAGGTATGGGGTTTTTTCATGTCTGAAGACCTCAATCCATGCTCCCCATGGACACCTTTCCCAGGAGAGGTCTGAGTCTGACTCCACCCTGTTTCCCCCACAAATAGCTCTTTACAAAGGTACTCCCTCTCCACCTCCTGTGCTTGTGTTACAGTTGCTGGTATTGTTTGGCAGCTGCCTTCAGGAATGCCTTTGCCTTCCTGTTCTCCTCTTCAAACAGCTTACTAGGAGGTCAGCCATAAGGGTTGGGGGTCATCAGTCCATTCCCCAACTCCCCCTTCAGCTTCCAATCACTCTGCTGTGGAAGAAGAGTCTGAGTGCAGACTATCCCTTCTCATAAAACAGCTGGCTCAGCTGATGCTGTAATTCCTCCTACTTTACCTGTATCAGAGTCCCTGTGAAAGTAAGCAAGGCAGGGTGGAGACCTCTTACCTTTGGGCCTCACTTTCCTTTCCTTTACATTGTATCAGGAAGAACCTCAGTGTATCTATGGGGAGAGGAACCGAGGAGGACCTGTGAGAACTCACAGAAAGAATGGGGGTTGGGAATATTATTAGGTGGAAGATGCCAAACTAATTTAAAGGAATCCCAGTCCTCTGACTCTGTATCTCTCATACAGAGTCCCTGTTACTCAGATTGGGGCCGTAGAGGATAAACCTGTATTTTATTCATTCATCTTATTGGCCTTGGCACATGGTAAGGACCCATATTTGCATGAACTGAATAGAATCATCAGGTGCCAGAATAGTCTGTGTGCACCTACAGGTGTTGCTCTCTTCCATGAGCTGGTACAGAGAAGGAACTCCATAAGTGTCTATCAGAAATCGACAGTTTGTTCTGCAGTCTTTTGCCTGGCCACTGAGGCATCAGGTTTTACACACCACAGCCACACACACACACACACACAGACACACACACACACACACACAGCAAAGGTGAGCTTCTGAGAAAAGTTGGGTTCCTATGAACTTTGCCTTTACTTCTGGATGATTCTTTTATCCTCTTGGAAATGGCAAATGGTTGTTGGATGGGTTTATGAATGTACAGATGGATGAATAAATGGTTGGATGAATGGATGGAATATCAGTTGGATAGATAGATATAAAAATGGATTAGAGGAAGAACAAATCAATGACTGGATGAATGAGTGGTTGAAAGGAAGAGGTGATGGCTGGTTGGGTGATGGTATGAATTTTGTACATATGTATGTATGAATAGATGGATCGATAATCAGATGATGGTTTTATATATATGCATGTTTGAATGGGTAGACAAACAGCTATGTGGATGACTAAATTGATATATGGTAGGTAGATGGTTGGATAATGAAGTAGATGAATGGATGGCTGGATGAATAGATGGTTGGTTTAATTGTTGGTTAGATGAAAAGATGGATGGATAAATAGTTGGATGAATGGATGGTTAGTTGCAAAGGGTGAGGAAACGGAAGAGCAGATATATTGGATAATTTGGATAGATAGATATATGTATAGATGGAAGACTGGGTGAATAGATGGCTGATAGGATGACTGGATTATTAAATGGATGGAGGGATGGTTAGCTGAATTGGATACCGCTACTTTTAAGTTTCTGAATGGGTTTAGCCTGTCTGGCTCCCTATGTATTTTGTCTCTTTCTTACCCTGGCTTCCTCTTGCTGTTTCTTCTAGAGAGGCTGAGTTTAAAATAATAATAATAATCCTTCATCCTGCTAGGAACTGATTCAAATTCATTTCCATAAACAATTATTTGATACTTATAAATGTGTCAGACTTTGGTCTTGGATTGGAAAAATTTCAATGCACAAAAAAAGGGTGATTAATTGCCATTAAGGAATCAACAGACTAATGGGGGCAGGTATTAAGTTTACTAACATATGAATAACTGTCATTACTAACGAAAATTAGTATCGGTGAGTAGACTGTTTCATGCAAGAGGAATCATGGAAGACTACATCAAAAACTAATGAGGTACTGTATGGTGACTAACATAACATAATTAAAAAAAAAGGAATGGCATATTCAAAGACTCTGAGATTTTGGAAGGCACTTAGTGAATGTCTAGGTAGTGAAGAGATTAGCATGACTGGAGTGAACTCAGCCAAGGGAAGTGGTAAAAGGTGAAATGGAGAGGTTAAGGGCCCAGATAACATCTATTTTGCAGCTCACTGGAAGGATATCTCTGTTTACTATGAGTAAGATTGTAGGTAGAAAGTAATTTCATTATAGGAGGGATGTGACTTGATTTATGTTTCAAAAGGATTCATCTGTCTAATATGGGAAAAATAACTTTTGTGAGATGACTTGGGCAGAAGCAGGTACATACATGCATATACATGCATACACACACACACACACACACACACACAGAGAGAGAGAGAGAGAGAGAGAGAGAGAGATTGAAAGACTGAACAAGTATTAAATACCTTGCTTTTTTCTCAAGACCACTTCTAGGTGCAGTTGTTCTAGATTCACTGGAAAAAAAGAGTGACATTTTCAGACCCCAGAGACCACAGCCTGCCCTGCCCCCAACAACTCCAACTTCAGGGAAGGACCTTGTTTGATGTAACATGAAATGTCTTATACAGAAGATACCAGAGTGTCTTACTTTTATTCCATCTTCTTTGCCTAGTAAAGAACACACTGAAACCAGTCTTCTCCCCTGTGTGTGCCCATATTTTTGTTGAGTGCTAAAAGGTTACTGCATTTACAAATGGCCATGTGAGTATGGTACAGAATGAATATAGTTTTACACAACTCTTACATCTCTTTGAGAGATATGATAACAAAGATGTAAATACATCAAGTTAGGTGGTAATAGGGCTATTGAGTAAAAAAAAAAAAAAGCAACGTAAGGGGAATGGAGAATGATCAGGTTGGAAGCAGATGCTATTAGATAGGAAGATAAGACCTCTGTAAGGAGCTAAGTTTTAAGGTGAGAACTGAATTATTAGAGGCAATAGGAGAACATCTAGTGTATCAAGGGTGAAGAGCATTATAGGCATAGGGAACAAATAGTGAAAAGTCCTTAAGGTGAGGGTATGACTTGTGAGTGTTTCATTGTCATTAGAGTGGAAGGGGAGTGAGAGAACTTGAAGCTAAAGAGGTGACAGGATACCTAAGTGGGTCTTGGGGACTACACTGTAAAATCTGTGTGTCTGGAACCAAGTGTTCAGGGAGGATGGGGGGGATTTATGATTTAGAATGCCATGGGACTTCACTGTGTTCTTCTTGCACCACTTACATGAATCTAATTCCTTCTGTTTGGTCTCCCACAGGGCACAGGCCTCTCTCCTCACTGGCTTTCTGTTTCACTAGGCCAGAGAACAGAAGACAGGTGTTGGGTAAGCAAAGTCCTCAGCTCTGCTCGTTCTTAAAATGTTGCATTTCAAATTGCTCAACAAGCATTCCCAGAATATACAGATGAAGAAACAGAAGCTTCACAGACGAGGCCCTTCTGAGTTAAGCCAACCAGCAAAGATCCTTGAGCTCACATTTTTTAAACTCCTTAGTGAGGTCTTCAATCTATGGATCCAGGCTTTGTGCTGTAGAGGAAAAGGGAGATTGAGCTGGAGAGGGCCAGTCATTCAAAACAAGTGGAGATGAGGTGCTTATATGGTGTCTATCCTGCTTTCATTCAGGGTGAATTTATTGAGTGCTGCATCACAAAAGATGTGCATGACTCTTGTGAGCTTCTGTTATAAGCGGCAGAAAAAGAGGGAACAGAAAAACAGATCACAATATTTGACATCATGTTGGTCACTGAATTGTAAAAAAAATAATAACACAAGGCATAAGGAGATAGAGAGTGAAGGGATGGATGGTGTTTAAGTATAAGGAGAACTTCCTGGGCCCCAAATAAGGAAGATGAGCAAGCTCTACAGTTCTCAAGGAGGGGAAGGGTTGCAGATATTTCCAGGCAGAGGGAACAACAAATGAAAACACCTTGAGCTGGGAAGACAAAAAACACATGTTCTAGGGTATGGGGAGGATACCCAGTAAGCAAGTAGAGAGTAGCCGGATATGAGGTGGAGTGAAAGGATAAGGGAGAGTCTATAACGTCTTGCGAA
This sequence comes from Mustela erminea, assembly GCF_009829155.1. NCBI lineage: Eukaryota > Metazoa > Chordata > Mammalia > Carnivora > Mustelidae > Mustela > Mustela erminea. The sequence continues at coordinate 44,373,757 of NC_045635.1, read as the reverse complement.
CCGAGGTAAGGGAGCCTGGATTTTACTCTGAATGCTGTGAGAAGCTAATAGAGGTCTCCCCACAGTTTAATTCTATTAAAATCAAGGGTTAATAGTTGGGGAAGAACATGACAATTCTGTGACTAAGGGATTAGTCTAATTAGACAAAAGGAAAAAAATGCTATTTTCTTACATGCCAGCTGGCAACTTGCAAGCCCTTTTGCTACAATCTTCTTTTTTTTTTTTTTAATTTCTTTTCAGTGTAACAGTATTCATTGTTTTTGCACCACATACAGTGCTCCATGCAATCCGTGACCTCCCACCCCCTCCCCTTCAAAACCCTCAGATTGTTTTTGAGTCCATAGTCTCTCATGATTCACCTCCCCTTCCAATTTCCCTCAACTCCCTTCTCCTCTCCATCTCCCCTTGTCCTCCATGCTATTTGTTATGCTCTTCTTTAATTTAGTTTCCTCACAAGTTTCCCAATCTCAATGACCTGAATTGAGAAGCATTCTTCCTTTTGCCTCTCTGGCTCCAAGATCATCAGCACAAAGCTGGGGAACCAAGTTTGAGGAAAGCTATTCCAAATGTCTCTGGGACCTCCACCAATTCTCTAAGAACTTCTGGGCCCCACGTACCCAGTTCCTTTTGTAAACCAGGTTCTGCCTGTAGGACACAGAGGTTACAATTCTACCTCTGTGATGCGATTTAAGAAACAAAACAAGGGCACCTGGGTGGCTCAGTCCTTAAGTGTCTGCCTTTGGCTCAGGTCATGATCCCATCATCCTGGTATAGAGCCCCACATCCCACTCCCTGCTCAGTGGGAAGCTTGTTTCTCCCTCTCCCTCTACCCCTGATTGTGTTCTTGCTCTTGCTCTCTCACTCTCTGTCAAATAAGTAGAAAAAATCTTTTAAAAAATTGAAAAATAAAAAAAAATAAATAAAACATGGAAATATAAGGCAAAATGTTCTATTAATCTCTTTAAAAAATACTTTAGGTCTTAAAAATTTTTTTAAATAAGTTTTTCCTAAGAAGCAGGCCTGATGTTCCATCTTAGGAAGGAAAGCCAAAGATCCTACTTATCTGGTTTTGACTGACCATAGCATTTTTTTTTGTTTCTAATGTCATTTTTATTTATTTGGCCCATTAATTTCTAAAAATTGTGCCCAAATATTCCAGTATGTTCTTAGATTAGCCAATTCCTACTACAATTGGATTTGTAAATTTCTCTTTTTAAAATTTATTTTTATTTATTTTCAGCATAACAGTATTCATTATTTTTGCACCACACCCAGTGCTCCGTGCATGACCATAGCATTTTTAAGTGAGAATGGACTCAGCAGAACCCCTTTGCCCCAGTTCTGCTGTGGGCTCTGGGTTCGTGTCATCTCTATAATACAGCACAACAACAAAAAAGAAGGTGCAAAGCCATCTGCACTGCTTTTGGCCACTTGTGTATTAAAAAATTTAAAAATAGGGAAAGATATACACACGTATATGTAAAATATCTCCAGGAGGACACATAAATTCTCTAATAATAGTTGTTACCTACCTGTGGGGAATGCAAATGAAAGACAAGAGTTTATGGAAGTCATTTGCTATCTATCCTCTCTAACTTCTTAATTCTGAATGATGATGTGGTTATTGTTGGTTCAGATAAATTTTAAAATAAAAAGCAAAATGGGATAATTTCCCAAAGTTTTCATTGTGAGGGCTCTGAACCATGTCCTCAAACCCAAACTCAGACACAGCAGATACATGACATTGCCGCAGCTTTCCCACCATCTCCAGAAACTCTTCTATCTTCTTTGAGTTGAGATGCCCTGTTGAGACAAAAACTAGAGTTACAGTATTTCCTAAGAGAGAGAAGGAACTAAAGAAAAGACCAAATTGATCTGGAGGTAGAGGGATGGGACCCTAATGGACTTTTAAAAACAAGCCTAGGCTTCCTGATATTTCACATCCAAATATGTCAGAATGCATATCTAAAAATTAAAGAAGGGGCATCTGGGTGGCTCAGTTGGTTAAGCATCCAACTCTTGGTTTCAGCTCAGGGTCTTGAGGAGCCCCATGTGGGGCTCAGCACAGAGTCTGCATGGGATTTTCTTCCTCTCCTTTTGCCCTTCTCACTGCTCATGGGGGTGCTCTCTATCTCTAATAAATAAATATAAAAAATCTTTAAACTATTTTAAGAAAAAGAAAAAAATAAAAATATTTTCTTAGAAATCCACAACTCTATTATAATCCAACAAAATACCTTACTGTCATCCCAAACCTAAACCTATACCAATGTTTGCAATTGTCCCCAAAATGTCTTTTTACAGTTGGTAGGTACAACCATTTCTCAGTTTAGTGTTGACAACAGATGTGACTTTCTTCTCTTCTTTTTACCCTCTACTGTATTTTTAGGCCTTGTCACAAGGCACGGCCTGGTGTATTCTCATGTGTTTCTCTAGGATGGTGTCATCATTATTATGTGCCATCTGCCTAGGGCAGTAGAAAAGATGTAATCCAAAATTTTTATTTATAGTAGTTTAAAGGGAGTGCAGAGGAGTTGAACACAAGAAGGGTTGGAAGTCAATGACTGTTGAGGTACAGGACTTTTTTATGAAGTTTTTTTGTGGAAATAATGCAAAACATTTATTTTCTAGATCAGACAAGAACACAGCTAAATAATCCAAGTCTACTGCAGCATTATAAAAATCATTTCTTTACCACAGTGTAAGATTTAAATGCATCTGCACAAGAGTGCACACTATATAAAAGGAATAAGGTTGCTGCTGCCCTGCCAAGCACTTCTGGTCCCTACCCAGGTCCAACTGCAATACTGGTGGTCCCAATGGTTCTGTCAAAATAAATTGTGTTTAAAAAATAAAGCATTTAAAAAGACAAGTCAAAATGCCTCAGAAACCATATCTCCAACTAAAACTTCATCTATTTTAATGTATTATTTGCCTCCCACTAATAAACCTTTATTTCACTGATTATAACTGAGCAATAAATCTTCCACACTGAAATATCTTCCTTGCCCAATTAATCCAAAGGAAAAAACTGAAATGATTGGTAAATAAAATTGTACAGGCTAACAGCCCTTTTAATATGTTTTTAAATATTTTTAAGGTTTAAAAAGTGTTTAAAGTTTGTAGTTCCTAGTAGGAAAACATTATCTGAATGAATACCCTAATGGCAGACCACTGTAAAATGTTTCAGTTGCATGGGGAGCAGAGGGGTAGGGATTCTCCTCACAGCATCCCAGCTTTCTTCATGAGAAGGTCAGAGGTACACTGGTTTGTATTATTGCAACATCCATTAGGTGACCGAAATTGCTTTTCCTTCAGCAAGGGCTTTATTTGTCAGAAGGGCATTATGCTTTATCTCCTTATTTGGCTGACAATTTACTGATAAGATTCATAACCTTTGGGCTGCTCTGATATTTTGACATATTCGCTGGGTTCTGGGCAACATCCTGGAAGGCTGCCATAAATTCTGGATCCTGCATGGCTGCAAGAACTTCCAAATCACTAAGAATTTCATTGAGCCCAGGCATTCCTGCCATTCCAGGCATCTCCCCTACCATTCCAGGCATTCCCCCAGGAAAGCCACCTGGGAAAGAGCCATACTGAGCTCCTGATTGTCACCTGGCTTCTTCCTCCCTCTGGGCTCTCTGGTGTTCTTCCTGAGCCTTCTTAACCCTTTCTATTCTTTCTTTGATCTCTCGCTCTTCACGTTTTCGCTCATATTTTCTCCGATGTTCAGCCCTCGGTTGAAATTCTTTCAGCATTGAACTAGCATCTTCATCATAATCCAGTTTACAAGCAAAGGCAAGATCATGTGCTGCTTCTTCCCAACATCCCAGAAGTCTATGTGCTTTCCCATGCTACTTATAAGGCTGAGCTGAATCAGGATTTATTTCAATAGCTCTGTCACAGTCTCAAATGGCAGCATTTGGCTTCTGTAATTTGATGAAGACACTGGCTCTCTTGGCATACAGAATGGCCAAGCAAGGATTTAGTTTGATGTCATCTGTGAACAAGTCAATGGCTTTCTGTAGTTCACCATCATTTAGGGCATCAATGGCAGCCACTTTTTTATCATTTGCCTGATCCATCATTTCCTTGGTTATCTCTACATTTTCAGCTTCCATTTCTTGAGGGGCATCAGTATCTGGTTCAATCACACCTTCATTGTCAATTTCTAGATCACTTTCCTCACTTGATTGTTCATCTGTCTTTATGTTTTCCTCCGCCTTCTTACTATCTGGTTTTTCTTCCTTGATACTGTCTTCTGATTTAGTTTTATGAGGGGCAGGTGGTATTTTACCCCCCATTCTCTCCACCCACTCCCGCAGGAAATGCCTTTCCTCCGCGTGCAGAATGCTCAGATCCTGCTTACACATTTTCGCAAAGGCCTGAAGCTCGCTCACTTTGCAGGGGTCCATGGTCCAGAGGCAGTGGTAGGTGGCAGGCGCAGCTGATGTTGCGACCAGATTCCAGGTGCGGGTACTAGCTCAGCGTGACCATATGAAGTATTTTTTAAAGATTCATTAATTTATTTGAGAGAGAGAGAGAGAGAGCAAGTGGGGACCACGAAGAACAGAGGGAGAGGGAGAAAGAGAATCTCAAGCAGATTCTGGGCTGAGTACAAAGCCCAACTCAGGTCTCCAACCCATGACTTAAGATCATGACCTGAGCAGAAACCAAGAGTAGGTAGCTTAACCAACTGAGCCACCCAGGTACCCCAAGGTACAAGGGCTTTTATTATATATTATTCTCTTTACTTCTCTCTGAATGTTTTAATAAAAAATTAAAACGGTGTAATCTCTGAGTTATGGAGTACAAGTTTGGGAGACAGTTACAGGATAATTTTCCAATGTTCTTATCTTTTTTGTTAGTGATTTTCAGAAGTTCTCTAAAATAAAATGAACTGGCTTTTAATTCTATAGGGGAAATATCATATTCTAAAAGTAAAGGGGAAAATGTGAGAGGACATTACTGATTAAGAGATTCTTAAAAGAATGCAATATGTGGACACTGGTTTGAAAAAAATACCACTTTTAAAAGTGATTGTGAGGGTAAAAGAGGAAGCTATATAAGAGCTGACTGAGTGTGAGATGATATTAAGGAATTGTTCATTTTTTCAGTTGTAGTAGTATGATGATTTTTGCAAAGGAAAATATTCTTTTCTTCTTCTTCTTCTTCTTCTTATTATTATTATTATTATTATTATTATTATTAAAGAAAAACATACTAAAATATTTCAGAGGAAATTGAAAGGTTATTTAGAATTATTTACTTCTAAATACTAAAAAATAGTTGTAGCAAATATGGTAAAATTAATGACGGAAATGTACATAACAGAGTCAGAAAATGGTGGTAGTAGTAACACAGCTTAGCAGTCTGTCTTCATCACGTGAAAACAGAACAACTACATAGCAAAACCAAATATGACCATCAACAACATTTATAATAAAATGTGATGACAAACTCTTCTCATAGACTTTAAAAGACACGTGGGTCTTTTAACCAAAACCCAAGGACTGTTGGCATCTGTATGATAGTAAAAGGAGAGAGTAATGGCACAGCATATGATAGATCTGACCGCAGAACAACAAAAATAGTATAAATTCAGCAGAAAACACAGAAGGCCAATTTGAGAACAGCAACTGAAAGTGGTAATGGTTTTGTCCTCCACAATACTGGGTGAGTGTAAGGGCCCATGGAAAGTTTAAACCCTTTGTCTATGGTGTCTATGGTGTCTATGGTATCCTTAGCTATCCAAAAAAAAAAAAAATTGACTATAGTATCTGCCAATTTCTCCAACCATGGCTAATTTCAAGTTGCCAATGTGATGTCACTGGAATCAGACTTGAGAAAAAATGAAATAGAACACTATGATAAGATATCTCTATCATACAAACACGATAGGCATGAATAATCTCGAGTATAATAAAAACTTTAATGAAATACATATCTAAACTTTTATATGCCTTGGTAATGTAGTTTCAAAATACATGATGCAAGAACTGATAAAACTAAAAAGAATAATAGAAAAATCTAATTTATACTTAGAGATTTCAGCAACCATCTGACAATAAAACAACTGGGCGGGGGGGGTGGGGCGCCTGGGTGGCTCAGTGGGTTAAGCCACTGCCTTTGGCTCAGGTCATGATCTCAGGGTCCTGGGATCGAGTCCCGCATCAGGCTCTCTGCTCGGCAGGGAGCCTGCTTCCCTCTCTCTCTCTCTCTGCCTGCCTCTCCATCTACTTGTGATCTCTCTCTATCAAATAAATAAATAAAATCTTAAAAAAAAACAACTGGGCAGAAAATTCTTGAGCATGCTAAGCCAACTGAAATTTAAAGAACTATTAACCAACATAAGCTAATTGAAATTATAGAACATTCTATCCACAACAGAATACATACTCTTTTTAAGTGCTCACAGAACATTAACCATATTTGGCCCCCCAAAAGTCCAAATAAATTAAAACATAATCAGTAGTACCAAGTATGTTCTAGGGTCACAATAGAAATAAAGTAGAAATTAAGAAGGGAAAATACCAGGAAAGTATGCAAATATTTGATAACTAAATAATATAGTTCTATATAACCCATTTGTCAAAGGGAAAAAAAGACACTGAAAAGTATTGTGAGCTAAATTAAAATAAAAATGCAATCTATCAACAATTGTGGGATACTTCTAAGACAGTGCCTAAAAGGAAGTTATGACTCTAAATACTTACATTAGAAAATAAGAAAGGTTTCAAGATAAAGACATAGCTTTCACTTTAAAAAATATGAGGAAGAGCAAATTAAACCCAAATCAGAATGTAAGCAGAAAGAAAGAAGAAAGGAAAACAAAAAACTAATGAAAAAAATTAATGAAGCCAAAGACATTATTTGAAAAGGAGAAATCAAAGTTAAAACTCATCAAATTGTACACAGTAAGCATGTACCGCTCTTTGTATATCAATTATACCTCACTAAAGCTGTTTTTTTTAAGAAGGGGAGAAAAACCTCTAGCCAAAATGATCAAGATAAAAAGAAAAAAAAACACTAATTACCACTATTAGGAATGTAAAGAGGACATAGTGATAAATTACAGATATTAAAGTCATAAGAAGAGAATATTATAACAATTTCATTGTGATAAATCCTACAGCTCAGAGGAATGAATAAATGACTTGAAAGAAACTACCAAAGCTTACTCAAGAAAAAATAGGTAATTTGAATGGCCTCATATTTATTGTGTTTATAATTGTATATTTATATTTATTTTTGTATCTAGAATTGTAAACCTTCCTGCATAAAAAACACCAAGCCCAGGTAGTTTCATCTGAATTCTAAACATTTAAGGATAGAACAGTATCAATTCCATGAAAAATTTCCAAAATATTGAAGAGATAGGAAAAACTTCCTAGTTCATTCAATAAGGAAAGCCTTACTCTGAAACCAAAGACAAAGAGATAATACAAGAAAAGAAAACTAAAAGTAGTATCTCTCACAAACATAAATGCAAAAATTCTGCAAAAACATTTGGCAAGTCAAATCTAAAAGAAAAATATATCACGATCAAGCATAGCTTATCCCAGTAATACAGGTTAGTGTAACATTTAAATATATGTGTGTGTGTATATATATATGCATCATTAACAAATTATCAAAAAAAGGCAAATTTTATTTATTTATTTAAAAAAAAATTTTAATTTTTAAAAGATTTTATTTATTTATTTGGCAGGCAGAGAGAGAGGAGGAAGCAGGCTCCCTGCTGAGCAGAGAGCCCGATGTGGAGCTTGATGCCAGGACCCTGGGATCATGACCTGAGCCAAAGGCAGAGGCTTAACCCACTGAGCCACGCAGGTGCCCCAAAAACAAAGCAAATTTTAAAAGAAAAGAAAGGTGTACTATGAAAAATATAAAATATTAATGAGAGAAGTTTTTAAAAACTAAAATAAATAGTGGCATATACTGTATTCATTAGAATATGCAATATTGTTGAGATAACAAAAGTCTACAAACTGACCTATGGACTTAGTGTTATCACAATAAAAATTCAGTAGATGATCTTCTAGACATTGATAAATTGGTTTTCAAATGCATATGGGAATTAAGGAGACCTAGAATAACCAAAAAACCTTGAAAAAGAAAGTTGAAGTCTTATAGTGCCTTAGACAGTGAGGTATTAACATGAATATGAACGAATAGATCAATGGAAGAGAATAGATCCAAAAATAGACATAGGCATATATATGGACAACTTATTTTTAGCAAATATGAAAAGGCAGTCTTTTCAACAAATGGTGCTGGAGCACTTGGATACCCTATGCTGAAAAAAAATTTTAAACCTCAAACATTTAGAGGAGAGGGAGGTAGGGGGATGGGTTAACCCAGTGATTGGTATTAAAGAAGACACAGTATTGCATGGAGCACTGGGTATTATATGCAAACAATGAATATTTTGATGGAACACTACATCAAAAACTAATGAGGTACTGTATGGTGACTAACAGAACATAATAAATACATACATACATATGTACCTCAAACAAAACCAAACCGAAAACTTGAAATCACGACTTACAACATAGAGAAAAAGTAACTCAAAGGGAATCATACACCTAAAATTAGAACATAAACTATAAATTTCTGGAACACCCAACAAAACAGAGGAGAAAACCTTTGTGAACTTGGGTTAGGTAAAGATTTCTTTCTTTCTTTTTTTTTTTTTTTTAAAGATTTTATTTATTTGACAGAGCCAGAGAGAGGGAGATCACAAGTAGGCAGAGAGGCAGGCAGAGAGAGTGGGGGAAGCAGGCTCCCTGGGAGCAGAGAGCCCGAAGCAGGCCTCAATCCCATGATTCTGGAATCATGACCTGAGCTGAAGGCAGAGGCTTTAACCTGATGAGCCACCCAGGAGCCCCTAGGTAAAGATTTCTTAAATAAAAAAAAAAGCAAAGCAGTATCTGTAAAAGAACAATTTGAAAAACAGTACTTCAAATCTTTTAAACTTCTGCTCTGAAAAAGATACTTTACAGAATGAGAAGACAAACTGCAGACTGGGAGAAAAGCTTTGCAAAACATTTATCTGATAAAGGACTTTTACTCACAATACATAACAATTTTTCAAAACTCAATAACAAGCAAACAAACAACCCAATATAAAATAGACAAAGGATTTGAGCAAACACTTTGCCAGAAAAGATATATTGACGGCAAATAAACACATGAAAAGATGTTCAATATCACTAATTACTAGCAAAATGCAAATTAATAACAGAATATTACACACACCTATTAAAACTGCTAAAATTAATAATACCTGTTATACTAAGTGTAAGAGAGGTTGTGGAAAAATTTGAACATACACACTACTGGTGGAAATGTAAAATGCAAAAATGTGGAATAGCACAACCTGACAGTTGTCTTTTCAACAAACAGTGCTGGAACATTTGGATACCCAGACTGACAGATTCTTAAGAAGTTAAGAAAACTGACAGATTCTTAAGAAGTTAATCATACATTCATCCTGTGACCTGGCCATTCCCATCCTAGGAAATTACCCACAAGTAAAACTATTTGTCTATAAAAACTTTTAGCCAAATATTCTCAGAAGCACTATTGGAATAGAAAAATCTGAAAATATTCCAAGTAAAAACACAGAAAAAATTTGTGGTATACTACACAATGGCTTACTACTTAGTAAAAAAGGAAGGCGCTATTGATACAAGACCGTAGATGCATCTCAAAATCATCATATTGGCAAAAAACCAGCCCCAAAACACACATCACATAGTTCCACTTGTTAACACATAGTAAAACTGCAAACTGATCTATAGTGATAGAAAGCTGATAAGTAGCTGCAGATGGAGGAGACGATTACAAAAACAAACAATGCAAGTGTATTCCTTGCTTTGATTGTGCTGGTTTTTTGGATGCGTACATGTGTCAAAATTTAGAACATCATAGGCTTTAACTAAATGAAGCTTATTGTATGTCAACTATCCTTCAATAAAGTGGCTTAAAATAACCTAAATAGTGGTTATTTTAGTTTTCTTTTTTTTTTTTACTTTTTAAAAAATTTTTAAATTTATTATTTTTTATAAACATATAATATATTTTTATCCCCAGGGGTACAGGTCTGTGAATGGCCCGGTTTACACACTTCACAGCACTCACCAAAGCACATACCCTCCCCAATGTCCATAACCCCACCCCCCTTCCCCCAGCAACCCTCAGTTTGTTTTGTGAGATTAAGAGTCACTTATGGTTTCTCTCCCTCCTAGTCCCATCTTGTTTCATTTATTCTTCTCCTACCCCCTTAAGCCCCCATGTTGCATCACCACTTCCTCATATCAGGGAGATCATATGATAGTTGTCTTTCTCCGCTTGACTTATTTCGCTAAGCATGATACGCTTTTGTTCCATCCATGTTGTCGCAAATGGCAAGATTTCATTTCTTTTGATGGCTGCATAGTATTCCAGTGTGTATATATACCACATCTTCTTGATCCATTCATCTGTTGATGGACAGCTAGGTTCTTTCCATAGTTTGGCTATTGTGGACATTGCTGCTATAAACATTCGGGTGCACGTGCCCCTTTGGATCACTATGTTTGTATCTTTAGGGTAAATACCCAGTAGTGCAATTGCTGGGTCATAGGGTAGCTCTATTTTCAACTTTTTGAGGAACCTCTATGCTGTTTTCCAGAGTGGTTGCACCAGCTTGCGTTCCCACCAAAAGTGTAGGAGGGTTCCCCTTTCTCTGCATCCTGGCCAGCATCCGTCATTTCCTGACTTGTGAATTTTAGCCATTCTGACTGGTGTGAGGTGGTATCTCATTGCGGTTTTGATTTGTATTTCCCTGATGCCCAGTGGTGTGGACCACTTTTTCATGTGTCTGTTGGACATCTGGATGTATTTTTTGCAGAAGTGTCTGTTCATGTCCTCTGCCCGTTTTTTATTGGATTATTTGTTCTTTGGGTGTTGAGTTTGCTAAGCTCTTTATAGATTTTGGATACTAGCCCTTATCTGATATTTTGTTTTCAAATATCTTCTCCCATTCTGTCAGTTGTCTTTTGGTTTTGTTAACTGTTTCCTTTGCTGTGCAGAAGCTTTTGATCTTGATGAAGTCCCAATAGTTCATTTTGGCCCTTGCTTCCCTTGCCTTTGGAGATGTTCCTAGGATGAAGTTGCTGCGACTGAGGTGTTCTGTGTTCTTCTCAAGGATTCTGATGGATTCCTTTCTCACATTGAGGTCCTTCACCCACTTTGAGTCTATTTTGTGTGTGATGTAAGGAAATGGTCCAGTTTCATTTTTCTGCATGTGTCTGTCCAATTTCCCCAGCACCATTTGTTGAAGAGACTGTCTTTTTTCAATTGGGCATTCTTTTCTGCTTTGTCGAAGATTAGTTGACCATAGAGTTGAGGGTCTATTTCTGGGCTCTTTATTCTGTTCCATTGATCTGTACATCTGTTTTTGTGCCAGTACCATAGTCTTGATGATGACAGCTTTGTAATAGAGCTTGAAGTCTGGAATTGTGATGCCACCAACTTTGGCTTTCTTTTTCAATATTCCTCTGGCTATTCGAGGTCTTTTCTGGTTCCATATAAATTTTAGGACTATTTGTTCCATTACTTTGAAAAAAAAAAGGATGGGATTTTGATAGGGATTGCATTAGATGTGTAGACTGCTTTAGGTAGCATAGACATTTTCACAATATTTTTTCTTCCAATCCAGGAGCATGGAACATTTTTCCATTTCTTTGTGTCTTCCTCAATTTCTTTCACGAGTCCTTTATAGTTTTCTGATCACAAATTCTTTGCCTCTTTGGTTACGTTTATTCTTAAGTACCTTATGGTTGGTTTGGGTGCAATTGTAAATAGGACTGACTCCTTAATTTCTCTTTCTTCTGTCTTGTTGTTGGTGTAAAGAAATGCAACTGATTTCTGTGCATTGATTTTATATCCTGACACTTTACTGAATTCCTATACAAGTTCTAGCAGATTTGGAGTGGAGTCGTTTGGGTTTTCCACATAAAGTATCATATCATCTGCAGAGTGAGAGTTTGACTTCTTCTTTGCTGATTCAGATGCATTTTATTTGTTTTTGTTGTCTTATTGTTGAGGCTAGGACTTCTAGTACTATGTTGAATAACAGTGTTGATAATGAACATCCCTACCGTGTTCCTGACTTTAGTGGAAAAGCTCTCAGTTTTTCTCCATTGAGAATGATATTTGCTGTGGGTTTTTCATAGATGGCTTTGATGATATTGAGGTATGTACCCTCTATCCCTACACTTTGAAGAGTTTTGATCAAGAAGGGACTTTGTCAAATGCTTTTGCAGCCTCCATTGAGAGTGTCATATGGTTCTTGTTCTTTCTTTTATTTATGTATTGTATCACATTGACTGATTTGCGGATGTTGAACCAAACTTGCAGTCCCGGGATAAATCCCACTTGGTCGTGGTGAGTTATTATTTTTTTAATGTACTGTTGGATCTTATTGGCTAGTATTTTGCTGAGAATTTTCCCATCTGTGTTCATCAAGGATATTGGTCTGTAATTCTCCTTTTTGATAGGATCCTTGTCTGGTTTGGGGATCAAGGTGCTGCTGGCCTCATAAAATGAGTTTGGAAATGTTCCTTCCATTTCTATTTTTTGGAACAGGTTCAGAAGAATAGGAATTACTTCTTTAAATGTTTGGTAGAATTCCCCTGGGAAGCCGTCTGGCCCTGGGCTCTTGTTTCTTGGGAGATTTTTTTTATTAATTAATTTATTTATTTTTTAATTTTTTTTATAAACATGTATTTTTATCCCCAGGGGTACAGGTCTGTGAATCGCCAGGTTTACACACTTCACAGCACTCACCAAAGCACATACCCTCCCCAATGTCCATAACCCCACCCCCCCTTTTCCCAACCCCCCCCCCCAGCAACCCTCAGTTTGTTTTGTAAGATTAAGAGTCACTTATGGTTTGTCTCCCTCCCAATCCCATCTTGTTTCATTGATTCTTCTCCTACCCCCTTAAGCCCTCATGTTGCATCACCACTCCTCATATCAGGGAGATCATATGATAGTTGTCTTTCTCCGCTTGACTTATTTCGCTAAGCATGATACGCTCTAGTTCCATCCATGTTGTCGCAAATGGCAAGATTTCATTTCTTTTGATGGCTGCATAGTATTCCATTGTGTATATATTCCACATCTTCTTGATCCATTCATCTGTTGATGGACATCTAGGTTCTTTCCATAGTTTGGCTATTGTGGACATTGCTGCTATAAACATTCGGGTGCACGTGCCCCTTTGGACCACTACGTTTGTATCTTTAGGGTAAATACCCAGTAGTGCAATTGCTGGGTCATAGGGCAGTTCTATTTTCAACATTTTGAGGAACCTCCATGCTGTTTTCCAGAGTGGTTGCACCAGCTTGCATTCCCACCAACAGTGTAGGAGGGTTCCCCTTTCTCCGCATCCTCGCCAGCATCTGTCATTTCCTGACTTGTTGATTTTAGCCATTCTGACTGGTGTGAGGTGATATCTCATTGTGGTTTTGATTGGTATTTCCCTGATGCCGAGTGATATGGAGCACTTTTTCATGTGTCTGTTGGCCAACTGGATGTCTTCTTTGCAGAAATGTCTGTTTATGTCCTCTGCCCATTTCTTGATTGGATTATTTGTTCTTAGGGTGTTGAGTTTGCTAAGTTCTTTATAGATTTTGGACACTAGTCCTTTATCTGATATGTCGTTTGCAAATATCTTCTCCCATTCTGTCAGTTGTCTTTTGATTTTGTTAACTGTTTCCTTTGCTGTGCAAAAGCTTTTGGTCTTGATGAAATCCCAATAGTTCATTTTGGCCCTTGCTTCCCTTGCCTTTGGCGATGTTCCTAGGAAGATGTTGCTGTGGCTGAGGTCGAAGAGGTTGCTGCCTGTGTTCTCCTCAAGGATTTTGATGGATTCCTTTTGCACATTGAGGTCCTTCATCCATTTTGAGTCTATTTTCGTGTGTGGTGTAAGGAAATGGTCCAATTTCATTTTTCTGCATGTGGCTGTCCAATTTTCCCAACACCGTTTATTGAAGAGGCTGTCTTTTTTCCATTGGACATTCTTTCCCGCTTTGTTGAAGATGAGTTGACCATAGAGTTGAGGGTCTATTTCTGGGCTCTCTATTCTGTTCCATTGATCTATGTGTCTGTTTTTGTGCCAGTACCATGCTGTCTTGATGATGACAGCTTTGTAATAGAGCTTGAAGTCCGGAATTGTGATGCCACCAACTTTGGCTTTCTTTTTCAATATCCCTTTGGCTATTCGAGGTCTTTTCTGGTTCCATATAAATTTTAGAATTATTTGTTCCATTTCTTTGAAAAAAATGGATGGTACTTTGATAGGAATTGCATTAAATGTGTAGATTGCTTTAGGTAGCATAGACATTTTCACAATATTTATTCTTCCAATCCAGGAGCATGGAGTATCTCGTGAAAGAAATTGAGGAAGACACAAAGAAATGGAAAAATGTTCTTGGGAGATTTTTGATAACTGCTTCAATCTTCTTGCTTGTTATGGGTCCGTTTAGGTTTTCTACTTCTTCCTGATTCAGTTGTGGTATTTCATATGTTTCTAGGAATGCATCCATTTCTTCCAGATTGTCACATTTGTTTGCTTAGTGTTGCTCGTAGTATGTTCTTATAATTGTTTGTATTTCTTTGTTGTTGGTTGTGATCTCTCCTCTTTCATTCATGATTTTATTTATTTGGGTCCTTTCTCTTTTCTTTTTAATAAGTCTGGCCAGAGGTTTGTCAATCTTATTAATTCTTTCAAAGAACCAGCTCCTAGTTTCATTGATTTGTTCTATTGGGTTTTTTAAGTTTCAATTTCATTGATTTCTGCTCTGATCTTTATGATTTCTCTTCTCCTGGGTTAAAGCTTTCTTTGTTGTTCTTTCTCAAGATCCTTTAGGTGTAGGGTTAGGTTGTTTATTTGAGACCTTTCTTGTTTCTTGAGAACAGTTTGCATTGCTATATATTTTCTTCTCAGGACTGCCTTTGCTGTGTCTCCCAGATTTTGAACCATTTTGTTTTCATTATCATTTATTTCCATGAAATTTTTCTTTTTTTCTTTCCTTCTTTCTTTCTTTCTTTCTTTCTTTGACAGAGAGAAATGACAAGTAGATGGAGAGGCAGGCAGAGAAAGAGAGAGGGAAGCAGGCTCTCTGCTGAGCAGAGAGCCCGATGCGGGACTTGATCCCAGGACTCTGAGATCATGACCTGAGCTGAAGGTAGCGGCCCAACCCACTGAGCCACCCAGGCACCCCTCCATGAAATTTTTCAATTCTTCTTAAATTTCCTGGTTGACCCATTCAATCTTTAGAAGGATGCTCTTTAGCGTCCATGTATTTGGGTTCTTTCCACCTTTCCTCTTGTGATTGAGTTCTAGCTTCAGAGCATTGTGGTCTGAAAATATGCAGGGAATGAACCCAATCTTTTGGTACTGGTTGAGACCTGATTTGTGACCCAGGATGTGATCTATTCTGGAGAATGTTCCATGTTCCCTAGAGAAGAATGTCTATTCTGTTGCTTTGGGGTGGAATGTGCTGAATATATCTGTGATGTCCATCTGGTCCAGTGTGTCATTTAAGGCCTTTGTTTCATTGTTGATCTTTTGCTTAGATGATCTGTCCATTTCAGTGAGGGGGGTGTTAAAGTCCCCTACTATTTGCATTATTGTCAATGTGTTTCTTTGGTTTTGTTATTAAGTCATTCATATAGTTGGCTGCTCCCATGTTAGGGGCATAGATATTTAAAATAGTTACATCCTCTTGTCGAACAGACCCTTTGAGTATGATATAGTGTCCTTCCTCATCTCTTATTGTAGTCTTTGGCTTAAAATCTAATTGATCTGATATGAGGATTGCCACCTCACTTTCTTTTGATGTCCATTAGCATGGTAAATTGTTTTTCACCCCCCTCACTTTAAATATTGAGGTGTCTTTGGTCTAAAATGAGTTTCTTGTAGGCAGCATATTGATATGTTTTGTTTTTTTATCCATTCTGATACCCTGTGTCTTTTGATTCGGGCATTTACATTCAGGGTAACTATTGAGAGATATGAATTTAGTGCCATTGTATTGCCTGTAAGGTGACTGTTCCTGTATATTGTCTCTGTTCCTTTCTGTTCTACTACTTTTAGGTTCTCTTTGCTTAGAGGACCCCTTTCAATATTTCCTGTAGAGCTGGTTTGGTGTTTGCAAATTCTTTCAGTTTTTGTTTGTCCTGGAAGCTTTTTATCTCTCCTTCTATTTTCAAAAATAGCCTAGCTGGATATAATATTCTTGGCTACATGTTTTTCTTGCTAAGTGCTCTGAATATATCATGCCAGTTCTTTCTGGCCTGCCAGGTCTCTGTGGATAAGTCTGCTGCCAATCCAATATTTTTGCCATTGTATGTTATGGACTTCTTGTCCTGGGCTGCTTTCAGGATTTTCTCTTTGTCACTAAGACTTGTTAATTTTACTATTAGATGACAGGGTGTGGACCTATTCTGGATTTTGATGCTTGTTCCCTTTGCCATGTTAGGGAAATTCTCTACAATAATTTGCCCCAATATACCTTCTGCCCCCTCCTTTCTTCTTCTTCTGTAATCTCACTAATTCCAATGTTGTTTCGTCTTATGGTATCACTTATCTCTCAAATTCTCTCCTCGTGGTCCAGTACTTGTTTGTCTCTCTTTTATTTTATTATTTTTATTATTTTTTTATTTATTTTTATTTTTTTTATTTTTAAAAGACTTTATTTATTCATTTGATAGAGAGAGATCACAAGTAGGCAGAGAAGCAGGCAGAGAGAGAGGAAGGGAAGCAGGCCCCCTGCTGAGCAGAGAGCCCGATGCGGGACTCGATCCCAGGATCCCGAGATCACGACCTGAGCCGAAGGCAGCGGCTTAATCCACTGAGCCACCCAGGCGCCCGTTTGTCTCTCTTTTACTCAGCTTCTTTATTCTCTGTCATTTGGTCTTCTATATCACTAATTCTCTCTTCTGTCTCATTTATCCTAGCAGTAAAAGCCTCCATTTTTTATTGCTCCTCATTAATAGCTTTTTTGATTTCAGCTTGGTTAGATTTTAGTTCTTTTATTTCTCCAGAAAGGGCTTTTATTTCTCCAGACAGGTTTCTCTAATATCTTCCATGCCTTTTTCAAGCCCAGCTAGCTCCTTGAGCATTATCATTCTGAACTCTAGATCTGACATATTACCAATGTCCGTATTGATTAAGTCCCTAGCCTTTGGTACTGCCTCTTGTTCTTTTTTTTGTGGTGAGTTTTTCCACCTTGTAATTTTGTCCAGATAAAAATATATGAAGGAGAGAATAAAATACTAAAAGGGTGGCAAAGACCCCAGGAAAATGTACATTAACCAAATCAGAAAAGACCCCAAATCGTGGGGGGAAGAATGGGGTAAAACGATGTTCAGAAAAAAAAGAAAATTTAAA
The DNA here is from genome assembly GCF_009829155.1 of Mustela erminea. NCBI lineage: Eukaryota > Metazoa > Chordata > Mammalia > Carnivora > Mustelidae > Mustela > Mustela erminea. Next base: position 44,356,302 of record NC_045635.1, on the reverse strand, counting down.
AAAAAAATGAAAAAATAGAAGGAAAAAAAGAAAAAGAAAAAAGAAAAAATATATATATATATTAGACTGATGAATAGAACAGAGCCACCAACTTGATTTCAGAAGTATTTTGGTCTCTTAGAAGAAACTACCTTTAGGGCACTTGGGTGGCTCAGTGGGTTAAGCCTCTGCCTTTGGATCAGGTCATGATCACAGGGTCTGGGATCGAGGCCCACATCAGGCTCTCTGCTCAGTGGGAAGCCTGCTTCCCCCTCTCTCTCTTCCTGCCTCTCTGCCTATGTGTGACCTCTCTCTCTGTGTCAAATAAATAAATAAAATCTTAAAAAAAAGAAGAAACTACCTCCAAAAATTTTAAATAAAACACACACACACACACACACACACACACACACACATATGTATATGTATATACACACACACAAAATAAGGGTAAGCACAATGAAGGGGTGGAATATGACTATAAAGATGCAAATTAAAAAAAATTCTAAAAAGGGAGTTGAAAAGTTGGCTGGGAAAAGAAAGAAAAAGTAAGTGGAGAGAATTTTCTCAGGCTGGAGACTAGAACAAAGTCGTGTGCTAGATTTAGGGTATATTTTGATTTATTAGAAGCTCTATCCCAAATTTTCTTAGAAGAAAAACACCATGTGTATACAAAAAATAAAGTTAGATACAATGAAGGATAAAATATGACTATAATAATGAAGGTTCAAAAAGATTTTTTTATGAAAGGTTTTGTTAAGATAAATTAGTTAAAAAAACATTAAAAGAGGAAAGAGTAAAAGTTTAAAAAATTAGAATAAGAAAAAAATAAAATTAAAAAAATTAATTAACTTTGCAAGACTAAAGAATCTCGGGGAGAAAGCCATGAATTCCCTGGTTTGCTTTCTCCTCCTCTGTAATTCCGCTTTTCTCCTTGATAAGTGAACTTGGTCTTGGCTGGATTTCTTGCTGATCTTCTGGTGGAGGGGCCTATTGTAGTGATTCTCAAGTGTCTTTGCCAGAGGCTGAATTGCACCACCTTTGCCAGGGGTCGGACTAAGTAATCTGCTTGGGTTTGCTTTCGGGAGTTTGTTTTTTTGTTTTGTTTTGTTTTGTTTTGTTTTTATTTTTTTCCCCTGAACGCTTTCTGTAGAGTTCCAGAGGACGGGAATGAAAAGGGTGGCCTCCCAATCTCAGGCCCAGAGGAGCCGAGAGCTCAGGGTCCCACTCCTCAGTGAGCCCTCAGAGAAAAACACTCAATCACTCCCAACTCCCTGGCCTTCCAAGCTGACCGAGCTGTGACCAAGCATCTCTGTCTCTGGCACATAGCCCCGCCTAGAGTCTCCAAATCCAGCAGATCCCTGCCACTCTTCCAGGGGGGTGTCCCGGGATCTGTCACTTGTGGGGTCCCTGCTCAAAGAGCAGTGTCCTGACTGTTCCATGGATCACAATTTAAGGTAACCCCAAGTTGAGAGCTCACTCTTCTGCTCTGTCTCTGTAGTTGGCTTTCCTGCTCTGATACCTGCAAGCTCTGTGACACTCAGACACCCCCGATCCTTCTGTGACCCCATGGGACCTGAGACCACACTGTCCCCTCATGGGCTCCACCCTGGCTTAGCCTCTGGAGTGATGTGCCTCAGTGGAGTTCTGATTTTGTGCTCCATTGCTCTGCCACTTGCTGGGAGCCGCCCCCCCGCCATAGTCTATCTTTCTATCGCTTTGGATTCACTTCTCCGCAGGTCCTACCTTTCAGAAAGTGGTCAATATTCTGTTTCTAGAATTGCTGCTCTTCTTCTCTTTGATCTCCTGTTGGATTTGTAGGTGTTCAGAACGGTTTGATAAACTATCTAGCTAATCTCCTGCTACCTGATCTCATCTCAGCGTGCTACTCCTCCACCACCTTGACTCCTCCCCCCTCAGTCTTCCCTTTTTATCATTTTTTTAATAGTTGCAGGATCTGTTGTGAGTGCCCTATTTCTTTCAGATATTGGTGTGTTTTGTCTTTTCTCTTTTTATCCTGGTCAGTCTTGCTATTAATTTTATTGTTTTCTTTTCTGAAGAAATATCTTTTTTCTATGTTTTTCTTATTTTCATTGCATTTATTTCTGCTCATATATTTGTTATTTCCTGCCTTCTGCTTACTTTCAGCTTATTTTGTACTTCTTTTTTTTTTTGAGCTACAAACAAATTACTGTCTTGAAACCTTTCATTTTCTCTTCCTAATGCAAGCATATAGAGCTTTAAATTTTATTCTCAGCATTGTTTTAATTGCATTCCACAAATTTAGATTTGTCATTTTTCTTCATGTTCATTTAGTTCTGTATGTTGTTTTTATTTTCTGTGAGATATATTCCTTGATTCATGGGCTATTTTGAGATGTGTTGTTCAATTTCCAAGGGCTTGGAGATTTTTCTATTGTATTTCAGTTATTGACTTCTACTTTGATTCCATTATAGTCACAGAATAGACTCACTATTATTCAATTTTTTAAGAAATGTGTTGAGATTTGTTTGATGACTCAAGATATGATCTGTCTTTGTGGAAGTTCCACTGAGAAATCTACTTTGTCTGATATTAGTATAACCATATTGCTATTTTGGTTAATGCTTTTATTATATATATATTTTTCTTTTTTTAACTTTCAGTTTACCTAATTTGTTATATTTGATATCAATGTTCTATGGATTGTGTCTTTTTATTTTTTAAAAAATTTTAAAAGATTGTATTTATTTATTTGACAGAGAGAGATCACAAGTAGGCAGAGAGGCAGGCAGAGAGAGAGGAGAAAGCAGACTCCCTGCTGAGCAGAGAGCCTGATGCAAGGCTCAATCCCAGGACCCTGAGACCATGACCTGAGAGGAAGGCAGAGCTTAACCCACTGAGCCATGCAGGTGTCCCAAGGGGTTGTGTCTTTTTAGCTACTCTGCCAATCTCTGTCTTATATTGGCTGTATTTGAACATTTACATTTATGTTAAATGTTAGGGCTTAAATATTCCATGTTATTACTTGTTTTCTGTTAGGGCTTAAATATTCCATGTTATTATCTGTTTTTTGTTTATTCCCTTTGTTTCTATTTTTTAGTTCTTCTGTCTTGTCTTCTTATGCATGACATGTACATTTTATAAAGCTTTATATTATTTATATTTTTTATTATGTTGCTTTTCATAATTTTCTTACTGTTTACTCTTATTGCCATATGCACACATAACTTATCATGGCCTACTAGTATTGATATTTTATTACTTCAAGTGAAGTGTAGCAACTTACATCATTATGTTGTTTTAACTCTCCCCACTTTTTAAATATAATTGTGTTAAGTATTTGTGTACATACATTGAGCATCACATTAGATGGTGTTACCAGTTTTGCTTCAACCACAAAATGTGATTAAAGACATTCATGAAATAAAGTATGGTATATTATGCTTACTTCTACTTTTATGCATTCTATATGTCCTGGTTTGTTGTTAATTATTTTCTTTCTGTTTGGAGAGGTTCCTTTAGCTAGTGTTGAAAGGTAGGTCTGGGAAGGAAAGAAAGTTTCTTAATTTTCCTTTGGGAATTTCTTCATTTCTTCATTATTCCTGAAGGGTAGTTTCAATGGATAAACTATTCTTTTCTCTCAGTATTTGAAAATGTTATGCCCCTTTCTTCTGGTCTCCAGGGTTTCCTATGAGAAATCCATCATTTAAATTGTTGTTACTTTATAGAAAATGTGTTACCTATGGCTATTTTTAATATCTTTTTCTTTAGTTTTCAGAAAATTACTTACGGCGTTTCTTGATGTGAATTTTTTTTAGTTTATCTTATTGGGGGTTTGTTCAACTTCTTGGATCTGTAGGTTTATGTATTTCACTAAATTTAGAATGTCTTCAGCCATTATTTCTTCAAATACTTCTTCAGGCCTACTGTTTCTCTTCTATAATTCCAATGATAAAAATATTAGATCTTTCTTTATTGTCACACAGATCCCTGATACTGTTTATTTTCAGTCTACATCCTCATCAAAAAGAATGGTGATGGCTCAAGAATCCTACAGATTGGGGCACCTGAGAGGCTCAGTCAGTTAAGCATCTGCCTTTGGTACAAGTCACAATCCCAGGGTCCTGGTATCAAGCCCCATATTGGGCTCTCTGCTCAGCAGGGAGCCTGCTTCTCCTCTTTGTCTGCCTCCAGCTCTGCCTACTTGTGCTCTATCAAATAAATAAATAAAATCTTTTAAAAAGAATCCTACAAATTATTTTTTTATTGATCATAATTTTTGTTATTTAAACAATTTGGAAGATTTGTGATGTAAAATTCAAGGAATACAGAGAAGTAAAAGGAACACAACAATTACTCCAAAGCCTCCCAGTGAGAAGTAGCCAGTAATAACATTTTGTAATTTGCATTTCCTTTTCCATATCTATCTGTGCATACTGACCTACAGTAGAATGAAGAAAGAACACTTTTTAAATTAACAGCAAAGTATAAATGCTGTTTTAAAAATAATTATTCATTTTAAATGTGTGCAACACAAACATGACTACAAATTCAAACAGTGAAAAGAATGAGTGAATATAAGACCTTGTTTTCTACCTTGTCTCTTATCAAAACCTATCTCTTGGCATCTTTGGTTAATCCATTTTTATACTTCCTTCTCCTGGTATTTCAAGCATTTGCAAGGATCTGCAAACACAAATTCCTTTAAAACATTCTTTTTTTAAAAAATATCTCATTCATTCACTTGATAGAAAGGGAGATGAGAGAGCATAAGCATGGGGAGAGACAGAAGCAGACTCCCCGGGGTGCTGGGAGCCCAACATGGAGCTAGTTCTGGGGACCTGGAGATCCTGACCTGAGCTGAAGGCAGATGCCCAACCATCTGAGCCACCCAGGTGCCCCTAAAACTTTCTTATTTGACAGAGATAATAACATACTTAAACACATTTTTTCCCTAATGATCTATCTTTCTGATCCTCTCCTATGAATAAAACCCTGTGAGCTCTAAAGTCGTTTCTGAACTTGCTCTTCCATTCCCATTCTTGGAGAAATAGACTACCATTCAAAACATGCTTTTCTATTAATATCATAGTTTTTAGATCTAACTATAAAGATACTTGTTGATGTGGTCCATTCCATTTAATTGCTGTATAATTTTCATTTTGTAAAACATACATATAACAGTTTATTTAACCACAGTTCTTCTGAAGGCTTATTTTGATCTAGGTTACCATTAAAAGCAGAGCCTGAAACAAGAGAATCTGTGTAGGTGTGTGTATTTAGTAGTAGTAGTAGTAGTAGTAGTAGTAGTAGTAGCAGCAGCAGTTTATATCAGAAGTAATTATGAGGAAAAAGAATGGGGGACAAATGAGAACACATATCCAGAATGGAATTCAAGCACCAAATGGGCATTTGCATTTTTTATTATGTTTTTCCACTTTCATTTTTTACTTCAATCAGTACTACCAATCTCCAGTATATCTGTTCTATTTCTCATTCTTACCAACTGAAAGTATTCTTATTGCTCATCATGCTCATTATCACATGAATTATCAGACTTTCAATATTTTTCCTGTTATGTGCATATAAAATGTGGAATCCAAGGGTGGTTTCATTTAGCATTCCCATGATTTGTAACTAAGGGGGTTGAACAATTTATCACATGTTCTTTTTTTATTATGTTCAATTAGCCAACATATAGTACATCAGTTTTTGACGTAGTGATCAATGATTCATTGGTTGCATATAAAACCCAGAGCTCATCATCACACATGCTCTCCTTAATACCCATTAGCCAGGGTTGCCTGGGTGGCTAAGTCGTTAAGCATCTGTCTTCAGCTTAGGTCATGTTCCCGGGGTCCTGGGATCGAGTCCCACATCAGGCTCCCTGTCCAATAGGAAGCCTGATTCTCCCTTTCCCATTCCCTTGTGTTCCTTCTCTCTTTCTGTCTCTCTCTGCCATATAAATAAATAAAATCTTAAGAAAAATATCCATCACTATGGAGTATTATGCCTCCATCAGAAAGGATGAATACCCAATTTTTGTAGCAACATGGACGGGACTGGAAGAGATTATGCTGAGTGAAATATGTCAAGCAGAGAGAGTCAATTGTCATATGGTTTCACTTATTTGTGGAGCATAACAAATAGCATGGAGGACAAGGGGAGATGGAGAGGAGAAGGGAGTTGGGGGAAATTGGAAGGGGAGGTGAACCATGAGAGACTATGGACTCTGAAAAACAATATGAGGGTTTTGAAGGGGAGGGTGGGAGGTTGGGGGAACCAGGTGGTGGGTATTAGAGAGGGCACGGATTGCATGGAGCACTGGGTGTGGTGCAAAAACAAGGAACACTGTTATGCTGAAAATTAAAAAAAAAAAAAAAAAGGAAAAGGAAAATACCCATCACCCAGTTACCCCATCCCCGCAACCCACTTCCTTTCTGTAAGCCTCAGTTTGTTTCCATAGTCTCTCCTGGTTTGTCTCCCTCCCTGATTTCTTCTTTCATGGTTTGTCGCCCTCTCTAATTTCTTCCCATTCAGTTTTCCTTCCTTTCCCCTGTGGTCCTCCTCACCATTCCATATGTTCCACATATGAGTGAAACCATATGATAATTGTATTTCTCTGCTTGACTCATTTCACTTAGCATAAATCCTTCCAGTTCCATCCATGTTGATGCAAATGGTGGGTGTTCATCCTCTCTAATGGCTGAGTAATATTCAATTGTATAGACAAACCACATCTTCCTTATCCATTCATCTGTTGAAGGGCATCTCAGCTCCTTCCATGGTTAGGCTATTACAGACATTGCTGCTATGAACATTGGGATGTATGAGCCCCTTCTTTTCACGACATCTGTATCTTTGAGGTAAATACCTAGTAGTGCAATTGCTGGGTCATAGGGTAGCTCTACTTTTAACTTCTTGAGGAACCTCCATACTGTTTTCCAGAATGGCTATACCAGCTTGCATTCCCACCAACAGTGTAAGAGGGTTCCCTTTTCTCCACATCCTTGCCAAAACTTGTTTCTTGTCTTGTTAATTTTTGCCATTCTAACTGGTATAAGGTGGTATCTCATTGTGGTTTTGATTTGTATTTCCCTGATGTATTTCCCTAGTGATGTGGTGCATTTTTTCATGTGTCTGCTTTTCATTTATATATCTTCTTTGGAGAAGTCTCTGTTCATGTCTTCTGCCCATTTATTGACTGGATTATTTGTTTTTTGGGGTGTTCTTTGACCATTCAGATTTTCTTTTCTCTGAATTTCTTGTTCCTATCATTTGCCCATTATGAACTTAGAATATTATCTTTTGCCTAAATTATGTATGGTAGCTTATTATATATACAGAATACCTAGTGTCATTTGGTTATATGCAAATATCTTCTCCTGGGCTTTGGCTTAAATTACACCTGGCATTACAGGGGCAGTGGCAACTAGTACTTGGGAAATATGCCCTCTGACCTCAGGTTACTGGAGATTATATATTTACTCAAATTTTTATCAGCTTCATGTTCTTAGGGAAGTTATGTATCCTCTCCATAGCTAACTCCTCACATATAAAAAGTGATATTAAACAATACATAGAGTCTGGCTTTTCCTAAGAAATCCAAAAGCACTATCCCTGTGAAGCTCATAGAAGATTAGTTGACTATAGAGTTGAGAGTCCATATCTGGGCTCTCTATTCTGTTCCATTGGCTTATGTGTCTGCTTTTGTTCTAGTACCATGCTATCATGGTGATCACAGCTTTGTAATAGAGCTTGAAATCAGGCAATGGGATGCCCCCAGCTTTGTTTTTCATTTTCAACATTTCTTTGGGGATTAGGGGCCTTTTCTGGTTCCATACAAATTTTAGGATTGTTTGTTCCAGCACTTTGAAAAATGCCAATAGTGGGGCACCTGGGTGGCTCAGTGGGTTAAGCCGCTGCCTTTGGCTCAGGTCATGATCTCAGGGTCCTGAGATCGAGTCCCGCATCGGGCTCTCTGCTCAATGGGGAGCCTGCTTCCCTCTCTCACTCTCTGCCTGCCTCTCTGCCTACTTGTGATCTCTCTCTGTCAAATAAATAAATAAAATCTTTAAAAAAAAAAAAGAAAACTGCCAATAGTATTTTGATTAGGATGAAAGTATAGTTTGCTCTGGTCAGCATAGACATTTTTTTTAAATTTTTATTTATTTTTTTAAATTTCTTTTCAGTGTTCCAGAATTCATTGTTTATGCACTGCACCTAGTGCTCCATGCCGTAGGTGCCCTCCATAATACCCACCACCAGGCTCACCCAACCTCCCACCCCCCTCCCTTTCAAAACCCTCAGTTAGTTTCTCAGAGTCCACAGTCTCTCATGGTTCATCCCCCCCTCCAATTTCCGCCAACTCCCTTCTCCTCTCCACCTCCCTATGTCTTCCATGTTATTTCTTATGCTCCACAAATAAGCAAAACCATCTGATAATTGACTCTCTCTTTGCTTGACTTATTTCACTCAGCATAATCTCTTCCAGGCCCATCCATGTTGATACAAAAGTTGGGTATTCATCCTTTCTGATGGAAGCATAGTACTCCATAGTATATATGGACCACATCTTCTTTATCCATTCATCCGTTGAAGAGCATCTTGGTTCTTTCCACAGTTTGGCGACTGTGGTCATTGCTGCTATGAACATTGGGATACAGGTGGCCCTTCTTTTTGCTACATCTGTATCTTTGGGGTAAATACCCAGTAGTGCAATTGCAGGATCATAGGGAAGCTCTATTTTTTTTATTTCTTAAGGAATCTCCACACTGTTTTCCAAAGTGGCTGCACCAACTTGCATTCCCACCAACAGTGTAAGAGGGTTCCCCTTCAGCATAGACATTTTAACAAAGTTTATTCTTCCAATCCACGAACATGGAATGTTTTTCCATCTTTTTGTGTCTTCTTCAATTTCTTTCCTGAGTGTTTTGTAGTTCCTAGAGTATAGATCCTTTACCTCGTTGGTTAGATTTATTCCAAGGTATCTTATGGTTTTTGGTGCTATTATGAGTGGAATCGATTCTCTAATTGATTTGCTTTCTACAGTTATATTGTTAGTGTATAAGAAAGCAACTGATTTTTGTGCATTGATTTTGTATCCTGCCACATTACTGAATTGCTGTATGAGTTCTAGTAATTTGGGGCTGGAGACATTTGGGTTTTCCACAAAGAGTATCATATCATCTGTGAAGAGAGAGAGTTTGATTTCTTCTTTGCCAGTTTGAATACCTTTTATTTCTTTTTGTTGTCTGACAATGATGTACTGTATAGTGACTAACATAATACAATAAAAAAATACAGCTCATAGAAATTGCCCTATACAGAAAAAATTCAGTAGGTATTAGCTCTCATATCTTGATTACCTTTGGTAAAGTATAGGTTAATAATTTTAATGTAGTCATTTCCTTTAATGTAGTCATGTCTTTTCCTGCATTGATTGGCCTTTGTCTAAGTTACTTAATTCTTCTGTATTCAAAAATATAAAATGATTGTCCTTCCAATATTTAATGTTTACTTTCCATGAGAATTTAATTTTGTTAATGGTATGGAAAATGGGATTCTGCCCTTTTGCTGTTTTTCCTGCTCAATTACATTTTTTGAAATGGGATAAACATATTATTTCAGTGCTAATCACCAACTGTTAGGAATTAACTTTTCTTTCATACTTGTCACTTTGACAGTGCTACCATTACCATTATTTGCTATAACTCAGTACCATACATAGAATGTATGTACTTAGTTTGTGTGTATTTGGGTGACTAGTTAATGGCCAAGTAAGTACTGAATTGAAACAGGCTAAATTGACTTTGTGGCCAGTCTCATGTATCCAGGGGCGCCTAGGTGGCTCAGTTGGTTAAGTATCTGCCTTCAGCTCAGGTCAAGATTCCAGGTCCTGGGATACAGCCCCACATTGGGCTCCCTGCTCAGCAGGGAGTCTGCTTCTCCCTCTGCCTCTTCCTCTCTCTCTCCCCCACCCTGTCTCTTATAGATAAATAAATAAAATCTTTTAAAAAAAAATCTCAAGTATCCAAAATACAGTCAGCCTCACAAACCCTATGAACTTTCAGCCTCACAAAAGTTCATGTTGCGGGGGGGAGGAGTCAAGATGGCGGAGAAGTAGCAGGCTGAGACGGCTTCAGCTAGCCGGAGATCAGCTAGATAGCTTATCTAAAGATTGCAAACACCTGAAAATCCATCGGCAGATCGAAGAGAAGAAGAACAGCAATTCTGGAAACAGAAAAACAACCACTTTCTGAAAGGTAGGACCGGCGGAGAAGTGAATCCAAAGCGACGGGAAGATAGACCCCGGGGGGAGGGGCCGGCTCCCGGCAAGCGGCGGAGCAACGGCGCACAAAATCAGGACTTTTAAAAGTCTGTTCCGCTGAGGGACATCGCTCCAGAGGCTAAACCGGGGCGAAGCCCACGCGGGTTCAGCGTGGCCTCAGGTCCCGCAGGGTCACAGAAGGATCAGGGGTGTCTGAGTGTCGCAGACCTTGCGGGTATTGGAACGGGAAAGCCGGCTACAGAGACAGAGCCGACAGTAAGCTCACAGCTCGGTGTTACCTTGAACTGGTCGCAGGCTCGGAGAGCTCGGAGCGCGGCCGGAGGTCAGGCAGACGGGAGTAACTGGGCGCTGTTCTCTGAGGGCGCACTGAGGAGTGCGGCCCTGGGCTCTCGGCTCCTCCGGGCCGGAGACCAGGAGGCCGCCATTTGTATTCCGGTCCTCCGGAACTCTACGGAAAGCGCTCAGGAAACAAAAGCTCCTGAAAGCAAACCCGAGGGGATTACTCACCCCGGCCCCGGGTAAGGGCGGTGTAATTCCGCCTGGGGCAAAGACACTTGAGAATCACTACAACAGGCCCCTCCCCCAGAAGATCAATAAGAAATCCAGCCGAGACCAAGTTCACCTACCAAGGAGTGCGGTTTCAATACCAAGGAGAGCAGCAGAATTCCAGAGGAGGAGAAAGCCAAGCACGGAACTCATGGCTTTTTCCCTGTGATTTTTTTTTAGTCTTGCAGTTAATTTAATTTTTTTCTTTTTCATTTTTTGTTTTTTTTTTTTTTCTCGCCTTCAGGTAAAATTTTTTTTTTTTAACTGTTACCTTTTTCTTTTTTAACGATTTTTAACTAGTTTATCTAATATATATTTTTTTTCTTTTTTACATTTTTCTTAGGTGTTTTCCTTTTTTTTCTTTTAATTCTTTTCTTTTCTTTTTTCTTTTTTCTTTTTTCTTTTTTTTTCTTTCTTCCTTTTTGAACCTCTTTTTATCCCCTTTCTCCCCCCTCACGATTTTGGATCTCTTCTAATTTGGTTAAAGCATTTTTTCCTGGGGTTGTTGCCACCCTTTTAGTATTTTACTTGCCCCTTCATATACCCTTATCTGGATAAAATGACAAGACGGAAAAATTCAACACAAAAAAAAGAACAAGAGGCAGTACCGAAGGCTAGGGACCTAATCAATACAGACATTGGTAATATGTCAGATCTAGAGTTCAGAATGACAATTCTCAAGGTTCTAGCCGGGCTCGAAAAAGGCATGGAAGATATTAGAGAAACCCTCTCGAGAGATATAAAAGCCCTTTCTGGAGAAATAAAAGAACTAAAATCTAACCAAGTTGAAATAAAAAAAGCTATTAATGAAGTGCAATCAAAAATGGAGGCTCTCACTGCTAGGATAAATGAGGCAGAAGAAAGAATTAGTGATATAGAAGACCAAATGACAGAGAATAAAGAAGCTGAGCAAAAGAGGGACAAACAGCTACTGGACCACGAGGGGAGAATTCGAGAGATAAGTGACACCATAAGACAAAACAACATTAGAATAATTGGGATTCCAGAAGAAGAAGAAAGAGAGAGGGGAGCAGAAGGTATACTGGAGAGAATTATTGGGGAGAATTTCCCCAATATGGCAAAGGGAACGAGCATCAAAATTCAGGAGGTTCAGAGAATGCCCCTCAAAATCAATAGGAATAGGCCCACACCCCGTCACCTAATAGTAAAATTTACAAGTCTCAGTGACAAAGAGAAAATCCTGAAAGCAGCCCGGGAAAAGAAGTCTGTAACATACAATGGTAAAAATATTAGATTGGCAGCTGACTTATCCACAGAGACCTGGCAGGCGAGAAAGAGCTGGCATGATATTTTCAGAGCACTAAATGAGAAAAACATGCAGCCAAGAATACTATATCCAGCTAGGCTATCATTGAAAATAGAAGGAGAGATTAAAAGCTTCCAGGACAAACAAAAACTGAAAGAATTTGCAAATACCAAACCAGCTCTACAGGAAATATTGAAAGGGGTCCTCTAAGCAAAGAGAGAGCCTACAAGTGGTAGATCAGAAAGGAACAGAGACCATATACAGTAACAGTCAACTTACAGGCAATACAATGGCACTAAATTCATATCTCTCAATAGTTACCCTGAATGTTAATGGGCTAAATGCCCCTGTCAAAAGACACAGGGTATCAGAATGGATAAAAAAACAAAACCCATCTATATGTTGCCTCCAAGAAACTCATTTTAAGCCCGAAGACACCTCCAGATTTAAAGTGAGGGGGTGGAAAAGAATTTACCATGCTAATGGACATCAGAAGAAAGCAGGAGTGGCAATCCTTATATCAGATCAATTAGATTTTAAGCCAAAGACTATAATAAGAGATGAGGAAGGACACTATATCATACTCAAAGGGTCTGTCCAACAAGAAGATTTAACAATTTTAAATATCTATGCCCCCAACGTGGGAGCAGCCAACTATATAAACCAATTAATAACAAAAGCAAAGAAACACATCAACAATAATACAATAATAGTAGGGGACTTTAACACTCCCCTCACTGAAATGGACAGATCATCCAAGCAAAAGATCAGCAAGGAAATAAAGGCCTTAAACGACACACTGGACCAGATGGACATCACAGATATATTCAGAACATTTCATCCCAAAGCAACAGAATACACATTCTTCTCTAGTGCACATGGAACATTCTCCAGAATAGATCACATCCTCGGTCCTAAATCAGGACTCAACCGGTATCAAAAGATTGGGATCATTCCCTGCATATTTTCAGACCACAATGCTCTAAAGCTAGAACTCAACCACAAAAGGAAGTTTGGAAAGAACCCAAATACATGGAGACTAAACAGCATCCTTCTAAAGAATGAATGGGTCAACCGGGAAATTAAAGAAGAATTGAAAAAAATCATGGAAACAAATGATAATGAAAATACAACGGTTCAAAATCTGTGGGACACAACAAAGGCAGTCCTGAGAGGAAAATATATAGCGGTACAAGCCTTTCTCAAGAAACAAGAAAGGTCTCAGGTACACAACCTAACCCTACACCTAAAGGAGCTGGAGAAAGAACAAGAAAGAAACCCTAAGCCCAGCAGGAGAAGAGAAATCATAAAGATCAGAGCAGAAATCAATGAAATAGAAACCAAAAAAACAATAGAACAAATCAACGAAACTAGGAGCTGGTTCTTTGAAAGAATTAATAAAATTGATAAACCCCTGACCCGACTTATCAAAAAGAAAAGAGAAAGGACCCAAATAAATAAAATCATGAATGAAAGAGGAGAGATCACAACTAACACCAAAGAAATACAAACTATTATAAGAACATACTATGAGCAACTCTACGCCAATAAATTTGACAATCTGGAAGAAATGGATGCATTCCTAGAAACATATAAACTACCACAACTGAACCAGGAAGAAATAGAAAGCCTGAACAGACCCATAACCAGTAAGGAGATTGAAACAGTCATTAAAAATCTCCAAACAAACAAAAGCCCAGGGCCAGAGGGCTTCCCGGGGGAATTCTACCAAACATTTAAAGAAGAACTAATTCCTATTCTCCTGAAACTGTTCCAAAAAATAGAAATGGAAGGAAAACTTCCAAACTCATTTTATGAGGCCAGCATCACCTTGATCCTAAAACCAGTCAAGGATCCCACCAAAAAAGAGAGCTATAGACCGATATCCTTGATGAACACAGATGCGAAAATACTCAACAAAATACTAGCCAATAGGATTCAACAGTACATTAAAAAGATTATTCACCACGACCAAGTGGGATTTATTCCAGGGCTGCAAAGTTGGTTCAACATCCGCAAATCAGTCAATGTGATACAACACATCAATAAAAGAAAGAACAAGAACCATATGATACTCTCAATAGATGCTGAAAAAGCATTTGACAAAGTACAGCATCCCTTCCTGATCAAAACTCTTCAAAGTGTAGGGATAGAGGGCACATACCTCAATATCATCAAAGCCATCTATGAAAAACCCACCGCAAATATCATTCTCAATGGAGAAAAACTGAAAGCTTTTCCGCTAAGGTCAGGAACACGCCAGGGATGTCCATTATCACCACTGCTATTCAACATAGTACTAGAGGCCCTAGCCTCAGCAATCAGACAACAAAAGGAAATTAAAGGCATCCAAATCGGCAAAGAAGAAGTCAAATTATCACTCTTCGCAGATGATATGATATTATATGTGGAAATCCCAAAAGACTCCACTCCAAAACTGCTAGAACTTATACAGGAATTCAGTAAAGTGTCAGGATATAAAATCAATGCACAGAAATCAGTTGCATTTCTCTACACCAACAGCAAGACAGAAGAAAGAGAAATTAAGGAGTCAATCCCATTTACAATTGCACCCAAAACCATAAGATACCTAGGAATAAACCTAACCAAAGAGACACAGAATCTATACTCAGAAAACTATAAAGTACTCATGAAAGAAATTGAGGAAGACACAAAGAAATGGAAAAATGTTCCATGCTCCTGGATTGGAAGAATAAATATTGTGAAAATGTCTATGCTACCTAAAGCCATCTACACATTTAATGCAATTCCTATCAAAGTACCATCCATCTTTTTCAAAGAAATGGAACAAATAATGCTAAAATTTATATGGAACCAGAAAAGACCTCGAATAGCCAAAGGGATATTGAAAAAGAAAGCCAACGTTGGTGGCATCACAATTCCGGACTTCAAGCTCTATTACAAAGCTGTCGTCATCAAGACAGCATGGTACTGGCACAAAAACAGACACATAGATCAATGGAACAGAATAGAGAGCCCAGAAATAGACCCTCAACTCTATGGTCAACTAATCTTCGACAAAGCAGGAAAGAATGTCCAATGGAAAAAAGACAGCCTCTTCAATAAATGGTGCTGGGAAAATTGGACAGCCACATGTAGAAAAATGAAATTGGACCATTTCCTTACACCACACACAAAAATAGACTCAAAATGGATGAAGGACCTCAATGTGCGAAAGGATTCCATCAAAATCCTTGAGGAGAACACAGGCAGCAACCTCTTTGACCTCAACCGCAGCAACATCTTCCTAGGAACAACGCAAAAGGCAAGGGAAGCAAGGGCAAAAATGAACTATTGGGATTTCATCAAGATCAAAAGCTTTTGCACAGCAAAGGAAACAGTTAACAAAATCAAAAGACAACTGACAGAATGGGAGAAGATATTTGCAAATGACATATCAGATAAAGGACTAGTGTCCAGAATCTATAAAGAACTTAGCAAACTCAACACCCAAAGAACAAATAATCCAATCAAGAAATGGGCAGAGGACATGAACAGACATTTCTGCAAAGAAGACATCCAGATGGCCAACAGACACATGAAAAAGTGCTCCATATCACTCGGCATCAGGGAAATACAAATCAAAACCACAATGAGATATCACCTCACACCAGTCAGAATGGCTAAAATAAACAAGTCAGGAAATGACAGATGCTGGCGAGGATGCGGAGAAAGGGGAACCCTCCTACACTGTTGGTGGGAATGCAAGCTGGTGCAGCCACTCTGGAAAACAGCATGGAGGTTCCTCAAAATGTTGAAAATAGAACTGCCCTATGACCCAGCAATTGCACTATTGGGTATTTACCCTAAGGATACAAACGTAGTGATCCAAAGGGGCACATGCACCCGAATGTTTATAGCAGCAATGTCCACAATAGCCAAACTATGGAAGGAACCTAGATGTCCATCAACAGATGAATGGATCAAGAAGATGTGGAATATATACACAATGGAATACTATGCAGCCATCAAAAGAAATGAAATCTTGCCATTTGCGACAACATGGATGGAACTAGAGCGTATCATGCTTAGCGAAATAAGTCAAGCAGAGAAAGACAACTATCATATGATCTCCTTGATATGAGGAAGTGGTGATGCAACATGGGGGCTTAAGTGGGTAGGAGAAGAATAAATGAAACAAGATGGGATTGGGAGGGAGACAAACCATAAGTGACTTTTAATCTCACAAAACAAACTGAGGGTTGCTGGGGGGAGGGGGTTTGGGAGAAGGGGGTGGGATTATGGACATTGGGGAGGGTATGTGCTTTGGTGAGTGCTGTGAAGTGTGTAAACCTGGTGATTCACAGACCTGTACCCCTGGGGATAGAGTATTATGCCTCCATCAGAAAGGATGAATACCCAACTTTTGTAGCAACATGGACGGGACTGGAAGAGATTATGCTGAGTGAAATAAGTCAAGCAGAGAGAGTCAATTATCATATGGTTTCACTTATTTGTGGAGCATAACAAATAGCGTGGAGGACATGGGGACTTAGAGTGGAGAAGGGAGTTGGGGGAAATTGGAAGGGGAGGTGAACCATGAGAGACTATGGACTCTGAAAAACAATCTGAGGGTTTTGAAGGGACGCGGGGTGGGAGGTTGGGGTACCAGGTGGTGGGTATTATAGAGGGCACGGATTGCATGGAGCACGGGGTGTGGTGCAAAAATAATGAATACTGTTATGCTGGAAATAAAAAAAAAAAAGTTCATGTTGCATTAATTCCCTTGCAGTGGTCTTATGTTGTATGATTCTTGCTTGTATATAGCTATTAATTGCATAAATGTACATTTGTCAAGGCCTTGTTGACAGCATACTATATATGAAATGACTCCAAACAATACCTCTCTTAAAAGTACATACTTATTTGTATTAAAGTCATAGGTGAGGTTTTATCCACTATAATAATTCCCACTACTTTGTAAGGAAAGCAGAACCAGGAATTAAGGTTCTTTTGTTTTCTGATCACAAAGCCAGATCTCTAAACTTAATGGTTTATTACTCACATGAATCCAGTGTAAAAATTGATTGGATTCCTGATCCTGCAGGAAGAAGCTAAGAATAAACACTTGTCTGCATAAAAATAATAAGAGATTGAAATATCCAAGAAAAGTGCTTGGAGGTAAAAAGAGAAGCCAATGGCATTAAGATACTGTTCAGTTGGAGAGGAAAGAGAGGAAATGTAAGAAGCTAGAGGTGGAAATAGGTGACTTGAAAGTATATATACACCTAATGGAGACAAACCTATTTTAAATGAGTAAACCCTGAAACTTATCTACCCTTTGAAAGCTTCAGGACAGCCAATATATGTTCCTTATGATTTGGTACAAGCAAATAGACACAGATCAGTCTCCTAGGTTCCCTTATAATTAATATGTGTTTTAAGTGGAGTGCACAAACTCCCAGGGGCTTCTTCCACAAAATTGGTCCCAGATGAAGACCTGGGCTTCCTGTGTTGCACCAGTGCTACCAAGTAGGTAGCATTCTACTTGTCATCAGATAGACCTTTATTTGGATCAGTTTTGTCAGAGGCTCTAGAGACTCTTGGGTACATCCCCATGTAGGTAAAACCTTACATTTTAGTTTAAAACTGATTAATAAATACTATTTCAAGTCACTACTTATTTCTTTGATGGGAAATTTTTTTCAATGGTGTTAATACTGAGACACTATTTCCTGTTTAAGGATACCTTTGTTTCAAGTTTTTATCCATATTTTAACATTTGGATCATTTTCACATTCTTCTTCATATTTTATACATTTAAAAATTCATTTAAAATTACATTTTAGGATATGTCCCTGGAGGTATCTATGTCCCTGGTGTACAGAGGAGATTGTCTACCCCAACATCCTAGAAAATTCTTCTATTTGGATTTTGGAGGGGAGGAAGAATAGAAAATGGGTAAGTAGCTATTTTCAAATATACCCAGAGCATATGCAAGTTTCATTGTGAGGGCTATCCAAAACCAAGAAAATGAATGAGGGAATATTAATGTGAAAAGCAAGCATCAAGAAGTGAGTTCTGGCACCCTAGTTAGAAAGAGGGGAATCCTGCAGGAGTACTGAGGCATCATGTTCTTCTTGTTTACCACAGGATCCTTATTCATGAACTTCACATCAGAAAACAGGTTCTTTCTAGATCTGGGGACTATCATGTGAGTACTAGGAGAATGAGTCACCAATTTAGGATCATGTAGTGATAAATAATGTTGAGTGTAAATACATAAATACATAAATACAGAATGGCAAAAAAAAAAAAACCTACCAACACAAAATCTCAAAAAAGTTGTACTGATTAAAAATAGTACTAATGGGCGCCTGGGTGGCTCAGTGGGTTAAGCCGCTGCCTTCGGCTCAGGTCATGATCTCAGGGTCCTGGGATCGAGTCCTGCATCGGGTTCTCTGCTCCGCGGGGAGCCTGCTTCCTCCTCTCTCTCTCTCTGCCTGCCTCTCTGCCTACTTGTGATCTCTCTGTGTCAAATGAATAAATAAAAAAAATCATTAAAAAAAATAAATAAAAAAAAATAAATAAATATAGTACTAATGATGCCTTCTGGTCTTTGGTTCAGCATGTAAGGAGCTTGGAAGATGTCACTCATCCTCACAATAAGAAAAAAAAGATTAACATACTAAAAATCAACAACTCTTTTTAGAATCATCAGAGAACTGAGGTCACAGGGCAAACTTCTGCCTTGAAAATTGTAAAGAATAGGCAGACAGACAGATATAAAGTATAACAATTTATTGGAGTAGAAACCTAAGAGAAGAAACCTCCATGGGAACCAGTACTGATGCAATAAAACCTAAATTATACTTGATGAATTACTTAAGGCTCAGTATGGACAAGTTTAGGGGCCCAGTCTAAGGGGGAACTCACATTGTTGTTAGCTTTTTACCTCCAATAGCTCTACCAGATTCTCACAGTGAATTTCAGAGGAAACTTCCTTGTGCTTCTGAGAGTGAAACAAGGAAAAATGGCCATTGTAAAATATACCCCAAACAATCCACTTATTAACAAGGCTCACCCTCAGGAGAAACTGTTCATATAGCTAACTAGGATTTTACCAGAGTCTAAATTACCTAGAGAAGGGAAATGCCCAACTCCAGACCCCTCTAGCTTTTTTGTCTCACATAAGATGGTGGGAAATAAAACCAAGAAACACTTGTGATGGTCACAGATCAGAGACAGAGGCTTACTAAAATATAACTAGTAATAGGACTTGACCCTACACATCCCTTACCATCACAACAATGTCTTCTATATAATAATAAGGGAGTATAACTAAAAGACTGCACATCTCAGATAGACCTTATTTGTCTAAGGAAACCCAGAAACAATAGAAGAGAAAAAAATAAGGAAACCAGCAGAAATTTTAGCTTCTGACATCTACATTTACAACAAAAAATAACCATAACATAATTGCTAGCCAGAGAAGCATAAAATCTCACATTAAAGGACTATTTACTTCAGTTCCTTTTGCTCAATATGCAACATCCAGCTTTCAATAAATTACAAGCCAGAAAAGAAAGAAAATACTATTTAAAGGGACAGAACAAGCAACAGAACCAGACTCAGATATCAAAGACATGTTAGAATTACCAGATCAGAAATGTAAAACAATTAAAATTAGTATGCTATGGGCTCTAATTAAAATACCACACAACATTTTTTTCATGTGTCTGATAGCCATTTGTATGTCTTTATTGGAGAAGTGTCTGTCCATATCTTCTGCCCATTTTTTGATATGATTGTCTGTTTTGTGTGTGTTGAGTTTGAGGAGTTCATTATAGATCTTGGATATCAACCTTTTGTCTGTACTGTCATTTGCAAATATCTTCTCCCATTCCATGGGTTGCCTCTTTGTTTTGTTGACTGTTTCCTTTGCTGTGCAGAAGCTTTTGATTTTGATGAAGTCCCAGCAGTTTATTTTTGCTTTTGTTTCCTTTGACTTTGGAGACATAATCTTGAAAGAAGTTGCTGTGGCTGATATCAAAGAGATTACTGCTTATGTTCTCCTCTAGGATTCTGATGGATTCCTGTCTCACATTGAGGTCTTTTATCCATTTTGAGTTTATCTTTGTGTATGGTGTAAGAGAATGGTCGAGTTTCATTCTTCTACATATAGCTGCCCAGTTTTCCCAGCACCATTTATTGAAGAGACTGTCTTTTTTCCACTGTATATTTTTTCCTGTTTTGTCGAAGATTATTTGACCATAGAGTTGAGGGTCCATATCTGGGCTCTCTACTCCGTTCCATTGGTCTATGTGTCTGTTTTTATGCCAGTACCATGCTGTCTTGGTGATCACAGCTTTGTAGTAAAGCTTGAAATCAGGTAACGTGATGCCCCCAGTTTTATTTTTGTTTTTCAACATTTCTTTAGCGATTCGGGGTCTCTTCTGATTCCATACAAATTTTAGGATTATTTGCTCCAGCTCTTTGAAGAATACCCGTGGAATTTTTATCGGAATAGTATTAAAAGTATAGATTGCTCTAGGCAGTATAGACATTTTAACAATGTTTATTCTTCCGATCCAAGAACATAACAAATAGCATGGAGGACATGGGGAGTTAGAGAGGAGAAGGGAGTTGGGGGAAATTGGAAGGGGAGGTGAACCATGAGAGACTATGGACTCTGAAAAACAATCTGAGGGTTTAGAAGGGGCGGGGGGTGGGAGGTTGGGGGTACCAGGTGGTGGGTATTATAGAGGTCACGGAATGCATGGAGCACTGGGTGTGGTGCAAAAATAATGAATATTGTTCTGCTGAAAATAAAAAATAAATTTAAAAAATTCCAGACAACATGCAAAAGCAAATAAGAAATGTAAAGAGAGAGATAAAACTATGAAAAAATGAAAAGAAAAGGCAAGTAATCAAAGACATAAGAAATGAAGAATAACTTTGATATCTGACATGCTTAACATTAGATTTAGAAATCAGTAAGGAAAGAACTAACCAGCTTATAGAAATATCAATAAAAACTTCCAAATATGAAATAGAAAGGTAAAAAAGAATGAAAAAGAACAGAATATCCAAGAACTATGGGACAATTAAAAAGGCTTACCATATGCATAATGAGAATGCCAGATGGAGAAGAAAGAAAAAAACTGAAGAAGTATTTGAAGAAATAATAACTAAGAATTTCCCCAAATTAATGATAGACACCAAACCATAGATTCAAGGAGTTCTGAGATACCTAAAAGGTTAAAACCAAAACATCTATGCATAAAATCTAGGTATATCATGTTCAAAATGCAGAATCAAAGAGAAATCCTGAAAGTAGCAAGAGGGAGGTAAACAACCTTACCTACAAAGAAGAAAGGATAAGAATTTTATCAGTCTTTACTTCAGAACCTAAGCAGCCAAGAGAGGATAATGAAATATTTAATGTGTTGAAGAAACAGAATGCCAGCTAGAATTCCGTATACAGAGAAATTGCTATTCAAAAGTGAAGAATATATAAATACTTTCTCAGACAAACAAAAAATAATTTTTCAACAGTAGACCTGCTTTGCAAGAAATGTGAAATTCTTAATGATAAAGGTCAAAAACTCAAATGTACATAAACGAAGTGTAAGGAATAATTTAAAATAAAATTAAATCTTTTATTTTTCCCATCTACATTGACCAAACATGTAACAGTTTGTTGACTATAATAACAACAATACATTCCTTGATTGTGGTTTACCCATAGGTGAAAGGAATGAAAACAATGACATAAAGGATGGGAGGAAGGAATGGGGAATATTCTCTTTTAAGGCACCACATTACTCATGAAGTGGGATAGTTTTATTTGGAAGAGGAGTTGGGTTAGCTGAAAATATATATTGAAAATTCAAGGGCATCCACTAAAAAAGTTGGGGGGGGGGAGAAGTATAATTGATATGTTAAGAGAGAAAGATAAAAAATGGAATATAAAATGCTCAATTAAAATAAGAGAAGAAGGGCATATATTGCATGGAGCTCTGGGTATGGTGCATAAACAATGAATCTTGGAACACTTAAAAAATTAAATTTAATTTAAAAAAATCAGAGAATGGTCGAGTTTCATTCTCCTACATATAGCTGTCCAGTTTTCCCAGCACCATTTATTGAAGAGACTGTATTTTTTTCCACTGTATATTTTTTCCTGCTTTGTCAAAGATTATTTGACCATAGAGTTGAGGGTCCATATCTGGGCTCTCTACTCTGTTCCACTGGTCTATGTGTCTGTTTTTATGCCAGTACCATGCTGTCTTGGTGATCACAGCTTTGTAGTAAAGCTTGAAATCAGGTAACGTGATGCCCCCATTTTATTTTTGTTTTTCAACATTTCCTTGGAAATTCAGGGTCTCTTCTGATTTCATACAAATTTTAGGATTATTTGCTCCAGCTCTTTGAAAAATACTGGTGGAATTTTGATCGGAATAGTATTAAAAGTATAGATTGCTCTAGGCAGTATAGACATTTTAACAATGTTTATTCTTCCGATCCAAGAGCATGGAATGGTCTTCCATCTTTTTGTGTCTTCTTCAATTTCTTTCATGAGTGTTCTGTAGTTCCTCAAGTACAGATCCTTTACCTCTTTGGTTAGGTTTATTCCCAGGTATCTTATGGTTCTTGGTGCCATAGTAAATGGAATCAATTCTCTAATTTCCCTTTCTGTATTTTTATTGTTAGTGTATAAGAAAGCCACTTATTTCTGTACATTGACTTTGTATCCTGCCACGTTACTGAATTGCTGTATGAGTTCTAGTAGTTTGGGGGTGGAGTCTTTTGGGTTTTCCATATAAAGAATCATGTCATCTGCGAAGAGAGAGAGTTTGACTTCTTCATTGCCAATTTGGATACCTTTTATTTCTCTTTGTTTTCTGATTGCTGTTGCTAGGACTTCTCATACTATGTTGAACAAGAATGGTGAGAGTGGGCATCCTTGTCGTATTCCTGATCTCAGAGGGAAGGCTGCAAGCTTTTTCCCATTGAGGAGGATATTTGCTGTGGGTCTTTCATAGATTTTATGAAGTTCAGGAATGTTCCCTCTATCCCTATACTTTGAAGCATTTTAATCAGGAACGGATGCTGGATTTTGTCAAATGCTTTTTCTGTATCAATTGAGAGGACCACGTGGTTCTTCTCTCTTCTCATATTAATTTGTTGTATCACATTGATTGATTTGCAAATGTTGAACCATCCTTGTAGCCCAGGGATGAATCCCACCTGGTCATGGTGGATAATCTTTTTAATGTGCTGTTGGATCCTGTTTGCTAGGATCTTGAGAAGAATAGGTATTAACTCTTACTTATATTTTGTTTGTTTTGAGTGTTTTGATTACTGATTCAATCTGCTTGCTGGTAATCAGTCTAAACAAATTTTTCTATTTCTTCTTGTTTTAGTCTTGGTAGTTTACATTTTCTAGGAATTAATCCATTTTTTCTAGGTTGTCCAATTTGTTGGCATATAGTTTTTCATAATATTCTCTTATAATTGTATTTTGGTGGTGTTAGTTGTTGTGTTGGTTGTTATTTCCCCTCTCTTATTTGCTATTTTATTTATTTGTGTCCTTTCTCTTTTCTTTTTGTTATGTCTGATAAAGGTTTATTAATTTTGTTGATTTTTTAAAGAACCAGCTCCTGGTTTCACTGATTTGTTCTACAGGTGTTTTTTAGTTTTTATGTCAGTTATTTCTGCTCTAGTCTTTGTTATTTCCCATATTCTGCTGGCTTTAGGCTTCTTTTAATGTTCTTTTTCTAGCTCCTTTATGTGAAAGGTTAGGTTGTTTATTTGAAATTTTTCTTGCTTCTTGAGGTAAGCCTGTATTGCTATACTTCCCGCTTAGGACTGATTTTGCTGCACCTTAAGGCTTTGGACTGTTCTGTTTTCATTTTCATGTGTTACCGTGTAACACATCTTTGATTTCCTGATTGACACATTCATTCTTTAGTAGCATGTTATTTAACCTCCATGCATTTATGGTCTTTCCCAATTTTTTCTTGTGGTTGACTTCTAGTTTCATAGTGTTGTGGTCAGAAAAGATACATGGTATGATTTCAACTTTCCTATTTGTTGAGGCCTGATTTGTGACTGAATATGTGAACTATTCTGGAGAATTTCCCATGTGTACTTGAAAAGAACATGTATTCTGTCTTAGGTTGGAATGTTCTGAACATATCTGTTAAGTTAATCTGGTCCAATGTATCATTCGAAGCCATTATTTCCTCTATAGATGAAATGTTGATTTTCTCTATAGATGAGATGTCTCTTGAGTAAGTGGGTTGTTAAAGTCTGCAACTGTTATTGTATTTTTATCAATTAGCTCCTTTATGTTTGCTATTAGTTGTTTCATATATTTGGGTGGTCCCATGTTGGGGGCATAAATATTTACAATTGTTTTATCTTCTTGTTGCATTGTCAGCTTTATGGTTATATAGTGTCCTTTTTTGCCTCTTATTATAGTCTTTATCTCTTTCTTTTTAGTTTTTGATATAATGTTTAATGATTCATTAGTTGCATATAATACCCAGTGCTCATCACATCACGTGCTCTCCTTGATGCCCATCACCAAGTTACCCCATCCCCCCACCCACCTGTCTTTCTGCAACCCTCAGTTTGGCTTTTTTAATTGTCATTTTTAATTTTTTTTATTATTTTATGTTGGTCACCATACAATGCATCATTAGTTTTTGATGTAGTGTTCCTTGATTCATTGTTTGTGTATAACCCCCAGTGCTCCGTGTCCTCCTTAAGACCCATCACAAGGTTCACCCATCCCCCAAATCCTTCCCTTCTAAAACCCTCAGTTGGTTTCCTGGAGTCTCTCATGGTTCATCTCCCACTCCGATTCCCCTTCCCTTTATTTTCCCCATCTTTCTCTTAATGTCCTCCATGCTATTCCTTATATTCCACAAATAAGTGAAACTATATGATAATTGACTTTATCTGCTTGACTTATTTCACTTAGCATGATCTCCTCCAGTCCCATCCATGTCAATGCAGAAGTTGGTATTCATCCTTTCTGATGGCTCAGTAATATCCCTTTGTGTATGTGGAACACATATTCTTTATCCATTCATTTGTTGAAGGGCATCTCGGTTCTTCTACAGTTAGGCTATTATGGACATTCCTGGGGTACATATGGACCCCCTTTTTTATCTATATCTGTATCTTTGGGATAAATACCCAGTAGTGCAATTTCTGGTCATAGGGAAGCTCTATTATTAATTTTTTGAGGAATCTCCACACTATTTTCTAAAGTGGCCATACCAACTGGCATTCCCACCTATTGTGTTAAAGGGTGCCCCTTTCTCCACAACCTCTCCAACATTTGTCGTTTCTTGCCTTGTCAATTTTTGCCATTCTAACTGGTGTAATGTGGTATTTCAATGTGATTTGATTTGAATTTCCCTGATCACTGATGATGATGAACATTTTTTCATGTATCTGTTAGCCATTTGTATGTCTTCTTTGGAGAAGTATCTGTTCATGTCTTCTGCCCATTTTTTGACTTGGTTTTTTTGGGGGGAGTTAAATTTGAGAAGTTCTTTATAGATCTTAGATACCAGCCCTTTGCCTGTAGTGTCTTTTGCAAATATATTCTCCCATTCTGTGGGTTGCCTCTTTGTTTTCTTGACTGTTTCCATTACTGTGAAGAAGATTTTTAACTTGATGAAGTTCCAAAAGTTCATTTTTGATTTTGTTTCCCTTGCCTTTGGAGACGTGTCATGAAAGAAGTTGCTGTGACCAATGTTGAAGAGGTTATGGCCTATGTTCTCCTCTAGGATTTAATGGATTCCTGTCTCACACTGAGGTCTTTCATCCATTTTGAGTTTATCTTTGTGTATGGTGTAAGAGAGTGGTCAAGTTTCATTCTTCCATATATAACTGCCCAATTTTCCCAGTATCATTTATTGAAGAAACTGTCTTTTTTCCAACGGATATTTTTTCTTTCTTTGTCAAAGATTATTTGACCATAGAGTTGAGAACCCATATGTGGGCTCTCTATCCTGTTCTGTTGATCTATGTGTCTGGTTTTTGCTAGTACCATGCTGTCTTAGTGATCACAGCTTTGTAATATAGCTTGAACTCAGGCAATGTGATGCCCCCAGCTTTGTTTCTCTTTTTCAACATTTCCTTGGTGATTGGGGTCTTTTATGGTTCCATACAAATTGTAGGATTGTTTGTTCCAGCACTTTGAAAAATTCCAATGGTATTTTGACTGGGATGAAAGTATAGATTGCTCTGGGCAGCATAGACATTTTAAAAATGTTTATTCTTCCAATCCATGAGCATGGAATGTTTTTCCGTCTTTTTGTGTCTTCTTCAATTTCTTTCCTCAGTGTTTGTAGTTCCTAGAGTATAGATCCTTTACCTCTTTGGCTGGGTTTATTCCAAGGTATCTTATGGTGCTTGATGCCATTGTAACTGGAATCAATTCTCTAATTTCTCTTTCACAGTTTCATTGCTAGTGTATAAGAAAGCAACTGATTTCTGTGCATTGATTTTGTATCCTGCCATGTTACTGAATTGCTGTATGAGATCTAGCAGTTTGGGAATGGAGTCTTCTGTGTTTTCCACATAAAGTATCATGTCATCTGTGAAGAGAGACAGTTTGACTTCTTCCTTACCAACTTGAATAATTCTATTTCTTTTTGTTTTCTGATTGCTTAGGCTAGGACTTCTAATATGATGTTGAACAATAGTGGTGAGAGTGGGCATTTTGTCATGTTCCTGATCTCAAAGGAAAGGTTCTCAGCATTTCCCCATTGAAAATTATATTTGCTGTGGGTTTTTCATAGATTGATTTTATGAAGTTGAGGAATGTTCCCTCTATTCGTGTTGATCTATGGTCAAATAATCTCAGATTAAAACTCTGGAGAGTTTTAAACAGGGAAGTGCTATATTTTGTCAAATGCTTTCTCCGCATCAATTGAGAGGACCATTTGGTTCTTCTCTCTCCTCTTATTAATGTGTTCTTTCACATTGATTGATTAGCAAATGCTGAACCACCCTTGCATACCAGGGTAAATCCCACCTGGTCGTGGTGGATAATCCTTTCAGTGTACTGTTGGATCTTATTAGCTAGAATCTTGTTGAGAATTTCGGCATCCATATTCATCAGGGATATTGGTCTGAAATTGTCATGTTTTATGAAGTCTTTGCCTGGTTTGGAAATCAAGGTAATGCTGTGAAAGAGAAATTAGAGAATTGATTCCACTTACAATAGCACCAAGCACCATAAGATACCTTGGAATAAACCCAGCCAAAGAGGTAAAGGATCTATACTCTAGGAACTACAAAACACTCAGGAAAGAGTCTGGAAGTTTTCCTTCTGTTTCTATTTTCTGAAACAGCTTCAGAAAAATAGGCATTATTTCCTCTTTGAATGTTTGGTAGAATTCACCAGGGAATCCATCAGGCCCTGGACTCACGTTTATTGGGAGGTTTTGTCACTGCTTCAATCTCGTTACTGGCTATTGGTCTATTCAGATTTTAATTTCTTCCTGTTTCAGTCTTGGTAGTTTATAGGTTTCCAGAAATGCATTCATTTCTTGCAGTTGCTTAGCTGATTGTCATATAGCTGTTGATAATAATTTCTTTTTTTATTGTGTTATGTTGGTCATCATAAAATACATCATTAGTTTTTGATGCAGTATTTCAAGATACTTTTTTATGTACAACACCCAGTGCTCCATGCAATACATGCCCTCCTTAATACCAACCACCAGGCTCACCCATCCCCCCACACTCCCCTCCAAAACCCTCAGTTTGTTTCTCAAAGTCCACAGTCTCTCATGGTTCATCTCCCCCTTTGATTTCCCCTGATTCACTTTTCCTTTTCTTCTCCTGATGTCCTCCATGTTATTCCTTATGTTCCACAAGTAAGCAAAACCATATTGTAATTGACTTTCTCTGCTTCACTTATTTCACTCAGCATAATCTCCTCCAGTCCCATCCATGTTGTTGGAAAAGTTGAGCATTTATCCTTTCTGATGGCTGAGTAATATTCCATTATATATATGAACCTAATAATTTCTGATAATTATATTTATTTCCTTGGTGTTAGTAATGATTTCTCCCCTTCCATTCATAATTTTATTAATTTGGGTCATTTATCTTTCTTTTGGATAAGTCTGTCCAGTGGTTTATCAACCTTATTAATTCTTTTAAAGAACCAGCTTGTAGTTTTGCTCATCCGCTCTACTGTATTTCTGGTTTCTAATTCATTGATCTATGCTCTAATCTTAATTATTTCTCTTCTTGTTTGTGGCTTATGTTTAATTTGTTGTTGATTCTCTAGTTCTATAAAGTGTAAATATAGTTTATGTATTTGGGATTTTTCTACTTTTTTGAGTGAGGATTGGATGCCTATATTTCCACCTTAGGGCTGCCTTTGCTGTATCCCATAGGTTTTGGACAGATTTTTTTTCATTCTCATTGGTTTCCATGAATTCTTTAAGTTTTTCTTTGATTTCCTCGTTGACCCAAACATTCTTGAGCAGGATGGTCTTTATCTTCCAAGTGTTTGAATTTCTTCCAAACTTTCTCTTGTGATTGAATTCCAATTTCAAAGCATTGTGATCTGAGAATATGCAGGGAATAATATCAATCTTTTGGTATTGGTTGAGACTTTATTTGTTACCAAGTATGTGGTCTATTCTGAACTATGTTCCACGTGCACCTGAGAAGAATGAGTATTCTATTGTTTTAGGGTGGAATGTTCTGTATATATCTAGGAGGTCCATCGGGTCCAGTGTGTCATTCAAAACTCTTGTTTCTTTATTGATATTCTGTTTAGATAATCTCTCTTGCTGAGAGTAAAGTGTTGAGTTCTCTCACTATTAATTTATTATTATCAATATTTCTCTTTATTTGGGTTAACAGTTGGCTTATGTGGTTGGCTGCTCCCGTGTTGGGGGCATAGATATTTACAACTGTTAGACTGTCTTGTTGGATAGACCAACACAGTATCATTCATAAAATGATACTGTGTCCTTCTGTATCTCTAACTATAGTCTTTAGCTTAAAATCTAATTTGTCTGATATGAGAATTATTACCCTAGCTTTATTTTGTGGTCTATTGGCATGAAAGATTGTTCTCCGTCCCTTCACTTTCAATCTGAATGTATCTTTACATTCAAAATGAGTCTCTTGTAGACAACATATGGGTGGGTCCTGTCTTTTTATCCAATCTGCAACCCTGTGTCATTTTATGGGAGCATTTAGGCCATTCATGTTGAGAGTGATTATTGAAAGATAAGATTTTATTGTCTTCATGTTTCCTGTGAAGTCCTTGTTTCTATAGATTGTATATTTCTGTTCTGTATCACTCTTGGTGTCTTTCTCCTTTTATAGAACCCCCCCCCCTTTAATATTTCTTGCAGGTCTGGCTTAGTGGTTACCTGTTCTTGCAGTCTTTGCCAGTCCTGGACGCTCCTTATCTTTCCTTCTATTCTTAATGGCAACCTTGCCAGATGAAGTGTTCTTGGCTGCACGTTTTTCTCATTTAGTACCCTGAATATGACTTGCCAACCCTTTCTGGCTTGCTAGGTCTATGTGGACAGGTCTAACGTTATTCTGATGTTCCTCCCTCTGTTTGTAAGGAGTCTCTTCCTCCTAATTGCCCTTGAAATGGTTTCCTTGGTTCTAAGATTTGTATTTTACTGTTACATGCATTGTCGTTGATCTGGTCCCCTTGATCTTGAGAGAGTTCTCTCTCCCTCTAGGACATGAATGCTTGTTTTATTCTCAGATTAGGGAAGTTCTCAGCTATGATTTGGTCAAATATATCTTCTAGTCCTCTCTCTATCTCTCCAGCCCCTCAGGGATCCCAATAATTCTGACATTGGAACATTTCATGGTATCATTTATTTCTCTAATTCTGTTTTCATGGATTTTAAGCTGTTTGTTCCAGACCTCCTCCAGCTCCGCCTTTTCTATTAGTTTGTCTTCAAGATCACTAATTCATTCTTCTGCCTCATTTACTCTGTTAGAGTATCTAGATTAGATTGTATCTCATTGATAGCATTTTTAAGTTCTGCTAGATGTGCTCTCATTTCTTCCCTTAGAAAATCTGTTACCATTAATAATTTTTGCCAGCCTGGCTATTGTCTTCATAAGTGCTACTCTGAAGTCTATTTCTGAGATCTTACTTAGTTCCATATCCATTAGAATTGTGGGGGAGGCCATTGTCTCTGGGTCTTTTCTTTGCTGGGAGTTCCTCCTCCTAATCATTCTGTTGAGTCATGGTTAAGGGGATGGACAGCTGAAAATATCAACCACAGTCCAGGCAAGGTGCACCCTCTCAACTGATGATACTCTGCACTGTAGAGGTCCAGATGTGTATAATCTTATATCTCAGGCTGATTTCCTGGTGTTCAGAAAGGCTTGGTAGGTTTCTAGCTAAATTCAGGGGGACGGTTGAAAAGGAGTCCCCCACTCATCTGGCATCTTGGTAATCATAGTCTTTGTTTTAAAGTCTGGTTTGTTACTATAAGTATTGCTATTCTGGCTTTCTTTTGACATCCATTTGTATGATAGGTGTTTCTCCATCCTCTCACTTTCAATCTGCAGGTGTCATTAGATCTAAAATGTTTCTTGTAGGCAGCATATAGATAGGGTTTTTTTTTAATCCATTCTGATTCTGTATTTCATTTGATCAGGCATTTAGTCCATTTATATTCAGAGTAATTATTGATAGGTATGTATTTCATGCCATTTTCTTACTTGTTTTGTCATTGTCAGATCTCTGATCCTTCCTTGTCTTTGTGACTTTTGTTCTCTCCTTTCCCCTCAAGGAGTCCTCTTAATATTTCTTGCAGGGATGGTTTAGTTGTCATGAACTCCTTTAGTTTTTGTTTGTCTGAGAAATTCTTTATCTCTCCTTCTATTCTGGATGATAACTTTGCTGGATAGAGTATTCTTGGTTACAGATGTTTCCCATTTTGCACTTTGAAGATATCATGCCACTCTCTTCTGGCTCACCACATTTCTGTTGAGGAATCTGCAGCGAACCTTATGGGTCTTCCTTTGTACATTAAGGACTTCTTTTGTTTTGCTGATTTTAAGATTTCTTTTCTTTATTGATATATTTTGCAAATTTATTTACAATGTGCCTTGGTTTTGGCATGCCTTTTTTTTTCCTTTGATGGGAGTTTTTTTGTGCCTCCTGGAACTGGATATCTCTTTCCTTCCCTAGATTAGGGAATTTTTCAACTATTATTTCCTCAAATAAATTTTCTGTCCCCTTTTCTCTCTCTTCTTCTAGGACTTCTATAATATGAATGTTATTATGTTTGATGGCATCACTGAGTTGCCTATGCAACTAATGTTGCATAATAATTCTTTTCCTCTTTTGTTCCACTTCATTATTTCCCATTATTTTGTTTTCTAGTCACTAATTTATTCCTCTACTTTTTCCATCCTTCTGTTCACCGTATCAAGTGTGTTTTTTTTGTTGTTTTTTTTTAAAGATTTTATTTATTTGACAGAGAGAGAGATCACAAATAGGCAGAGAGGCAGGCAGAGAGAGAGGAAGGGAAGCAGGCTCCCTGCTGAGCAGAGAGCCTGATGCGGGACTCGATCCCAGGACCCTGAGATCATGACCTGAGCCGAAGGCAGCAGCTTAACACACTGAGCCACCCAGGCGCCCCTCAAGTGTGTTTTTAATATCATTTATCACATTCTTCATTTCTGAGTGTTTCTTTTTTAACTCTTATTTCTGTGGTAAGGGTCTCACTAATGTTTTGTATTCTTTTCTGAAATCCAATGAGTATCCTTATGATTGTTGTTTTAAATTCTCCATCAAGCATGTTACTTACATCTGTTTTGCTCAGATCTCAGATCACTACCTTCTTCTTTTATTTGGGATAAATTCATCCATCTTGGCCTTTTGTTTTAAGGATCTACTTTCTTCAGTGTGTCAAAAAAGCCTGTTATGCCGCTTGCTCTCTCTTCCATGTGGCCTCTTCTCTCCCTTTAGTTGTAGAGTTCATTCTGTCCATCTTCAGGTTAGTTTCTGGGGTATTTACAATGATTTGATAGTTATCTGGTTGTGTTAGTGGGATATGATCCTAGGATCCTCCTACTTTGCCACCATCTTCCTCTCTCTCCCTATATTTTCAGTTCTTATCCTAAGATGATTACTGAAGAAGTAGAACAACATTTTAAATGCTAAAAAATTTCCAAATTACTTTTCTGTTTCCCCCCCGAGTATAATCAACATTAGATACCATTCCCATACTGATTACATAAAACAATCCAAGAACTATAAATGGCATCTCATTGTTCTCCAATTTTCCCACTTCAAATGAAGATGCTCATATCATCATCTAAATATATTAAATACTATAAGGGTTTTGAGAAAATAATGCTATAAGGTTCTTTAGCCCAGTGGTGGTTACAGTAAGAGCTTAAATAATGTGTTCTGTTTACAGCTTTTTTTTTTCTATCATTGGCTTAGGGCTTAAACTCAATGCCAGGTCCTGCTCTTAATGAGATCTCTGTGTATTATTATTGCATTTATTTAAAAAATTTACTGAACGTCTACTATGTGGCAAACACACATTATTTTAGTGATAGGAAAACAGCAGCAAGCAAGATTCCTTTTTTATGATGATAAAACTGCAGGTTAGATGATAAAAAATTAAGTAAATAATCATCATCAGTATCTTATATCTACCTAGATTAGGCTGGAAGGAAGCAACCTGTCATATTCAAATTATAGCAACTTAAAAGATGTGCAGTAGATAAAGAGAAGAATGGCAGAAAGTCAATGATCATTGATGCTTAGTGATAGATCCACTGACTTTATTTTATAGAGTTCTTTTTACTTTTTGTGTGTTTGAAACTTTCCATAATAAAAATTTTAAAATAAAATTATAGCATATCCTCCAAGGGGTGCAGGACAGCTTTTAAAAAGATTTTCCATTTTTTTTTCTGGCATGCAATCTTCTAGATTCTCTGTGATGAAAATGCACTACCAAATTATGCCTGTGGGGATGAGATCCTCCATTAAAAGAGATTTAAAAGACCCTCATTCAATATGTAAATACTGGTAGAAAAAAAACCTGATATAACCTATTTTGGGGACAGTCCAGCAATTCTGGGTATGGGCTAGATGAGATAATGTTTTTAGGATATTTGTTGTTAATTTTCTCCATGTAGTTGTTGATTTTTTTAGGATAATTTCCTCTTATTAAAGACATGAATACAAAATTCTTAAGGGCAAAGTAGAAGGTCTATAATTTACTTTAAAATACTTACATAATAAAAATAGATGAGGCAAATACGATTAAATTAACAAGACTAAAATCCAAGTGTTGATGATTCTGGGAATATGGTAGTGGTAACTACTTAAATTTTTCATATTTCTGTATCCCTACAAAAACACATTGATAATATTTAGAACAAAACTAGATGACAAAGTTTTCCCATGGATCCTAAAATACAAGTGCATGGACCGCAACAATCACAAGACCTACATACAGGTCTTGTCTATGCAGGAGAATAAACCTTTGAGCTACTTTCCATCCTAAGCCTATCTGACTCAATAACTCATGCTCTTTCCATTATACTGAGCTCTCTCACTCTGGATAAGGCATTCATCTAGCCTCAAAGAGGTTTCTGATGTTCCTATCATTTCCTAAGCTTCTTACTGGGGCTTTTTATTGATATTCATCTCCTGTAACCAGAATGTAAAAGCCAGATGCACTCTGAATTTATGCTAATAATTTTTCATTTGAAATTCAAAAAGAAATTTGGTTAGGATAGGCCAGAATTTTTTTTTTCTCACTCTCCATCGGGTGGCATAATACATTCCAAAAATCATTGTACATACAACAGAGTAAACATAATTAGATCTTCATTACCCACAATTAACAGCACTGAATAATTTATGTAGGTCCTTATTGGTCCAAATTGTTGCTGGTATTTTTAACAAAATCATCATCTGCTCTTTGCTGAATCATATCATAAAGTTTTATTTTACCCAGTACTTGTAATCTTGCCTCCCTTCTTTTTTATATATGAATTATTCTTGAATAATTTAAGACATAAGAAATTGCAAAAGTAGTACAGAAAATTTACCTTCACCCTTCACCCAGATTCACCAAAATATACCATAACCAAGGTTCAATATCAAAGCCAGAAAATCCACAATGGATTATTATATTATCAACTCAGTTACAGACCTTATTCTGGTTTCATGGATTTCTTTTTGTACTTTTTATGATGTATATCTCTATGAAATATTATTACATCCAGATTTATATAATCATCATCACAATCAGGATAGAAAACTTTTCTTACCACAAGAAACTTCCTGTTCTACCCCCTTTATGGTCAGACTCTTCTTGCAACCTTAACCTTAGGAAAAAACAATATCTTTTCAGTCTTTATAATGTTGTCATGTAAGAATGTTATATAAATGGAGTAACATGGTATCCAACCTTTTGAGATGGGTTTCTTGCACTTAGCATACTTTTTGAGATTGATCCAAGTATTGCAAGTATCAATAGCAATAAAATTACTGTTGTATGGTAGTATTCAGTTGTATGGAGGCACCACAGTTTGTTTATTTATTCGTCCTTTGAAAAGCATTTAGTTTGTTTCCAGTTTGGGACTATTATAAATAAAACTGCTATGAACATCTGTGAATAGGTGTTTGTGTCAGCACAAGTTTTCATTTACCTAGGATAAATACCCAGGAATGGAATAGAAAGATCACATAATTTGCATATATTTAACATAAAAAGAACTTGCCAAACTTTCCCAGAGCAGTTGTACAATTTGACATTCCAAACAATATAGGATGAGAGATTCAGTTTCTTTGTATCTTTGTCAGCACTTGGTATTTTCCACCCCCTCCCCCTCCTCCTTCTCCTTCTTCTTCATCCTCTTCATCTTCTTTCTTCTTTTTAAAGAATCCACATATAAGTGAAACCAGGCAGTATTTGCCTTTCTCTGTCTGGCTTATTTCACTTAGCATAAGGCCCTCCAGTTTCATCTATGTTACAACCAATGAGAGCTCCTTTCTTTTTTGTGGTTGAATATTATTCCATAGTGCATGCGTGCGTGTGTGTGTGTGTGTGTGTTCTGTAACATATTCTTTAGCCATTTATCCGCTGATGAACACTTAGGTTGTTTTCATACATTGTGTATTGTAAATAATGCTGCAGTAAGCATAGGAGTGCAAGTATCTATTCAATATAATGGTATCATTTCCTTTCCCAGAAGTGCTTGCAATCTTATGCACTAACAAACAGACTTTCAAAATACTCCAACAAACCCCAACATTAAATAGGGTTGACATCAGCACAGATCTCACTGAGGGAATGGTGATGGATTCCTGTTACTTAAAGACAAAGGAGTGTCCAAGATTGTGGAAGTGACATCATAAAGAATTCATACATTGCAGAAATTCAGGTTAAAACTCCCACCTACAGGTCTCAGATGGAGGTGGGAGGGGGATGCTGGCTTGGGAAGGAGCGATTGAAGGCTGTTGGCTTCTCTATATCAGGGATACATGCCTAAAAGTATAATTTCCTTATGTATGGTAAGTCCTTTACATGTTTTAAAAGGAATTATCAAATGGATAACAAACACATGAAAAAATGCTAAAGACTATTTATTAATTAAATTGAATTTAAATAAAAATAAATAAATCCCTGCTACAATTCTATTAATAATAATAATAATAATAATAATAATAATAATAATAATTCCTATGGATAAGGAAAAGCCCTAGACTGATCTGAAATTTCAGAGATGTAGAATAAAGTTGGAGCTGGGACACCTGGATGGCTCAGTCAATTGAGCATCTGCCTTCAGCTCAGGTCATGATCCCAGGGTCCTGGAGTCAAATTTCACATAGAGCTTCTGGCTCAGTGGGGAGTCTGCTTCTCCTGCCTGCTGCTCCCCCTGCTTCTGCTCTCTCTCTTTCTTCCTGATAAGTGAATAAATAAAATCTTTAAAAAAAAAAGAATAAAGTTGAAGGAATCACAGTCATCTTGACTTAGTATAATAACTACAGCAATCAAGATGTTTTGATACTGACCAAACAATAGACCCATATATGAATAGAACAGAATAGTGAACACATAAATAGTTCCATATGGGTATACCAAATTAATTCTTGACAAAGGAACAAAATCCTCTGGAGGAGGGATTGCCTTTTTAATAAATGATGTTGGAGCAATTGTGCATCCATAGTAAAAAAAAAAAAAATCCTCACACTAAACTTTACACCTATACAAAAGGTAACTCTAAATACATCATGGACTTAAGTGTAAAATAGGAAACTATAACAATTCTTTTTTTAAAAATGGGAGAAGGGGTGCCTGGGTGGCTCAGTCGGTTAAGCATCTGCCTTTGGCTTGGGTCATGATCCCAGGGTCCTGGGATTAAGCCCTGGGTCAGGCTCCCTGCTCAGTAGGGAGTCTGCTTCTCCCACTCTCTCTCTCTCTTTTTCTTCCCCTCCCCTTGCTCCTGCCATCTTGCTCATTTGCTATCTCAAAATAGAATAAATAAAATCTTTGAAAAAATAAAAAATGGTAGAAAATCATCAGGACCTACAACTTGGTGACATATTCTTAGACTTGATACTAAAAACATGATATGTAAAGAAAAAGCAGATAAACTGAATTTCATCAAATTTTAAGCTTATTCATTGTAAAAGACTCCTTGAAGAGGATAAAAAAACAAATTACCAACTGAGAGAAAAATTTTGCAAACAACATATCTGACAAAGGATTTGTGTCTTAAATATTTAAATAACTCAAAATTCAACACTAAAAACAAATGATCCAAATAGAAAATGTGAAAATGGCATGCACAAACATTTTACCAAAGACCATAAAAAATGGCAAATAAGGATGTGAAAATGTTCAGTATCATTAAATGAAGCAGATATGGAAATTAAACCACAATGTCATATCATTATACTCACCAGAATTAGTAAAATTAAAGAAAAAAGTGATATCATAAAATGCTGACAAGTATTTGGAAAAACTAGATCATTCCTACATTGCTGAAGGCAGTAAAGTAGTCTGACAATTTCTTTTATTTTTTTATTTAAAAAATTTTTAATTCAAATTTGATTTAGTTAACATATACTGTGTTATTAGTATCAAGGGTAGAACTTAGTGATTCATCAGTTATATATAACACTCAGTGCTTATTATGTCAAGTGCCCTCCTTAATGTCCATCACCCAATTACCCCAGTCCCCCACCTACCTCTCCTCCAGCAACCCTCAGTTTGTTTCCTAGAGTTAACAGTCTCTTATGGTTTGTCTCCCTCTCTGCTTTTATCTTATTTTATTTTTCCTTCCCTTCCCCTATGATGATGTTTTGTTTCTTAAATTCCACATATGAGTGAAATCATATGATATTTGTCTTCTCTGACTGACTTACTTCACTTAGCATAATACCCTCTCGTTCCATCCATGTCATCGCAAATGGCAAGGTTTCATTGATTTTGATGTTTGTATATTTTATATATATATATATTATATATATATATTCACACCTTTTTATTCAACAATGATAATATTTTTTATTTTAAATGTTGTTTCCTAATTAGTATCCTTTTTTAAAAATTTCTTTTCAGCATAACAGTATTCATTGTTTTTGCACCACACACACATCTTCTTTATCTATTCATCTTTCAATGGACATCTACAGTCTTCCCATAATTTGGCTATTGTGGACCTTGCTACTATAAACATTGAGGTGCATGTGCCCCTTCAAGTAGTTATTTTTGTATCCTTTAGGTAAATACCTAGTAGTGCAATTGCTGGGTCATAGGGCAGTTCTATTTTTAACTTTTTGAGGAACCTCCATACTGTTTGCAGACTGTCTGCACCAGTTTGCATTCCCACCAACAGTGTAAGAGGGTTCCCCTTTCTCTGCATCCTGACCAACATCTGTTGTTTCCTGAGTTGTTAATTTTAGCCATTCAGACTGGTATGAGGTGGTATCTCATTGTGGTTTTGATACGTAGTTCCCTGATAGCGAGTAATGTTCAGCATTTCTTCATGTGTCAGTTGGCCATTTTGATGTCTTCTTTGGAGAAATGTCTGTTCAAGTCTTCTGGCCACTTCTTGACTGGATTTGCGTTTTTTTGTTTTGTTTTGTTTTTTGGGTGTTGAGTTTGATACATTATTTATAGATTTTGAATACTAGACTTTCATGTGATATGTCATTTGTGAATATCTTCTCCCATTCCATAGGTTGCCTTTTAGTTTTGTTAATTGTTTCTTTTGCTTTTCAAAGTCTTTTTATCCTGATGAAGTTCCAGTAGTTCATTTAGCTTTTGTTTTCCTTGCCTCCTAAGATATATCTAGCAAGAACTTGTTGCCTCCAAGGTCAAAGTTGCTGCCTGTGTTCTCCTCTAGGATTTTGATGGACTCCTGTCTCACAATTAGGCCCCTCATCCATTCAGAATTTATTTTTATGTATAATGTAAGAAAGTGGTCTAATTTCATTCTTCTGCATGTGGCTGTCCAGTTTTCCCAGCACCATTTGTTGAAGAGATTGTATTTTTCCACGGAATATTCTTTCCTGCTTTGCTGAAGATTAATGGAATTTAGAGTTGAGTCTCTATTCTGTTCCATTGATCTTTGTTTCTGTTTTAGTGCCAGAACCATACTGTCTTGATGATTACAACTTTGTAATACAGTTTGAAGCCCAGGATTTTGATCTTTCTTTTTCTGTCTTTCTTTCTTTCTCTCTTTTTGTTTCTTCTTTTTTTGCTTTAATGATCTTTTATTAATTAAATTTAAATTCTTTAATTTTGCTTTAATTATCAGATAATTCTTTAATTATCAGATTATTTTCCATTTATCTCTCTATTTTTACTTAAAACTCATTATAACCAACTTTTGAACCCACATATTGGTTTTTTGTAATTTTATTTCATTTATTTTCAGTGTTCCAAAATTCATTATTTATGCATCACATCCAGTGCTCCATGCAATACGTGCCCTCCTTAATACCCATCACCAGGCTCACCCAGCCCCCCACCCCCCTACCCTCCAAAACCATCAGTTGGTTTCTCAGAGTCTACAGTCTCACATGATTTGTCTTCCCCTCCAATTTCCCCCACCTCTCTTCTCTCCATCTCCCAATGTCATCCATGTTATTCCTTATGCTCCACAAGTAAGTGAAACCATATGATACTTGACTCTCTCTGCTTGACTTATTTCACTCAGCATAATCTCTTCCAGTCCTGTCTTTGTTGATATAAAATTTGGGTATTCACCCTTTCTGATGGAGGCATAGTACTCCATTGCATATAAGGACCATATCTTCTTTATCCATTTGTCCATTGAAAGGCATGTTGGTTCCTTCCACAGTTTGACGACTGTGGCCATTGCTGCTATGAACATTGGGGTATAGATGGCCCTTCTTTTCACTACATCTGTACCTTTGGGGTAAATACCCAATAGTGCAATTGCAGGATCATAGGGTGGCTCTATTTTTAATTTCTTAAGGAAGCTCCACACTGTTTTCCAAAGTGGCTTCACCAACTTGCATTCCCACCAACAGTGTAAGAGGATTCCCCTTTCTCCACATCCTCTCCAACACAGTTTTCTCTTTCAACATTCCTTTGGCTATTTGAGGTCTTTTCTGGTTTCATACAAATTTTAGAATTATTTATTCCAGCTCTGTGAAAAATGCTGGTAGTATTTTGAGAGGCATTGCATTGAATGTATAGTTTGCTTTGGGTAGTATAGACATTTTCACAATAGTTGTTCTTATAATCCATGAGCATGGAATGTTTTTCCATTTCACTGTGTCTTTTTCAATTTCTTTCATAAGTGTTCTATACATTTCTGAGTACACATCTTTGACCTCTTTGGTTAGATTTATTCCTAGGCACCTTATGGCTTTTGGTGTAATTGTAAATGGGGTCAATTTCTTGATTTATCTTTCTGCTGCATCATTGTTGGTGTATAAAAATGCAAGATATTTCTGTGCATTGATTTTATATCCTGCCACTTTGCTGGATTTGTGTATCAGTTCTAGCAATTTTTTGGAGGAGTCTTTCAGGTTTTCTACATAAAGTATCATGTCATCTGTGAAGGGTGAACATTTGACTTCTTTTTTGCTGATTTGGATGCCTTTTATCTCTTTTTGTTGTCTGATTGCTGAGGCTACGACTTTTTTTTTTCTTTTTAAAGACTTTATTTATGTATTTGACAGACAGAGATCACAAGTAGGCAGAGAGGCAAGCAGAGAGAGAGGAGGAAGAAGGCTCCCCGCTGAGCAGAGAGCCCAATGTGGGGCTTGATCCCAGGACCCTGAGATCATGACCTGAGCTGAAGGCTGAGGCTCAACCCACTGAGCCATCCAGGTGCCCCGAGGCTACGACTTTTAATATTATTTTAAACAACAGTGGTGAGAGTGGTCATCCCTGTTGTGTTCCTGACCTTAGGGGAAAAGCTCGCAATTTTTCCCCTCCATTTAGGATGGTATTAGCTGTGGGTCTTTGATATAGGGTTTTTTGATGTTGAGGTATGTTCCTCTATTCCCACTTTGTTGGGAGTTTTTATCAGGAAAGGATGCTGTATTTTGTCAATTGCCTTTTATACATCTATTGAGAGAATCATGTGGCTCTTATCCTTTCTTTTATTAATGTGGTGTATCATGTTGATTGATTTGCAGATATTGGGCCACCCCTGAAGCCCAGGAATAAATCCCTTTGGCTGTGGTGAATAATCCTTTAAATGTACTGTTGGATTCAATTAGCCGGTATCTTGTTGAGAATTTTTGCACCCATGTTCATCAGGGATATTGGTCTATAATTCTCCTTTTTAGCGGGTTCTGTCTGGTTTTGGGATCAAGGTTCATTGATTTCCTTTCTCATGCTGGATTTAGTCTTCATTTCTGTTCTTTCTCCAGCTCCTTTAGGTGTAAGGATGGGTTGTATATTTGAGACTCTTCTTGCTTCTTGAGGAAGGCCTATATTGCTATATACTTCCCTCTTAGGACTGCCTTTGCTGCATCCCAAAGGTTCTGGACTGTCCTGCTTTCATTTTCTTTTGTTTCCATGTATTTTTTAAAATTCTTCTTTAATTTCATGATTGACCCATTCATTCTTTAGTAGGATGTTCTTTAATCTCCATGTATTTATGGTCTTTCCCAATTTTTTCTTGTGCTTGATTTCAAGTTTCATAGCATTGTGTTTGAAAATATGCATGGTATGATCTATTATTATATTATTATCAATGAGTTTCTTTACGTTTCTTATTAATTGATTAATGTATTTTCCTGATCCCACGTTAAGAGTATAAATACTTACAATTTTATATCTTGTTGGATTAACTCCTTTATTATGATATGGTGCCCTGCTTCATCTCTTATTAGAGTCTTTGGTTTAACATCTGGTTTGTTTAATATAAGGTTGGCTACTCCGGCTTTCTTTTGATGTCCAATAGCATGATAAGTGGTTCTCCACCCCCTTACTTTCAATCTGGAGATGTCTTTGGGTCTAAAATGAGTGTCTTGTAAGCAGTATATCAATAGGTCTTGTTTTTTTTTTATCCATCCTGATAAACTATGTCTTTTGATTGGAGTATTTAGTTCATTTCCATTCAGAGTAACTATTGAAAGATATGAATTTAGTGCAATTGTATTACCTGTAAAGTCACTGTTCTTCTAGACTGTTTCTATTCCTTTCTAGTCTTTGTTACTTTTCATCTCTCTTTTTGATCAACCGGTTCCCTTAAATATTTCTTGCTGGCTGGTTTAATGTGCACAAACTCATATAGTTTTTGTTTGTCTTGGAAACTCTTATCTCTCCTTTTATTCTGAATGACAGTCTTGCTAGATAAAGTAATCTTGGCTGAATATTTTTTTCTCATTTAGCATGTAGAATATATCATGCCAGTCTTTCTGGCCTGCCCGGGCTGTGTGGACAGGTCTGCAGCCAGCCTTTTTTGTCTACCCTTGTACGTTAAGGACATTTTCTACTGAGCTGCTTTCAGAATTCTCTCTTTATCTTTGTATTTTTCAAGTTTCACTATGATATGTCATGGTGTTAATCTGTTTTTGTTGGATTTGTGGGAAGTCCTCTGTGCCTCTTGGATATGAATGCTTGTTTCCCTCCCCAAATTAGGGAAGTTCTCAGCTATACTTTGTTCAAATAAACCTTCTGCCTCTTTTTTCTGCTCTTCTTCTTCTGGGACTCCTATAATATAGATATTATTTCACTTTATAGAATCATTGCACTCCCTCAGTCTACCTTCATGATCTAATAGTTTTCTTTTTCTCTTCTTCTTAGCTTCCTTATTTTCTACAATTTTATCTTCTATATCACCTATCCTCTCCTCTGTTTCTTCAACCACTGTAGTGATTATATCCAGTCTGTTTTTCATCTCAGTTATAGCATTTTTTATTTCATCCTGAATAGCATTTATGTTTTTTATCTGTGCAGCCATGGTTTCTCTGATGTCTTTTATGCTTTTTTCAAGTCCAACTGGTAGTCTTTTGACTGTTGAACTAAGTCATTGTTCAGATATATTGCCTATATCTGTCTTGAGCATGTCCCTGACTGTGATACCTTCCTGAACTTTCTTTTGAGGGGAATTCTTCTGTTTTGTCATTTTGGCTAAGTTTCTATCTTTTAAGTGTAATGAAAACTTGCTATATTTCCTGCACTTCAGGATAATGCTATAATACAAAGAGGTCATACACTGGCCAGGACCTGGCACTTCAGGAAGCATTTCGGGTGTATAGTGTGTGCCCTCTGCTGTTGTGTTTCGGCTGCTCTTTGCCCCTGGTCTGCCTTCTGCAGCATTCCAGGGAAGAGTGTTTGGACCTTTATCTAGGTGTGCTTTGATTTGTTTGTTGAAGAAAGCCTGAAAAAAAAAAAAAAAAAAGAAAGAAAAAGAAAACAAAAACACTTGATCAGAAAAAAAGGAAAAGTGAGAGAGAAAAGGAAATGAAAGAGAAAGAAACAACCAACAACAACAAACTATGAGCCTGATAACACAAAGGGAAAAAAAAAGGAATACAAGAAAAAAAAAAATACAATCTTGTCCTATTTCCACCAGAACTGAAAGGGACAGTGTGATACACTGTATGATTAGTAGACTTGGTGCATGTGGCATGTTGCCTGTGTTACCCCTCTGGGGGAGAGGCCCACTGTGCTGGCTCAGAGTCATTCTTGCCCCAGTTAAAAAGACACTTGCCAAACACAGTGGGGTGGGGTTTGATGTAAATGGTTCCTACCTCCACTGGGAGCTGCTGTATTGCTCTTTGAAGTCTGACCTAGTTAGTAGAGATGGTAAAACAGAGCTACCCCATACTCTCATGCCCAGACAGGGGATCT
Organism: Mustela erminea; assembly: GCF_009829155.1. Taxonomy (NCBI): domain Eukaryota; kingdom Metazoa; phylum Chordata; class Mammalia; order Carnivora; family Mustelidae; genus Mustela; species Mustela erminea. The sequence goes on along the minus strand of NC_045635.1, from coordinate 44,312,912 downwards.
CACACCCTCACTGTTCAGGAAGCCCACACAGAAAGGCAAGGACCATCAGGATGCCCAGCAAAACAGCTCTCATGGATTTTATCTTTGTTCTGTAGCTGCGATTCAAAACTCTAAATCTTAAAGGAACCAGCACCTTTCAGATATGTTCCCTCCTCCAGATTAGAACCTCTCTGTGCTCTGACCAGTGCCCTTTGCCCCACAAAAACAGTCACACACCTGTGCAGTGCACAGAATCTATGGTTTAGACAACAAAAAGCAGCGGCAGTTTATACACCCAAAGCACTGCCTCTGTGTGCTGTTTGCTGGCACCTGCAGGGTCTTTTGTCCTTGGAAAAGCAAATACCCTCTTCCAAATGCACTCCAGGAAGGGGAACAATCTCTCCCAATGCAACCCGGGGGATCCCTATACCACTTTTGTGTGCACCCTGGAGCCAGAGCCATCCTTCTCTCTAGGAGCTCACATTACAGCTCCACTCTAGTGAAATTCTTGCACTTTCAAAAGCTCAGAGTTTGAGCTACACTCAAATGGCAGAAAACTTGAGCCATTCAGTTCATCCAGCTGCCCAGGCTGTGATCTGAGAGGTTTTCTTGTGCAAATACACTGTACTCTCTCAAACTCTTTCTCCCTTTTCTTTCCCTGTGGAAAGGGTTCCTTCCCCCTCTGCAGCATGACAGCTTTTCTCTTCCCTAATTCACTTCCATACACTTCACACCCACCATGCTGTCTCCCTCCAACCATGAAAATCTTTCTTCCAATCCTGAGATTGACTTAATGGGAGTTCCAAATGATCTGATATCAGTACACCTGTGTTTCAGGGACAAGGAATGCCCAGGGTCCCCCTACTTCTCTGTCATCTTAACTCTTTCCCCCTAAAAATTTTTTTTAAAACTCAACACAAAAATTAAAATGGTACTCCAAAAGTTACATCTATAATACAAATTAATGCTGTGGAGGAATAAAAATCAAACAAAAAATAAATAAATGAGACAGAAAGAAACAAAGAGCTAAATGAAAAAATTAAATCCACCCATATAAGCACTTTAAATTCCAGTGGATTAATCACTCTAATAAAATAGATTATTAGAATGGATTAAAATAAAACATGATCCAACTATATGCAGCTAACAAAAAAACATTTTGGATACAAAAACATTAAAAGATCAAAAGAGAAATGATGGACAAAGATATACCAGGAAAACAGTAAGGAAAAGAGAACTGGATCAACTATATAAATACTGAAAATATATGTAAAGACAAAAATATAACAAGAGACAAATAGGTGCATTGTATAATGATAAAAAAGGGTCAATTCATCAAAAAGATAAAACAAGTTTTACAATATACACATCTAACAGAAAAGGGTGAAATACAGGAAGAAAAAAGTAGAATAAAAGAATTTCTCCCTGTAAAGGAAGAAATGTACTATTTACCAATAACATTCAGAGTTTTCAATATCTCACTCTCAATAATGAACAGGAAACCTAGACAGAAAACCAGCCGAGTTATATAAGACTTGAAAAACACTATTATCTAACTTGACCTGACATCTATAAGAGATTCACCCTAACAACATCAGACTATACATTCTTTTTTTAAATATTTTATTTATTTATTTGACAGATCACAAGTAGGTAGAGAGGCAGGTAGAGAGAGAGAGAGGGAAGCAGGCTCCCTGCTTAGCAGAGAGCCCAATGTGGGGCTTGATCCCAGGACCCTGAGATCATGACCTGAGCTGAAGGCAGTGGCTTAACCCACTGAGCTACCCAGGTGCCCCCAGACTATACATTCTTAAATGTACATTAACCATTATCCAAAAGAGACCATAAAACAAATCTTAATAAATATAAAGGGATTGAAATCATACAGACTGTGTTCTCTGACCACAAAGCAGTTAGAAATCAGCAAAAGATGGAAATTTTGGAAACTCACAAATATTTAGAAATTAAAGAAAACACATTTCTAAATAATCCATATGTCACAGAGAAATCACAATAGAAATTCAGAGTTTGAAATGAGTAAAAATGAAAACACAACATATCAAAATTTATGGGAAGCCATATTTAAAGCCACACAGTTAGCTGTAAATATCTATATTAGTTAACTGTTAATATCTATATTAAAAAAGAGCTGTTTTATTAGTTAGCTGTAAATATTTATATTAAAAAAGAGATATAACTATATTATCTATATCTATATAATATCTATATTATAAAAATATATATATTAAATATCTATATTAAAAAAGATCTCAAATCTATAACCTGACAGTCCACCTCAAGAAACTGAAAAAAGAACAAACTAAAATCAAAGAAAGCAGAAGGAATACAATAATAAAGTTTAGATTGGAAACAAATAAAATAGAGAATAGAAAGGTAATGATGAAATCAACTAAACCAAAAGTCAATTTTTTTGAAAGTATAAGTTTGCAGACTGAGGAATAAAAAAGAAGACTCAAATTGCTAAAATCAGAGATTGAAAAGGGACCATTATTACCATCTTCACAGAAATAAGAAAGAATTATGAGGTAAGACCATGAACAACTTATGCCAACAAATTAAGTTAGATGAAGTTGACAAATTTCTATAAAAACACAAATTACTGAAACTGAGTCAAGAATACATTTAAAAACGCACATTTACATGTAATAAATAAATGAGTTAAATGAGTAATTAAAAATCTTCATAAATGGAAAAATCTCAAGCCCAAATCATTTCACTGATAAATTATAAAAAATCATTTAAAAAGGAGATGTTACTAATAATCCACAAACCTATAGAAGATATAAGAGGAACAGTCCTCAGCTCATTTTAAGAGACCAGCATTATCATAGAAAAACAAAAGACATCACAGGAAAAGAAATTTTCAGGAGTGATGTCAACAAAATGACCAAGACATCCCTTGTGCATATCCCCTCCTCAGCAATAATTTGACGTCCATCCCACAGACAGAAGTGCCGCTGTGGGAGCTTTGGGTTTGAAGTAGGAGATTGTGAGACCCCAGTGTTATCCAAACCCAAGAATATCTGTTTTGAAAAGGCAGGCTCACAACCAGTTGGCTGATCTGATGAGCATGGTCCTAGTTACAGAAATGAAAACAGCTCCATATCCCTGAGAACTCAGTTATAGCCCTGTATAGCTTTGAGTATATCACTAGTACCATATACCAAAGGATATAGGAGGGATCATACCCACCCATGCTCTGGGTAATAGACATATAGACTTTAGTCCTGCCTCTGGACTCTGAAGTGTCCCGTGACATGGCTCCGTGTCCTCTCAGCCACAGTCTGGGAACCCCTGGAGGTAAGCTTTCCGAACTCAGTCAGACTATAGATTCTGAATGTGCCCTGTAACTGAGCTCCAGCTCATCTCAGCTACAGTCTGTGAATAGTCTTGCTGGCACAGGGACTCTGCAGGAAACACTCCCATCTGCACTCCCTGAGATCCTGAAAGGGCCTATAATTTACTCCAACTTATCCATAGCAACAGTCAGCCATCTGCCAATAGTTCTGAGATCCCAAGGTCCCAGCTGAAAACACTCCTGTCTGTGCCCATATATATCTTAAAAGGGCTCTATACTTGGTTCCAAACCTTTATAGCCACAGTCCATGAGAAGTTCTGCTGGGGTAGGAATCATGCAGGAAACACATATACTTGTATCTCTGGAGATCCTGAAATGTCCCTAACCTTAGCTTCAGCCCTTCTGAACATAGGGACCAGTCTAGCCCACTCAGGAACCTGGTGGGAGACAAACCCTTTTGTGCCTGCAAGAGCCAGGTCCACATCCTTCAGACTTGGGTGTGGAACCTGAAACAACCTGGGACTTTGGTTCAAGACACTCTCGGCCACTGTCCAGAGCCAGTCATTCCCACCCAGGGAACTATTCAGTAACCAGGAAGGAGCCATCCCAGGAACCTGGAGGGAGCAACACATGTCATGCACATGATAATAGGCCCACTGGAAAGGACTCAACTGTAGACTCTGGAATGAACATTTGTTCCAGAACCAAATTACTGAATAAGGTACTGGAAGCAGTCTATCCACCAAGGGATCAGATCAGATCCACACCTACCCAAGCCCATAGTCACAAGTCCACCAACTATGGATGCCACTGCAGACCCAGCAACAGCCTTAAACCTGGCCCCAACCCAGCACAACTGTGATTTCAGAGGTAAAGCACAGGAAGTAAGTAAGGAAAAGGCAGGATACTGTCTATACCTGCTGAAACCAGTATGCAAATACTTTAGGCACCAATGCAAGGCTGCATGTATCATGAAAATTCAGGTAACTATGACACCACCAAAGGAAACTGCTAAAATTTCAGCAACTGATTCCAAAGAAATGGAGATCTGCAATTTGTATGACAAAAATTTCAAAATAATCATCTTACAAAACTGAATGAAATGCAGGGGAACACAGAGAGACAACAAGAGGATAGTAGGAAAACTATGCATGAACAAAATGAGAAGATTAGTAAAGAAATAGAACCATTAAAAAAGCAACCAAAAAAAAAAAAAGATCCTGGGGCTGAAGAATACGAAGACAAAACTAGAAAAATCAATAGCGAATTTCAATAAGATTTGATTATGCAGAAGAAAGAGAGCTTCAACAACAAACTTAGTGATGCAGAAGAAGAAGAGACTTGAAGATTGTTTAAAATTTGCCAGTTAGAGGAAAAACAACAACAAAAAGAACAGTGAAGAAAGCCTACATGCATTATGGAACAGCATCAAGAGACTGATCATTGGCATACTGGAAGGCCAAAAAGAAACGACAGAAAGGGGAAAATTTCTTTTGCCAAATCTTGGGAAAGATGGACATTCAGGTACAGGAAGCTCAAAGGACTCCAAGAAAGATCAACCCAAAGATTACTCTGAGACACATTATAATCAAAATGTTAAAAGTCAAAAAGAAGGATTTTTTCAAAGATTTATTTATTTGAGAGAGAGAGAGAGAGAGAGAGAGAAAGCAAGTGGGGGAAGGGGTAGAGGAAGAGGGAGATAGAGAAGCAGACTCCCAGCTGAGTGCAGAGCCTGACATGGGTCTTGATCTCACACCCTGAGGTCATAACCTGAGCCAAAACTAAGAGTCAGATACTCAAGTGACTGCCACCCAGGCAACCCACAAAGAAAAGGAATTTTGAAAGCAGCAAGTATCATTGCAAATTAGGGAAACACTATAAGACTATTAGTGGATTTCTCTGCAGAAACTTTGCAGACAAGGAGGGAGTATAATGATATGGTCAAAGTGTTGAAAGATACCCAACAAATTTTCCATCAGAAAAGACTAAGGGAAAAAGACATTCCCAGGCAAACAAAAGCCAAGGGAGATCACCACCACTATACTTGTCTTACAAGAAATGGTAAAGGGAGTTCTTCAAGTCAAAATTCAAATCAAAATTTCAAAATATGAAAATATACAAAAGTGTAAAATTCATCAGCAATGGTAAATAGATGTCAAATTCAGAATACTTTAATATTGTAAGTGTGATGTATAAATCACTTCTATCTCTAGTACACAAGCTAAAAAGTATTAAAAATAGTTATAGCGTAATAACTTGTTAACAGATGGACAATATAAAAAGATGTAAAGTTTTGGGTGCCTGGGTGACTCAGTGGGTTAAGCTTCTGCCTTCAGCTCAGGTCATGATCTCAGGGTCCTGGGATCGAGTCCCACATCGGGCTCTCTGCTCGGCAGGGAGCCTGCTTCCTCCTCCTCCTCTCTCTCTCTGCCTGCCTCTCTGCCTACTTGTGATCTCTCTCTGTCAAATAAATCAGTAAAATCTTTTAAAAAAGATGTAAAGTTTGACATCAAAGTCTTAAAATGTAAGGAGAGGAGAAGTGCAAGTGTAGTTTTTGTGTGCAATTGAAGGTAAGTTGTTATCAGCTTAAAATAGACTCTGTGAATATGTTTCATGTAAGCCACATGGTAATCACAAAGAAAAAAAGCCTATATTGGTTACCTAAAATATAAAGAGAAAGGAATTAAAGCATACCCACAAACAAAAATAAATTACAAAGGAAGACAATAAGAGTAGAAGAAGGAATAAAGGAACTAAAAAAAAAAAAAAAGTAGAAGAAATTAACAAGGGGTTCCTAACCATGGTGGCAATGTAGGAAGATTCTGAATAACATCCCTCATGGAACACACCAAATTACACCTTTCAATAGAACAGTTCATCCTGAAGAAGAACAGAGGACTGACTGAATATCTACTGAACAACCAAAGATAAAGAGAATGACAAGAGAACAGCATGAGAGAGGGAGACATGGTGACAAAGGTAACTACCCCCCAAAGCTGTGAATGGCAGTGAGGAGGGATAGTACTCTAACAGTCGGACCACAATAACACTGGAGAACTCCAGGTATTGATGTCAACACAGACTCTGTGTCCAACAGTTCTTAACATATTTGAGGACTCCTCTTTCCTCAGTGGTCAAGTAACTGAATAAATAACCATAAGTCCATTTAGAAAAACTGAAATAGTCGTTACTGTACACAGTTATCATGTTGTTTTAGAGACTTGGCCTCCTCTTTAGTCAGTAGATTTAAGGATCTAAAAACTAGCTTAGGTCTGGAAATTGGACAAGAGTTTGTGCCTTTTTTTTACTTGAGTTATTGCCCTCAACCTCTAGGTTATCCATACTTGATTTTTATTTCCTGCGGACACAAATTTAGTATCTTTGTCAGCTGTTCATCTATTTTCCCACCAGGGCATTATGTTCTGTTAATTATCTCCATAACTCTTTATATATTAGACTTCCCTGGATGTCCTTGTGACCTTGACTATCATTATGGTAATATGAACCCTTGGCTTCTGGTAGTTAAGAGCTGTCACCCTGCCTCTGTTGTTTCAGAGTCCTATGTTCCCAATGTTATCCACAAGCCAAACTCTTTAACAGAATCTCCTATAGCTATTGATGGCCTATAAAGGAGAGTCACTACTAAACTTACTACTAATTCCAGTGTCTCCTTTGGCAGTATATTCTTTATAGCTTTGGTAAATGGTATTTCCTCTAGTCTTTTGCATGGAATGTAATCTTTGAAAAGGGCTTCTGTCCATACATAGTATATCTGGTCCAGCCTGTCCTTATCCCTGAGCCCATTAATCCTTTCCTTCATCATACCCACAACAATTATGATATTTCAGTTTACTTAGCATAAGTCATTATGTTTTCCGTGATTCTTGGACTCTTTCTACTAATGGATCTGTACTATTTACTTTTATCATTACCAGTGTATTAAGTTTCATATATTAGAAGAGCACTTACATGTCAACTCTTGGTTATATAATTTTAAGTTATTGCTCCCTGATCAGGAACCCTATATTATAAAATATAGTTCCATTCATACTCCCCCAACTCCTTTCAGTATATAGACTAGGTTTTACAATTTCTTTGCTATATATCTCATCTCCTTTCAAATAAAATAGATTATTCCCTAAATGGGTTGTGCTATCACTTAACTCTGGATATAAGTCTAGTGATCAGGAGAGAATGTGGCCTATCCCATGGCTTAGAGTCTTAGTAATGCCTTAATTGGAGCTTCACTGCCTTTGAGGTTCAGCTACTTTAAATCCTAGGCTTGTTCTGCTTGGATTTCTCTTCCCTGTTACTCTAACAGATGAAAGTTTCTTTGTATTATACCAAAGATGCCTTCTGGTCCTCACATTTGGCTTTAACTTGCCTGTTACTTACTCTAAACTGTTTATTATTTTTCTAGTGATTATTGATGATGCTATAATAGCTATCTAATCCCATTATTGTTAAAATTACTATATTAGGGGCACCTGGGTGGCTTAGTCAGTTAAGCATCTGACTCTTGATTTTGGCTCTGGTCATGATCTCATGGGTCATGGTATTGAGCCCCACGTCGGGCTCCACACTCACTCCGGAGTCTCCTTGTGATTCTTTCTCCCTCTGCCCTTCCCCCCACTTGTGTGCTCTGTCTCTCTCTCAAACAAATGAATAAAATTTTAAAAATATTACTGTTTTATCCATAAATCCTAAACAACTGGTATACCTGTTACTGCATTCCCTTCCATTCTAATTCCCCACCAATGAAAGTTTTATTAACGATACCACAACTTTGTTCCAGAAGCCAACTGTGCTCTACCGACACCAGAGATAAAATTCTCATTGTAAGCTGAGTGGTCACTGATCCAGCTCCAAATGCCTTTCTTAAAGAAATCAGAGCACTCCTCTTCTTGTTCCAACAGTCACAGATTGGGTTCATTGGAAGCAGAAGTGAGATTAAGTTGAAGATAAAAGATATTTATCATGCATCATTCTCTGTGAAGAGAGGAGGAAGGAAGTGGGATTGGGCATAGGGATGTTTAACTGTGGTGTAGTTCCAACATAGCCTTAGACAACCCATCAGGGAGCTCTGGAGCAAATACTGTCCTTGACAGTGCCCCCGTTTGGGTCCAGATAATCAGACCTTTATACCTCTGCCTCTCTCAGTCATCAGATGTGGACTACCAGGGTAAGGGTGTAACCTTTGAGAATGGTGGCTTTCTGTAGCTGAGCCAGACTCTGAAGGAGTAGTTATGTGGAAACTGTCTACTGACAACATTCCCAACAGCCGACATCAAGTCCTTCCTTGAAAGGGGACCTGGGACACACATATCTGTCTACCACATCAAGTCTCACCAGACATGCCTTCTAAAGATTTCTTGCCCCTGTGTACCTCTCTGCATCTCCTCTATCACCACCCTTTCCCAAGTCACCATCATTTGTCTCCTGAATAATTACAATAATCCTCTAACTCATCTTCCTGAATCCAGTGTTGCATTCCACCAATCCATTCTTCACACAGAAACCAGAGAGATTTTCCAACAATATAAAACTAACAATGGTATTTCTGTGCCTGCCCATTGATTTCAGGATGAAGCCTCAAACCATTAACCTGTCTAATATGGTTTCTGAATGAGCATACCTAGCCTATGTCTCTCATGTCGTCTGTCACATGAGAGCATGTTCTCCATGCTCCAAACATGCTGGAAGTATTGCTTTTTGTTCCCGCTCCAATAGACCCAGCTCTTTCTTGACCCAAAGACTTTTAAAGATACATGCTTTTAGCTTGAGGGCCACCTGCCAACTTCTGCTCCCATTGCCACTGACTCAAACAAGTTCTCCTTGATTCTCCTATACTAGATCAAGACCTTGTGATATTCTTTCATAGCTCCCTGTACTTCTACCATGTATGTTAATCTCAATTTTAACCAGTCATTATGACTGGTTTAGTGTCTACTTTCCTAGATAGATTAAAAACTCAATGAAAGCAGAGATTCTGTCTGCCTTCTTATTTCTGTGATTGCAAGCTTCCTCTTACTATATTTGCCTCATTTATTGACATAGAGATTCTTAGCACTTTCCTTCAAATCTTTAATCTTGGTTTTTGTCCTCATGCAGTTTAATTCAGGCCTTCTTCTATGCTGCTCTGTGGTTCCTAAATAAAAATCAAAATTACCATTATCATTATTATTATAAAAGAGATCACCAATAGTGATTTAATATCCAAACTGAAAATTCCATACCCTTATCAGAACAATGACCAAAAAAAAAATTGCAAAACTCAAAACAGCCCACTCTCACCTTGTTCTGACTCTATGCAAATTAATTCTCAATATCTTTTCCAATTAAGCAAAAACAGAAACATAGAAAATTACCCACAGCCATTCTGTTATTTCTCAAATAGTAGTACTACTGCAATTTATATCCAAATACCTAAATGTAGAAAACATAATTTTTGCAACTGCCTAATTTTATATGGTGTGATGCTTGTACCCACAACTCACCAGGAAATGCATAAAATTTCATGGTGATAATAATATTCAGTGAAAAACTAACAAAACTAACAAGAGTGCCTAAATGCAGGTTTCTTCTCACTTTAGTTGAGCAACTTCTTCACTGTGGCAATTTTGCAGCTCTCCATAGTTGCTCACAGATTTTCTCTCTTCTGGAAAATCCTCTATGGAAAAAAAGGAATTCCCATGAGCTCCCAAGTTTTGTAAATATCAAGAGATAAGATACTCTTGTTGGTCTTCAGCCAAGTCTGGGTCCAGCAAACCTCCAGCCTACATCTACCCATTCCTGTGAAGGGGGAAGGATTAATGGTGGTGACAAATCATCCCATTCCTTATCCACAAGTGTTACAGGGACAGGAGAACTTTAACTGCTTGTGAAAAAGAAAGGAAAGAATTGCCTAATAAAGCATGAAATCTCTTTAAAATGGTATAAAACAAAATTTCAGGTTTTCCATCATCTTGAATTACCACATCAAAGTGAAAGTGACCATCATTTCTGCAAAGCATATACATGCACAAATTTAAAATAATATCTCTGACAGGAAGGTTGATACCCAGGATCTATAATGAACTCCTCAAACTCAACACACACGAAACAGGCAAACATATCAAAAAATGGGCAGAAGATATGAACAGACACTTCTCCAATCAAGACATACAAATGGCTATCAGACTCATGAAAAAATGTTCATCATCACTAGCCATCAGGGAGATTCAAATTAAAACCACATTGAAATATCAACTTACACCAGTTAGAATGGCCAAAACTAGCAAGACAGGAAACAACATGTGTTGGAGGGAATGTGGAGAAAGGGGAACCCTCTTACACTGTTGGTGGGAATGCAAGTTGGTGCAGCCTCTTTGGAGAACAGTGTGGAGATTCCTCAAGAAATTAAAAACAGAACTTCCCTATGACCCTGCAATTGCATTCCTGGGTATTTACCCCAAAGATACAGATGTCGTGAAAAGAAGGGCCATCTGTACCCCAATGTTTGTAGCAGCAATGGCCACGGTCGCAAAACTATGGAAAGAACCAAAATGCCCTTCAACGGATGAATGGATAAGGAAGATGTGGTCCATATACACTATGGAGTATTATGCCTCTATCAGAAAGGATGAATACCCAACTTTTGTATCAACATGGATGGGACTGGAAGAGATTATGCTGAGTGAAGTAAGTCAAGCAGAGAGAGTCAATTATCATATGGTTTCACTTATTTGTGGAGCATAACAAATAGCGTGGAGGACAAGGGGTGTTAGGAGAAGGGAGTTGGGGTAAATTGGAAGGGGAGGTGAATCATGAGAGACTATGGACTCTGAAAAACAATCTGAGGGGTTTAAAGTGGCGGGGGTGTGGGAGGTTGGGGTACCAGGTGGGCACGGATTGCTTGGAGCACTGGGTGTGGTGAAAAAATAATGAATACTGTTTTTCTGAAAATAAATAAATCAATTTAATTTTAAAAAATAAATATTTGCTATATAAATTAAATTTGCAAAAAATATTATATTATGCTAGTCACCTTACAGTACTTCATTAGTTTTTGATGTAGTGTTCTGTGATTCATTGTTTACGTATAACACCTAGTGCATAGAGCTTTAAAAGTCAACAGGCTTGGCTGACATAGACTCCAGAGGGCACTGTATTGATCCTGAAGAGAAAGCAGGCAAACCACCCAAGAGACAGACAATGTGGAAATAGGAATCTGAAGAGCACCTGGGGGCACAGTTGGGGAGATTATTTACTATTCTTGGATGAGTCTCATAGAGGCAGGATACATGGAAACACCTTTTCAGGAACAAAGGGGTTGGTAGTGCCATTTCCATCCCCCACCCCTCAGCATAAACATAGAGCTATCTGTGGGTAAATAGCACAATCCTGACACTGGCTGCCTCACTTGCTTACACCAAGCCCCACATCCTGTGATCTGGTGGGACTGACCTTCTCAGTCAAGCTTGTTTTGACCCAGCAGAGCAGCCCCCGCCCAGAAGACTAGCAGAAACCCTTGTTCACACCATGTCTACAGGCCAGAGAGTTCTACAGGGACTCAGTTCTGGTGGAGGTGGTGACAGGTCTTATTTCATAAGCAGACCAAGAGCACATCTAGTTAAAACTTACCATATTCAGGCCAGGGACCAAACACTGCCCAAAGCAGACAAGGAGAGCCTCTGTAGATAACTAGCCTAAAGGATAGAATAACCAAAACACCACAGCAGAAAACACATGGCACATACCTGAGGTATTCCCTGAAACACCAGGAACTGGTACTCCATGACCTTTTCTTCCTAAGGCTATTACTTTCAGGAGCAGGAGACATAACTGGATTTTTCTTACAAGCAGAAAAAGGCAGAGATGAACAAGATAAGGCCACATCCAAAGATCTAAAAGCAACCTACTGAATGGGAGAAGATATTTGCAAATAGCAAATCTGATAAATGGTTAGTATCCAAAATACATAAAGAATTTATACAACTCAACACCAAAAAAATAAATAATCCAGTTAAATATGGGCAGAAGATATGAACAGACATTTCACCAAAGGATATATACAGATGGCAAACAGACACATGAAAAAATTTGAAAAGGTGTTCAGCATCACTCATCATCAGGGAAATGCATATCAAAACCACAGTGAGATATCCCTTTACATCTGTCAAGATGGATAAAACAAAAAAAAAAAAAAAACAAGAAACAGGTGTTGACAAGGATGTGGAGAAAAAGGAAACTTTTGCACTGTGGGTTGGAAGGCAATCTGGTGCAGCCACTATGGAAAACAGTTTGGAAGTTCCTCAGAAAGTTTAAAAGAGAATTACCCTGTGTTCCAGTAATTGCACTACTGAGTGTCCCCAAAATACAAAAGTATTAATTCAAGGGGATACATACTCCCTTATGTTTATAGAAGCATTATTTATAATAGCCAAATTATGTAAACAGTCTAAGTGTCCATCAATTGATGAATAGATAAAGAAGAAGTGGTACACACACACACAGGAATATTACTAGGCCATGAAAAAGAATGAAATCCTGCCATTTATAGCAACATGGAATGAGACAGAGTGTATTTTGCTAAATGAAATAAGTCAGTCAGAAAAATAATACCATATGATTTCACTCATGTGGAATTTAAGAAACAAAACAAATAATCAAAGGAAAAACTATAGAGAACAAACTGATGGTTACCAGAAGGGAGGTGGGTGTGGGGATGAGTGAAATCGGTGATGGGGATTAAGGAGGGCACTCATCATGATGAACACTGGGGGATATGTGGAATGACTGAATCACTATATTGTATGCCTGAAACTAACATAACACTCTATGTTGACCACATTGGAATTGAAATTTTAAAAAATCAAAATTAAAAAAAAATCCATTTGTTGTCTCAGTTTTCATGGTCAGAATTCTAGGAACAGCATGGCTTAACTGGGTCCTCTGTGTAGGGTCTCACAAGGCAATCAAAGTGCAGGCAGAACTGCATTCCTTTCTGGAGGCTTCGAGGAAGAATTGGCTTCCAAGCTCATTCACATTGCTGGCAGAATCTAATTTCTGTGGTTGCAGGATGGTGGTTTCCATTTCTTACTAGCTGTCATCCAGTGTCCTTTCTCCCAGGAAATTCAGAGTGCCTGCATTTCTTCATACATGGCACCTCCATCTTCAAAACAGTACTGAACTGCCAAGTCCTCATGCTTCAAATGTTTGATTTCTTTTTCTGTTCTTTCTGTTATTAAGGACTTATGTGATTATATTAGGTCCACCAGCAAAATCCAGAAACTCAGTTCTTCTGCTGATTAGTAACATTAATTACATCTGCAAAGCCTTTTGTGTCATATAATTAACATGTTCATGGGAGTAAAGAAAAACTCTATTTATCTCATAAAGAAATAAAGTATAACAGTATAAGAGGCCTAGCTCTTCATTATGGATTAGTGTTTAGTGGTGGGGCTGGGAATTCTGCAACTACACAGTATCCTTGCACCTATAATATATGTCATCCCATTTTGTCACTCCTTTTTTTCCCTTTTTTTAAAAATTAAATTCAATTAGCCAACATATAGAACATCATTAGTTTCAGATGTAGTGTTCCATAATTTATCAGTTGCATATAACATCCAGTGCTCATCACATCACATGCCTTCCCCAATGTCCATCAACTTTGTCACTCCCTTGCTTAAGACTATTCAATTGTTCCCCTTACTTTCACAATCTGGGAAATGTTAAGATCCATGTTTGTGAATTGAAGCTTAGCAGGGGATCTGAATGTCACTTCATCCCAGGTGCCCAAGATGGTTTACTGAGCCTGCAGCAGGTTGTAGGGCTTGAATTTTTCAAGCTATTTCCTAGAAAGGATAATTTCTAGCAGAGTCTTATGGAAACAAGCAGCCTCAGGAAGGCCCCAGTTGTTCACAGGCTCTTGGAGGAGAACAGGAGAGCTAGCTCCCAGATGCCTGGTTAACAGGGCAATAAATTTCCTCCCTTGGCCACTATCAGGCCCATCCAGAGGGAGAGAAGAGCAAATCCATCTGTCTGCTGATCTTTTCAAGGTTAGGGGTTAGCATTTCCAGGAACCTAGTCCTCCAGGTCAAAATGATTCCTGCTTTCCCATAAGAGAACAATATAAATCAGGTCTATAGATAATGAAGCAAGTCTTTCATGTCTTTTTCAATGACTGGTGAAGAGATTGACCTGAATATCCTCTGTAGAAGAAGGGGAGAGTCTATGTCCTATCAGGAGCTTTGTGGGGTTGACAGAGCGGAGGTTGCCTTCAAGTTCCAGGTTCAGCACTGTGCAGGAATGAGCTGAGATTTGCAATGTAGCCAAAGCCATTCCTGGCCACAACTGAGCAGAGGCAACACAGAAGGCTCTGTTTTGGTGGGTAGGGTCTGATTGGAGAAGATTTTGTAGAGACAATGTAGAATGTTCCTAAGATGGTAGGGGCCTAATTCAGACCTTCTTTCAGGCATAGGATAGGATATAACTCTATATAAGGAAAATTTTTAAAAAGCATGTTTATATGTGTCTGTACTTACACATCTAAATATTTAGCTTTGCAGGGGCATAGGCTGGAGTGTTCATAGTAGTCACCAATTGCAGTGGTATTGGGGGGTCAGGAGTCAATGAGGGAGATATTCCTCATTCTAAATTTTGCCATCTAAATTTTTTTAACAGGTGCTTATATTATGGAAGAGAGTGATCATGGAATTAATGTCAGAGCCTAGCAGCCTGTCTCTCAGTTTTGTGTGCTTCCTGATCTGTAGCCATGACCAGAGCCCTGGCAGTGTCTTCCAGCCTTTGGTAGGCCTCTCAGTCCCAGGCTCAGCAGCCTCTGCTATTTTATTTTATTTTATTTTAAGATTTTATTTATTTATTTATAAGAGAGAGAGGGGGGGAGAGAGTGAGCACAGGCAGACAGAATGGCAGGCAGAGCCTCTGCTATTTTAAACATATTGTTTGCTCCCTCAAATGGAAAATTCTCCAGGGAACCCGCCACACTAACTGAAAATTTAGGGTGATTAGGTAAGATTTCTTCATCCGACAGAAAAGAAAAAACAGACTTCTACTGAGCTCTCATTGTGAGAGTCTAGGAAATCAAAATTACCATATGGGAAGGCAAGAGTAATATCACCAGGGAGCTGTGTATCGTGCTTCAGGAAGATGTGATGAACAAGTACTAGAATCCCTGGCATTCACACATTGAGTTTCTCACTATGCAGAGTACAAAGCAATCCATGCCTTTCTATAATCTGCTTTTGCCTCCCCACCCCAGCTGCATAGAGGACATTGATCAAAAGCTGATATAGTCCCGGTGTGTGGCAATACCCACCTGTGTTTCTGCTTTCCAAATCTCATCCTCATCTTTTGTTCTCTAGTTCTTCTTTTTGCTGTGCCTCCTAACCTTGGCTGAAAGTTCCAGACTCAAAACCATGTTTTGGTTTGTTGAGCAGAACAGCAAGAACAATAAAGCCCCAAACTGAAGAAATGATATTGGGAATTTTTCCAATACCTTTAATTGGACTAAATCCTACATTGTTTTTCAAACATTTAGCAGCCTATTATGGTTTGTAGAAGAAAATATACAAGAAAAATCCAGATGGCTATAAGATGATTTTTATTGTGAAAAATATTATACTATATATATGTATGGGCATATATGTATATGTCAAGAAATAGAACATTAATTAAATCCTCCCAGAAACTTTCTGTGTTCCTTTCCCAATCACTGTCTGTCTTCATTTCTAAATTAAGTATAATATTAAATATGTATCCATAAATTGCATAAATTGATATAAAACATGTGTGTACTTAAAATAGTAATTATAAAACATACACTGTTATGTTTTATATGTTTATATGTTTTATATGTTATAAACATACACTTGCATAAACAGTTCATGTAATTTATAAATCTTTAGGATGCCCCTTCTCAAATACATCCCCCACTCTATCAAATCTAAAGTAACTCCTTTCCTGACTTTTAGAATAATCTTTACCTTGCTTTTATTGATACTTTTACCATCTTCTCTCTCACCCCTAAACACTATAGTTTTGCCTGTTCTTAAACTTTTTAATATGCAATTATACTGCATATTCACTTCTTTTGACTTGCTAATTTTGCTCACTCTAACGAAACTCATTTATCTCAATCCTGGTAGCTGTAAATTTCTTCATTTTTTCATTGATGTACAAATTCCATTCTATGAATATTCCAGCATATATTAACCAGTTCTAATAATAAGGAGCATTTGTGTTATTTCCAGTTTGGGAGTATTATGAACAATGATGTCATGAACAGCAAAAACAAAAACAAGGCGAAACAAAAGAACAAAACAAACCCCAAATCTCTGTCATATTAGAGAAACTGAGAGATATTTGACACTTCAAAAATTCTCAATATTTCCAATGTTTGAAATCACAGCTTTACTATTTTCTAAATTTTTCTACACATGGATAACCAAAAGTAAGAGAGTTCTTAACTTTTGACAAAAATGTTGAATGCTCACAGAACAATGATTTTTCTTACTGATTACTAAGATTGCTTTGTATGGGGGAGCCTGGGTGGCTCAGTGGGTTAAGCCACTGCCTTCAGCTCAGGTCATGATCTCAGGGTCCTGGAATCGAGTCCCGCATTGGGCTCTCTGCTCAGCAGGGAGCCTGCTTCCCTCTCTCTCTCTCTCTCTCTGCCTGCCTCTCTGCCTACTTGTGATCTCTCTCTCTGTCAAATAAATAAAATCTTAAAAAAAAGATTGCTTTGTATGATTCCAGCTTGCATGGCCCTCAACTACCATACAAAGTAAGGACTGCCTATACTAGTAAAAATCTTTCTATCTTTTCCTTTTCTTCTTTTTTTGGAACTCTTGACTTACTGCACTACTATATAATATTTAGAATCATCTTGTCAAATATCGTGCAAAATGACTGTTGGAATTTTATTTGTGATTATATTTCATCTTTAATTCAGAGAGAACTGACATTTTTACAATATTAAGTTTCTTAATGAGCATAGTGTATTTCTCTATTTATGGAAGTTAGCATTAGTTTCTGTATTAGTTTCCTATGGCTTCAGGGACAAAGTACAACAAACTGTGTTGTTTAAAGAACAGGAATGTATTGTCTCACAGTTCTGGAGGCTAGAAGTCCAAGATCTTGGTGTCAGCAAAGTTTTCTTCTGAGGGCTGTGCGGGAGAATCTTGTCCTTGTTTTTCTTCTGCCTTCTAGTATTTCTTTGGCTGGTGGAAGCACAACTCCAGTCTTCACATGGCATTCCCCTGTGTACACACCTGCCTATATACAAATGTCCCCATTTTATAAAGACACCAGTTATACTGCATTAGGGGCCCATCCTACTTTCATACTATCCAGTTCCAAAGCCACTTCCATATCTTTAGGTATTAGTTTCAGTAGCACCCTACTTCTTGGTATCAAACTCAATATGAGTTTGTTAGGGTTGCTGTAAATAAGTACCACAAACTAAAATCTTAAAAAAAAAAGGGGGGGGAGGAGTCAAGATGGCAGAGAAGTAGCAGGCTGAGACTACTTCAGCTAGCCGGAGATCAGCTAGATAGCTTATCTAAAGATTGCAAACACCTGAAAATCCATCAGCAGATCGAAGAGAAGAAGAACAGCAATTCTGGAAACAGAAAAACAACCACTTTCTGAAAGGTAGGACCGGCGGAGAAGTGAATCCAAAGCGACGGGAAGACAGACCCCGGGGGGAGGGGCCGGCTCCCGGCAAGTGGCGGAGCAACCGCGCACAAAATCAGGACTTTTAAAAGTCTGTTCCGCTGAGGGACATCGCTCCAGAGGCTAAACCGGGGCGAAGCCCACGGGGGGTCAGCGTGGCCTCAGCTCCCGCAGGGTCACAGAAGGATCGGGGGTGTCTGAGTGTCGCAGAGCTTGCGGGTATTGGAACGGGAAAGCCAGCTACAGAGACAGAGCCGACAGTAAGCTCACAGCTCGGTGTTACCTTGAACCGGTCGCAGGCTCGGTGAGCTCGGAGTGCGGCTGGAGGTCAGGCAGACGGGAGTAACTGGGTGCTTTTCTCTGAGGGCGCACTGAGGAGTGCGGCCCTGGGCTCTCGGCTCCTCCGGGCCGGAGACCAGGAGGCCGCCATTTGTATTCCAGGAGGCCGCCATTTGTATTCCGGTCCTCCGGAACTCTACGGAAAGCGCTCAGGGAACAAAAGCTCCTGAAAGCAAACCCGAGCGGATTACTCACCCCGGCCCCTGATAAGGGCGGTGCAATTCCACCTGGGGCAAAGACACTTGAGAATCATTACAACAGGCCCCTCCCCCAGAAGATCAACAAGAAATCCAGCCCAGACCAAGTTCACCTACCAAGGAGTGCGGTTTCAATACCAAGGAGAGCAGCAGAATTCCAGAGGAGGAGAAAGCAAAGCACGGAACTCATGGCTTTTTCCCTGTGATTTTTTTTAGTCTTGCAGTTGATTTAATTTTTTTCTTTTTCATTTTTTGTTTTTTTTTCTCGCCTTCTGGTTAAATTTTTTTTAACTTTTACCTTTTTCTTTTTTAACGTTTTTTAACTAGTTTATCTAATATATATATTTTTTCTTTTTTATATTTTTCTTATTTGTTTTCTTTTTTTTAAATTATTTTCTTTTCTTTTTTTTTCTTTCTTCCTTTTTGAACCTCTTTTTATCCCCTTTCTCCCCCCTCACAATTTGGGATCTCTTCTAATTTGGTTAAAGCATATTTTCCTGGGGTTGTTGCCACCCTTTTAGTATTTTACTTGCTCCTTCATATACTCTTATCTGGACAAAATGACAAGACGGAAAAATTCAACACAAAAAAAAAGAACAAGAGGCAGTACCAAAGGCTAGGGACCTAATCAATACAAACATTGGTAATATGTCAGATCTAGAGTTCAGAATGACAATTCTCAAGGTTCTAGCCGGGCTCGAAAAAGGCATGGAAGATATTAGAGAAACCCTCTCGAGAGCTATAAAAGCCCTTTCTGGAGAAATAAAAGAACTAAAATCTAACCAAGTTGAAATAAAAAAAGCTATTAATGAAGTGCAATCAAAAATGGAGGCTCTCACTGCTAGGATAAATGAGGCAGAAGAAAGAATTAATGATATAGAAGACCAAATGACAGAGAATAAAGAAGCTGAGCAAAAGAGGGACAAACAGCTACTGGACCACGAGGGGAGAATTCGAGAGATAAGTGACACCATAAGATGAAACAACATTAGAATAATTGGGATTCCAGGAGAAGAAGAAAGAGAGAGGGGAGCAGAAGGTATACTGGAGAGAATTATTGGGGAGAATTTCCCCAATATGGCAAAGGGAACGAGCATCAAAATTCAGGAGGTTCAGAGAATACCCCTCAAAATCAATAAGAATAGGCCCACACCCCATCACCTAATAGTAAAATTTACAAGTCTCAGTGACAAAGAGAAAATCCTGAAAGCAGCCCGGGAAAAGAAGTCTGTAACATACAATGGTAAAAATATTAGATTGGCAGCTGACTTATCCACAGAGACCTGGCAGGCGAGAAAGAGCTGGCATGATATTTTCAGAGCACTAAATGAGAAAAACATGCAGCCAAGAATACTATATCCAGCTAGGCTATCATTGAAAATAGGAGAGATTAAAAGCTTGCAGGACAAACAAAAACTGAAAGAATTTGCAAACACCAAACCAGCTCTACAGGAAATATTGAAAGGGGTCCTCTAAGCAAAGAGAGAGCCTACAAGTGGTAGATCAGAAAGGAACAGAGACCATATACAGCAACAGTCACCTTACAGGCAATACAATGGCACTAAATTCATATCTCTCAATAGTTACCCTGAATGTTAATGGGCTAAATGCCCCTGTCAAAAGACACAGGGTATCAGAATGGATAAAAAAACAAAACCCATCTATATGTTGCCTCCAAGAAACTCATTTTAAGCCCGAAGACACCTCCAGATTTAAAGTGAGGGGGTGGAAAAGAATTTACCATGCTAATGGACATCAGAAGAAAGCAGGAGTGGCAATCCTTATATCAGAACAATTAGATTTTAAGCCAAAGACTATATAAGAGATGAGGAAGGACACTATATCATACTCAAAGGGTCTGTCCAACAAGAAGATTTAACAATTTTAAATATCTATGCCGCCAACGTGGGAGCAGCCAACTATATAAACCAATTAATAACAAAAGCAAAGAAACACATCAACAATAATACAATAATAGTAGGGGACTTTAACACTTCCCTCACTGAAATGGACAGATCATCCAAGCAAAAGATCAGCAAGGAAATAAAGGCCTTAAACTACACACTGGACCAGATGGACATCACAGATATATTCAGAACATTTCATCCCAAAGCAACAGAATACACATTCTTCTCTAGTGCACATGGAACATTCTCCAGAATAGATCACATCCTCGGTCCTAAATCAGGACTCAACCGGTATCAAAAGATTGGGATCATTCCCTGCATATTTTCAGACCACAATGCTCTAAAGCTAGAACTCAACCACAAAAGGAAGTTTGGAAAGAACCCAAATACATGGAGACTAAACAGCATCCTTCTAAAGAATGAATGGGTCAACCGGGAAATTAAAGAAGAATTGAAAAAATCATGGAAACAAATGATAATGAAAATACAACGGTTCAAAATCTGTGAGACACAACAAAGGCAGTCCTGAGAGGAAAATATATAGCGGTACAAGCCTTTCTCAAGAAACAAGAAAGGTCTCAGGTACACAACCTAACCCTACAGCTAAAGGAGCTGGAGAAAGAACAAGAAAGAAACCCTAAGCCCAGCAGGAGAAGAGAAATCATAAAGATCAGAGCAGAAATCAATGAAATAGAAACCAAAAAAAACAATAGAACAAATCAACGAAACTAGGAGCTGGTTCTTTGAAAGAATTAATAAAATTGATAAACCCCTGACCAGACTTATCAAAAAGAAAAGAGAAAGCACCCAAATAAATAAAATCATGAATGAAAGAGGAGAGATCACAACTAACACCAAAGAAATACAAACTATTATAAGAACATACTATGAGCAACTCTACGCCAATAAATTTGACAATCTGGAAGAAATGGATGCATTCCTAGAAACATATAAACTACCACAACTGAACCAGGAAGAAATAGAAAGCCTGAACAGACCCATAACCAGTAAGGAGATTGAAACAGTCATTAAAAATCTCCAAACAAACAAAAGCCCAGGGCCAGACGGCTTCCCGGGGGAATTCTACCAAACATTTAAAGAAGAACTAATTCCTATCCTCCTGAAACTGTTCCAAAAAGTAGAAATGGAAGGAAAAATTCCAAACTCATTTTATGAGGCCAGCATCACCTTGATCCCAAAACCAGACAAGGATCCCATCAAAAAAGAGAGCTATAGACCAATATCCTTGATGAACACAGATGCGAAAATACTCAACAAAATACTAGCCAATAGGATTCAACAGTACATTAAAAGGATTATTCACCACGACCAAGTGGGATTTATTCCAGGGCTGCAAGGTTGGTTCAACATCCGCAAATCAGTCAATGTGATACAACACATCAATAAAAGAAAGAACAAGAACCATATGATACTCTCAATAGATGCTGAAAAAGCATTTGACAAAGTACAGCATCCCTTCCTGATCAAAACTCTTCAAAGTGTAGGGAGAGAGGGCACATACCTCAATATCATCAAAGCCATCTATGAAAAACCCACCGCAAATATCATTCTCAATGGAGAAAAACTGAAAGCTTTTCCGCTAAGGTCAGGAACATGCCAGGGATGTCCATTATCACCACTGCTATTCAACATAGTACTAGAGGTCCTAGCCTCAGCAATCAGACAACAAAAGGAAATTAAAGGCATCCAAATTGGCAAAGAAGAAGTCAAATTATCACTCTTCGCAGATGATATGATACTATATGTGGAAAACCCAAAAGACTCCACTCCAAAACTGCTAGAACTTGTACAGGAATTCAGTAAAGTGTCAGGATATAAAATCAATGCACAGAAATCAGTTGCATTTCTCTACACCAACAGCAAGACAGAAGAAAGAGAAATTAAGGAGTCAATCCCATTTACAATTGCACCCAAAACCATAAGATACCTAGGAATAAACCTAACCAAAGAGGCACAGAATCTATACTCAGAAAACTATAAAGCACTCATGAAAGAAATTGAGGAAGACACAAAGAAATGGAAAAATGTTCCATGCTCCTGGACTGGAAGAATAAATATTGTGAAAATGTCTATGCTACCTAAAGCAATCTACACATTTAATGCAATTCCTATCAAAGTACCATCCATCTTTTTCAAAGAAATGGAACAAATAATCCTAAAATTTATATGGAACTAGAAAAGACCTCGAAGAGCCAAAGGGATATTGAAAAAGAAAGCCAACGTTGGTGGCATCACAATTCCAGACTTCAAGCTCTATTACAAAGCTGTCATCATCAAGACAGCATGGTACTGGCACAAAAACAGACACATAGATCAATTGAACAGAATAGAGAGCCCAGAAATAGACCCTCAACTCTACGGTCAACTAATCTTCGACAAAGCAGGAAAGAATGTCCAATGGAAAAAAGACAGCCTCTTCAATAAATGGTGCTGGGAAAATTGGACAGCCACATGCAGAAAAATGAAATTGGACCATTTCCTTACACCACACACAAAAATAGACTCAAAATGGATGAAGGACCTCAATGTGCGAAAGGAATCCATCAAAATCCTTGAGGAGAACACAGGCAGCAACCTCTTCGACCTCAGCTGCAGCAACATCTTCCTAGGAACAACGCCAAAGGCAAGGGAAGCAAGGGCAAAAATGAACTATTGGGATTTCATCAAGATCAAAAGCTTTTGCACAGCAAAGGAAACAGTTAACAAAATCAAAAGACAACTGACAGAATGGGAGAAGATATTTATTTGCAAACGACATATCAGATAAAGGACTAGTGTCCAGAATCTATAAAGAACTTAGCAAACTCAACACCCAAAGAACAAATAATCCAATCAAGAAACGGGCAGAGGCCATGAACAGACATTTTTGCAAAGAAGACATCCAGATGGCCAACAGACACATGAAAAAGTGCTCCATATCACTCGGCATCAGGGAAATACAAATCAAAACCACAATGAGATATCACCTCACACCAGCCAGAATGGCTAAAATCAACAAGTCAGGAAATGACAGATGCTGGCGAGGATGCGGAGAAAGGGGAACCCTCCTACACTGTAGGTGGGAATGCAAGCTGGTGCAACCACTCTGGAAAACAGCATGGAGGTTCCTCAAAATGTTGAAAATAGAACTGCCCTATGACCCAGCAATTGCACTACTGGGTATTTACCCTAAAGATACAAACGTAGTGATCCAAAGGGGCACGTGCACCCGAATGTTTATAGCAGCAATGTCCACAATAGCCAAACTATGGAAAGAACCTAGATGTCCATCAACTGATGAATGGATCAAGAAGATGTGGTATATATACACAATGGAATACTATGCATCCATCAAAAGAAATGAAGTCTTGCCATTTGTGACAACATGGATGGAACTAGAGCGTATCATGCTTAGCGAAATAAGTCAAGCAGAGAAAGACAACTATCATATGATCTCCCTGATATGAGGAAGTGGTGATGCAACATGGGGGCTTAAGTGGGTAGGAGAAGAATCAATGAAACAAGATGGGATTGGGAAGGAGACAAACCATAAGTGACTCTTAATCTCACAAAACAAACTGAGGGTTGCTGGGGGGAGGGGGTTTGGGAGAAGGGGGTGGGATTATGGACATTGGGGAGGGTATGTGCTTTGGTGAGTGCTGTGAAGTGTGTAAACCTGGTGATTCACAGACCTGTACCCCTGGGGATAAAAATATATGTGTATAAAAAATTAAAAATTTTTAAAAAAGGGGGGGTGGGGAAACATCTGGGTGGTTTGGTAGGTTAAGGATCTGCCTTCAGCTCAGGTCATGATCCCAAGGTCCTGGGATAAAGCTCCCTCATGTCTGGATCCCTGCTTCTCTCTCTCCCTGTGGCCCTCCCCTCTGCTCACGCTCATGCTCTGTCTCTCTCAAACAAACAAAAAATAAACAAACCTTAAAAAAGTAAGTACTGCAAACTTAGTAGCTTCAACTATAGAAATGTATTGTCCCACAATTCTGGAAGCTGGATGTCTGAAAGAAGATGTTGGCTGGGTAGTTTCCTTCTGAGGGCCGCAATAGAATAATTTGTTCTAGGCCTCTCTCCTTGGCTTATCTTTTTCCTGCGTGACTTCATGTGATCTTTCCTCCGTGTATGTCTGTCTCTTTTATTCAAATTTCCCCTTTTTAAAAAAATACAAATCATACTGAATAAGGGTCCACCCTAAAGACCTCATCTTAGCTAATTACAACTTCAACGACCCTATTTCCGAATAAGTTCACATTCTGATGTACTGGGGGTTAAGATTTCAACCTATGAATTGGGGAACAGGGGCACAATTCAACTTGTAATAGTATCTCTGAAAAAAAATTATAAATTTTCCATGTAAGTCTTCATTTTCTTAGATTAGTTCCGTGGTATTTGTGTCAGTTATCAATTTATTGCCTCTTAGCATGAAATGTATCCTTTAATACATGCTTTGCAATTTAAAAATGTAATTCAGTTATTTCTCAAGTAAGCACGATGTTAAGCTTTCTCAGTAGATGGCAGTAGAGAGACACTAACAGAGGAAGAGGCTTTTCTTTTTTTCTTTTTACTTTTCAGGTTTTATTTATTTATTTATTTTCAGCATAACAGTATTCATTATATTTTCACCACACCCAGTGCTCCATGCAATCCGTGGAAGAGGCTTTTCAATTTTTAGCTGTGGCAACTTGAATATTTAGTGCTCCTCTGAGGCCACTTTGTGGACCTCTGCCCCAGTCACAGACCTAGAACTCAGGATCCCTCTGATCTTGCAGCCTCCCTCTGGCAATAATCTGTCTGTGGCCTTCTCAACATGGAAACCCAAACCCCTAACGCTTTTTACTGGCACCTCTGTGAAATTGCCTCTCACCAGCACACATGCCCCAAAGGCTTCTTCTTTGTTTGTGTAACTGAAGGCCTCCCGCCTGACACCAGCATTCTGTTTCACTCTGCAGGCCTCTGCACAAGCTGATCTGCTGCCTGGAGGGTCCACACTGACCTGCTCCTCTCTCTGAAAGCCCTCTTCACTTTCTGCCTGCCTACTGAACGCTGCCTGGAGGGTTCCCACCCTCACTGTTCACTCACTGTACATTCAAGTCACCAGTTGCTAATTACCTTATCCTTTTCTGTCCTCCTGAAGGTTGGGTTACCTTCTACTTGTCCAGAGATTGTAGACCAGAGACAACCTAACTAAATCAGCCAATTTTTCTGCTATCCACAGGACTGAATTGCACCTTATCCCATGAGGAGGACTGAACTCCTTCCAAGTGTTTCCTTTCTTGGATACTGTCTATCAGCTATAGGGTATCATATAGTTTCCTTAAGTCTTTTTTATTTTATTTTATTTATTTATTTGACAGAGATAGAGAGAGATCATGAGTAGGCAGGGGTGGGGGGAAGCAGGCTCTCTGCTGAGCAGAGAACCCAATGTGGGGCTCGATCCCAGGACTGGTAGATCATGACCTGAGCTGAAGGCACAGACTTAACCCACTGAGCCACCCAGGCACCCCTAGTTTCCTTAAGTCTTACAGTTACTCTTTCATCATAGTTTAATAATTATTTGTATTACATTTATAATAATGTATTAATTTATAATTTATATTATTAATTAATTTATAATAAATTTATAATAATTATTATTTGTATTAAATTTACCATCTATAACCTGCTATGTGGTGTCTAGGTCCTGATTAGACCCATGCTGATACTATACAAACATTTCTGAGGAACTTGTTAGTACATTTAAATTTTATTCATTCTCTAATACTTGTTTGAAGAGGTACAGGACTATATATTATATATATTCCAGTAGTCATAATTTAATATAATAATTTATATATAGGTTAATTTGAGTTTTCTAGTCCATAATCACACCTATGAGTAATGACTGTTTTGTTTCTCAATTTATAATTCTTGAACTTTTGTTATTCTCCCCTTACTGAGTGAATTAAGATCTCCAGTAGAATTGTGGAGAGGAACTATTTTTTATTTTTTTATTTGTAAGTTTTAAGTTTAATTCCAGTTTGTTAACATGCAGTGTTATATTAGCTTCAGGTGTCATTATTCAACAATTCCATACATTATTCAGTGCTTGTCAATTAAGTGTACTCTTAATCCCCTTCACCTATTTAACACATCTCCCACCACCCTCCCCTCTGGTAGCCATCAGATTATTTATAAATAATAGTCTACTTCTTGATTTGCCACTTTCTCCTTTTTCCCTTTGCTCACTTATTTCTTAAATTCTACATATGAGCAAAACCATATAGTATTTGTCTTTCTCTGACTGACTTATTCCACTTAGTATTATACTCTCTAACTCCATCCATGTACTTGAAAATGGCAAGATTTCATACTTTTTTATGGGTGAATAATATTTCATCATGTATATACCACATATTCCTTATCCATTCATAAAGCAATGGGAACTTGGGCTGCTTCCATATCTTAGCTATCATCAGTGATGCTGCTATAAACATAGGGGTGCATGTATCCTTTTGAAGTAGTGTTTCTCTATTCTTTGGATTGTTGGATCATAAGGTAGTTCTATTTTTAACTTTTTTAGGAACCTCTGTACTGTTTCCCAGAGTGGCTGCACCAGTTTGCATTTCTACCAACAGTGCACTATTGTTCCTTTTTCTCTACATCCTTGCCAACACCTGTTGTTTCTTATGTTGTTGATTTTAGTCATTATGACAGGTATGAGGTCACATCTTATAGAGGTCTTGATTTGCATTTCCGTGATGATGAGTGATGTTGAGCATTTTTTCATGTTTCTGTTGGCCATCTGGATTTGGAGAAATGCCTGTTCATGTCTTTTGCCCATTTATTTTTTTTTTTAATTTTTAAAAAGACTTTATTTATTTATTTGAGAGAGAGAAAGAATGTGTGTTTGTGTGCAGGAGTGGAGGGGAGGAGCAGAGGGAGAGGGAAAAGCAGATGCTCCACTGAGCAGACAGCTCCAGGTGGGGCTTGATCCCAGAACCCTGGGATCATGACCTGAGCTGAAGGCAGATGTTTAACTGCCTGAGCCAAGACACCCCATCTGCCCATTTTTTAATTACATTATTTGCTTTTTGGTTGTTGAGTTGTATCAGTTCTTTATACATTTTGGATACTAACCCTTTACCAGATATGTCATTTGCAAATATTTTCTCTCATTCTGTAGGTTGCATTTTAGTTTTGTTGATTGTTTCCTTTGCTGTGAAGAAACTTTTTAGTCTTATATAGTCCCAATTATTAATTTTTGCTTTTGTTTCCCTTGCCTCAGGAAACATATCTAGAGAAAATTTGTGTAGCCAATGTCAAAGAGGTTATGGACAGAGTTCTTTTCTAGGGTTTTTTCTTTTCAGGTCTCACATTTATGTCTTTAATCCATTTTGAATTTATTATTTTATATGGTGCAAGAAAGTGGTGCGGTTTCATTCTTCTGCATGTAGTTGTTCAACTCCCATTTATTAAAAAGACAATCCTTTTCCCATTGGATAATATTTCCTGCTTTGTCAGAGATTAATTGACCATAAACTTGTGGGTTTATTTCTGGGTTTTCTATACTATTCCATTGATTTATGTGTCTGTTTTTGTCCCAATACAATACTGTTTGCTTACTACAGCTTTTTAATATAACTTGCAGCACAGAATTGTGATGCCATCAGCTTTTCTTTTCTTTTTCAAGATTGCTTTGGCTATTTGGAGTATTTTCTGGTTCCATACAAATTTAAGGATTGTTTCTTCTAGTTCTGTGAAAAATGCTGTTGGTATTTTGATGAGGATTACATTAAATGTATAGGTTATTTGCGGTAGTATAAACATCTTAACATCATTTGTTCTTCTGATCCATGAGCATGAAATGTCTTTCTCTCTATGTTGTCTTCAGTTTCTTTCATCAGAGTTTTATAGTTCCCAGAGTATAGGTCTTTCACCTTTTTGTGTAGGTTTATTCCTAGGTATCTTACTATTTTTTAGGGGAACTATCAATGGGATTGTTGTCTTAATTTCTCTTGTTCCTACTTCATTATTGGTGTATAGAAATGCAACAGATTTCTCTACATTGACTTTGTATTCACTGAATTCATTTATCAGTTCTAGCAATTTTGGGGTGTTTTCTGTTTAAAGTATCATATCTGCAAATAATGAAAGTTTTACTTCTTCCTTATTGATTTGAATTCCTTTTATTTCTTTTTGTTGTCTTCCTGTTATGGCTAGGACTTCCAGTACTATGTTGAATAAAATTGGTGCAAGTGGACATCCTTGTCTTGTTTCTGACTTGAGGGAAAACACACTCAGTTTTTTCCCCATTAAGGATGATGTTAGCTGTGGGTTGTTCATATGTGACTTTTATTATTTTAAGGTATGTTCTCACTAAACCTACTGTGTTTGAGGGTTTTTATCATTAATGGGTGTCGTACTTAGCCAGCACTTTTTCTGCATCTATTGAAATGATTGTATGGTTGTTATCTTTTCTCTTATTAATTTGATGTAGCACCTTGATTGATTTGCAAATATTGAACCACACTTACAACACAAGACTAAATTCCACTTGGTCATGGAGAACAATTTTTTTCAATGTGTTGTATGATTCCATTTGCTACTATTTTGGGGAGGATTTTTGCATCTATGTTAATGAGGCATATTGGCCTGTAGTTCTCTTTTTTAGTAGTGTCATTATCCAGTTTTGGTATCAGGGTAATGCTGGATTCATAGAATGAATTTGAAGTCTTCCTTCATCTTCTATTTTGTGAAAATCTTTGAGAAGAATAGGTACTAACTCTTCTTTAAATGTTTGATGGAATTTCCCTATGAAGCTGTCTGGTCCTAGATTTTTGTTTGTTGTGAATTTTTTGATTACTGATTCAATCTCCTTGCTGGTAATCAGTCTAATCAAATTTTATATTTCTTCTTATTTCAGTTTTGGTAGTTTATATGTTTCTAGGAATTTATCCATTTCCTCTAGGTCATCCAATAGTTTTTATGATCTGTATGTCTATGCCTTTGGTTGTTATTTCTCCCATCTCATTTGTGATTTTATTCTAGTCTTTTCTCTTTTTTCTTGAACAGTTCGGCTAGTGATTTATCAGTTTTAGTGATTTTTCAAAGAACCAGCTCCTGGTTTCATTGATCTGTTCTATTGTTGTTATGTATTTCTGCTTTAATCTTTATTACTTCCTTCCTTTTGCTGCTTTTAAGTTTTGTTTGTTGTATTTTTTCTGGCTCATTGAAGTATAAGATTAGGTTATTTATTTGAGATTTTTCTTGCTTTTAGAGATAGGCCTGCATTTCTATAAACTTTCCCCTTAAAAATGCTTTTGCTACATCCAAGGTTTTTGGACTATTGTGTTTTCATTTTCATTTGTTTCCGTGTAGTTTTTTACTTCTTTTATTTCTTGGTTGATCCATTCATTGTTTGGCACCTTGCTATTTAACCTCTAGGTTTTTGTGGTCTTTCCAGATTTTTTCTTGTGGTGGACTTCTAGTTTCACAACATTGTGGTCAGAAAATATGCATTATATAACTTTGATCTTGAATTTGTTAAGGCTTGCCTTGCGGGCTATAATGTGATCTACTCTGGAGAATGTCCCATATGCACTTGAAAAGAATGTATATTCTGCTGTTCTAGGATACAATGTTCTGAATGCATCTGTAAAAACTATGTGTTCCAGTGTGTCATTCAAAGCCTTTGTTTTCTTGTTAATTTTCTGTTTAGATATCTACCCATTGAGGTAAGTGGGGGGTGTTAATGTCCCCTACTGTTATTGTATTATTATCAATTAGTTACATTATGTTTGTTATGTAACAGTTTTATGTTATGTAACAGTTTTATGTATTTTGGTGCTCCTATGTTGGGTGCATAAATATTTACAATTATTTTATCTTCTTGTTAGATTGTCCCCTTTATTATTATATACTGTCCTTCTTTTTCTCTTGTTACAGTCTTTTGTTTAAAGTGTACCTTGTCGTGCTCGCTTTGGCAGCACATATACTGAAGTCTACCTTGTCTGATGTAGGTATTGTTATTCCAGTTTTCTTTTGACATCCACTTGTATGATAGATGTTTCTCCATCCTCTCACTTTGCATCTTTAGGTGTCTTTAGGTCTAGAATGAGTCCCTTGTAAGCAGCATATAGATGGGTCTTGGGTTTTTGTTTTTTTTTTTTTAAATCCATTCCATCACCCTATGTTTTTTGTTTGGAGCATTTAGTCCATTTACATTCAAAGTATTTTTTTTTAAGATTTTATTTCTTTATTTGACAGACAGAGACCACAGGTAGGCAGAGAGGCAGGCAGAGAGAGAGGAGGAAGCAGGCTCCCCGCTGAGCAGAGAGCCCGATGCGGGGCTCCATCCCAGGATACTGGGATCATGACCTGAGCTGAAGGCAGAGGCTTTAACCCACTGAGCCACCCAGGCGCCCCACATTCAAAGTAATTATTGATAGATTTGTATTTATTGCCATTTTATTTCTTGTTTTGTGGTTGTTTCTGAAGTTTTTCTCTGATTCTTTTTGTCTTTCTTTCATGGTTTGCCGATTTTCTTTAGTGATATATTTGGGTTTGTTTATTTCTTGCAGAAATTATTAGTGGTTTTTGATATATGGTTTCCATTAGGTTTATATATAACATCTTCTGCCTATTATACTGAGTTGATTGTCATTTATGCTTGAACCCATTTTTACTCCTCTCTTCCCCACCTTTTAGGTCTGTGTTGTTATATTTTACATCCTTTTATATTGTAAGTTCCTTGACTGATTTTTTATAGAACTATTTATTTTTACTGCTTTTGTCTTTCCTATCTTTACACTGTCATGTTTGGTCTCTCCTTTCAACTCAAAGAGTCCCTTTAATATTTCCTGCAGGGCTGGCTTAGTGGTCCACACCTCCTTTAGTTTTTTGTTTGTCTGGGAAATTTTCTCTCTCTCCTGTTCTTATGATAACCTTGTTGGACAGAACATTCTTGGCTGCAGATTTTTCCCACTCACCACCTTAAATATATCATGTGACTGCTTTCTGTTTTGCCAAGTTTCTGTTGAAAATCTGCTAGCCTTATGGGCTTTCCCTTGTAAGGTACTGACTTCTTTTGCCTTGTACTTTTAAGACTTTTTCTTTATCACTGTATTTTGCAAATTTAATTATATTTTAGTGTCAGTTTGCTTTTGTTGATTCTTTTGGGGGTTCTCTGTGACTCCTGGATCTGGATATCTGTTTCCCTCCCTAGATTACGGAAGTTTTCAGCTATTATTTCTTCAAATACACTTTCTGCCCCCTTTTCACTCTTCTTCTTCTGGGATTCCTATAATATGAATATCACTACCTTTGATGGAATCACTGAATTCCCTAAGTCTATTTTTGTTTTGTGTAATTTTTTTCTCTCTTTTATATCAGCTTTGTTACTTTCTACTCTGTCTTCTAGGTCACTAATTCATTCCTCTGCCTCTTCCATCCTGTTGTTCATTCCATCAAGCATGTTTCTCATTTCATTTATTTTACCCTTTATCTCTACATTATTTCCAATCTCTGTGTTAAGGATCTCACTCATGTCTTCCACTATTCTCAAGTACAGAAAGTATTCTTATGATCATTACTCTAAATTCTCTATCAGGCCTGTTACTTATATCTGTTTCATCTAGATCTCTGGCTGTGCGCTTGTCCTATTCTTTCATTTGGGATAAACTTCTCTGTCTTCCTATTTTGTCTAAGTGTGCCTATTTCAGTGTGTTAGGAAAATCAATTATGTCTTCTGTTCTTGTGGGTAAGGTCCCTTATCAAGAAAAGGTCCTCCAGCCACATGCAGAAGAATGAAACTGGACAATTCTCTTACACCATATACAAAGATAAACTCAAAATGGATGAAAGACCTCAGTGTGAGACAGGAATCCATCAAAATCCTAGAGGAGAACATAGGTAATAGCCTCTTCAACATCAGCACAACAACTTCTTTCAAGAAACGTCTCTAAAGGCAAGGGAAACAAAAGCAAAAATGAAGTTTTGGGATTTTATCAAGATAAAAAGCTTCTGCACAACAAAAGAAACCCTCAACAAAAACTAGGAGACACCACATGGAATGGAAGAAGATATTTTCAAATGACATTTCAGATAAAGGGCTGGTATCCAAGATCTATAAAGAACTTATCAAACTCAACACCCAAAACACAAATAATCCAGTCAAGAAATGGGCAGAAGACATGAACAGACACTTCTCCAAAGAAGACATACAAATGGCTATCAGACACATGAAAAAATGTTCCACATCCTTGGTGTCAGGGAAATACAAATCAAAACCATGATGAGATACCACCTTACACCAGTTAGTATAACAAAAATTAACAAGACAGGAAACAACAAATGTTGGCAAGGATGTGGTAAAAGGGGAACCCTCTTACACTGTCAGTGGGAATGCAGGTTGGTGCAGCCATTCTGGAAAACAGTATGGAAGTTCCTCAAGACATTAAAAATAGAACTACCCTATGACCCAGCAATTGCACTACTAGGTATTTACTGCAAAATATAGATGTAGTGAAAAGAAGGGGCACATGCACCCCAATGTTCATAGCAGCAATATCCATAATAGCTAAACTGAAAGGAGCTGAGATTCCCTTCAACAGATGAATGGATAAAGAAGATATGTTTCATATATACAATGGAATATTACTCAGCCATCAGAAAGAATGAATAACCAACATTTGCATCAACATGGATGGAACTGGAGGGGATTATGCTAAGTGAAATAAGTCAAGCAGAGAAAGACAATTATCACATGGTTTCACTCATATGTGGAACATAAGGAATAGTGAGGAGGACCACAGGGAAAGGGAAGGAAAACTGAATGGGAAGAAATCAGAGAGGGAGAGAAACTGTGAGAGACCCTGGGAAACAAACTGAAGGTTACAGAAGGGATGGGGTGGGGGAGAGGGTAACTGGGTGATAGATATTAAGGAGGGCCCATATAGTGATGAACACTGGATGTTATACATAACTAATGAATCATTGAACACTACATCAAAAACTAATGATGTACTATATGTTGGCTAACTGAAAAAAAAAAAAAATACGAGGTCTTGTGTTGCCCTGCAATGTGATGTCCACTGTTTCCCAACGCTTGGCGCTTTAGGGAGTATCTCCAATATATGCTTCATATGCTTTGCTCTTTTGTCGTGGCCACTTTCTCTTTCAGGCCAGTCATTTGCAGAGGCCCTTTTTTGTTGCAGGCAATGTTTAGTCCCTGGTCAACACGGTGCATTTTTACGAAGCGTGCTCTGGTCTGTTTGTGAAATGAGACCTGCCACCACTATAGGAACCAAGGCTTTGCAAAACTCCTAAATTAGGAGATATGGTGTGAACACAGATTGGGCTGGACTTCTGGAGGTGGGGGCTGCCTTAATTGGGACTGTAGCAATTGTGACTAGGAAAGGTGGTTCTGGGGTGCCTGACTGGCTCAGGTCGTGACCCCAGGGTCCAGGATTGAGCCCCACATCAGTAGGGAAACCTGCTTCTCCCTCCTACTCCCTCTGCTTGTGTTCTCTCTCTCTCTCACTGTGTCTCTTTGCCAAATACATAAATAAAATATTTAAAAAAAAAAAAAAGGAAATGTGGTTCCACTGGAGCATGGTGGAGGTGGTTTGGAGCTTGGTGTAAGCAAGTTAGGTAGTGAGTGTCGGTGCTGGGCTGGTTTCTGCAGGTGGCCTTGTTCTTATGTTGTAGAGTAAGGGAGGAAAATGGTGCAAGCTAGTTCCTTTCTTCCTAGAGGGATCGCTCCATGAATGCTGTCTCTCTGGTATGAACTCTCTGGTATAAGATGGGTGAATAACCTCCCCATCGTGTGCCTAAGGTACTCTTCAGACAGCTTATATGTCCTTGGGTTGTTTGCTTGCCTTCTCTCCAAGAGCAGCACAATGCTCTCATGCTCTATCCCAGCCAAGCTTGCTTTAAAACTCCAGGCTTTAAACCCTGCTGGTTGCAAGAACTCATACAATTCAGCCCCTCTTGCTTTCCAAGCCAATTGCTATGGGGATTCATTTTCCCCATGAGCTTGCTTTTGTGCTTTCTTTCTCTCACCCTTCTCTCTGACAATGGCTCCCTCCCCATTGTGGTGGCTATGATCCCATTCTCTCCCAAACCAAGTCTCTGCACTTTCTACCTTCTTCGATGTGGTCTCTTCTCCACCTTTAGTTGTGGAGTTTGTTCTGACAGTCTTTAGAACAGTTTCTGAGGTATTTAGAATGATTTAATAGTTATCTAGATGTATTCATAGGACAAGGTGAGGCTAGGGACCTCCTGGTCCACCACCATCTTCCCTCTATCCAGAGGAACTATTTTTTTCAATATCAAAAGAAAAGCTTTTGATATTTCACCATTTAGTATGATGTTTATTGTAGGGAATTTTTAGATATCCCTTATTGGGTTAAGAAAGCTCCTTTTCATTGTTAAATATCTGAATAATTTTATTACGAATGCAGCTTGACTTTTTATCACTTTTTTAACTACATGTATTGAAATCATCATATGATTTCCATGTTTAGTTCTATTAATACACTATTAATTATGCTGTTAATTGCTCTGTTAATTACACTAATTTATTTCCTAATTATAGACCAACCCTGGTCTTAATATATTACTTTGTTTATACATTGCTCAATTTAGTTTGCTAATATTTTATTGATATTCCATCTATTTTCATGAATGTGATTAATCTCTTATTCTCCTTTACTTATTTATAATACATCTATTTTCACATTTACTAGCACAGTTATTCTTACCACATGACATGCATTAGGACACATTACTTCTTTTATATGTTTTATGGAAGACTTTGTGCAAGATTGAGATTATTTTCTCCTTTAATATTTGGTGAGTCTAGAGTATCTTATTTTGCTTTTAATTCTTTGGGGAAGACTTTTTAAAGTTACTCATGTATTTTAATGGCTGTAGGTCAATTCACAATTTCTATATCTCCTTTGAATCATGTTTTTTAAGTTATATTCTTCAAATATGCACTCACTGAAACTTTCAAATATGATGTTATCAAAATTTGTGTTTTCTTCTCATTTTTTAAAGGCTTTATTTATTTGGGAGAGAGAGAGGGAAGAGAGAGCTGGAACAGGGAGGAGAGGGAGAAGCAGACTCTCCGCTGAGCAAAGAGACTGATGCGGGGCTCCATCTCAGGATCTGAGCCTAAGGCAGACATCTAATCAGCTGAGCCATTCAGGAGCCCCTCTCCTTATTTTTCTTTAAGCTATCATTATGCTATATCACACATATACAAATGTGAATGAAATATAAATATGCATTAAAAATGTACATCTGTAGACTCTTAATCTCACAAAACAAACTGAGGGTTGCTGGGGGGAGGGGGTTTGGGAGAAGGGGGTGGGATTATGGACACTGGGGAGGGTATGTGCTTTGGTGAGTGCTGTGAAGTGTGTAAACCTGGCGATTCACAGACCTGTACCCCTGGGGATAAAAACATATGTTTATAAAAAATAAAAAATTAAAAAAAAATGTACATCTGTAGATTACCACCAAAGTCAAGAGATAAAACTCTGCCAGCATTCTTGAAGTCCCCATAAACCTCTTCCTTGCTACACCCATTACCTTCACTCCTTGAGTAATCCACTGTTTAATAATTACTTCTTTGATTTGCTTTCTAATTTTTCTACATACACATCTATGAAACGATACAGTTTTCTTTTCCCTGTTTCCTAGATTTATATAAAAGAAATTTAAAAAAAAACAAACAGAGAACAAATTGGTGGTTGTCAGAGGGAAGATGGGTGAGGAATGGGTGAAATAGGTGAAAGGGATTAAGTGTACATTTGTCTTAGTGAGCACTAAGAAATGTGTAGAATTGTTGAATCACTGTATTGTATACTTGGAACAATATAATACTACATGTTAACTACACTCTGATTAAAATTTGGGTTGTTTGCAATTTTTTGGCTATCATGAAAAATTCATCTATGAATTTTCACATTTAGGAATGCTACTGCACACATGCATACATTTCTGTTGGGTACAAACCTAGAAGTGAAATTAATGAGTCATAGGATATACATAATCTCAACTTTACTAAAGAACGCCAAAATGTTTTTCAAAGTGGCTGTATGCTTTTACACTCCTGTCAGAAATATACAAGAGTTCTTATCTTGATGACCACTGAGAAATGTGTAGAGTTGTTGATTCATTATATTGTACAACTGAAACAAATATAACACTCTATGTTCTTTATACCTCAAATCTTTAAAAAGGAAAAAAAAAAAGAGTTCCTGGTTCTCCACATTGGTGCAACACTAAGTATTGTCAGATGTTTTCATTTTGAACAGATAGACAGTTTTCTCCTTGTGGCTTAAATTTGCATTTACCTGAGGTTGAAAACTTTCCAATATTAAATTCATTAGCATTGTCCTATTTGATAGCTTCTTTTGTGAAAAGTCTGCTCAAGTCTTTGTCCCATTTTGTATTGGATCTCCTTGCCTTTTTAATTGTCGTATAGATGTACTTCATATATCCTGGGTAAGAATTCTTTGTTAGCTATGTATATTTTAAGTATCTTTTCTCATATTTCTCTTAATTCTATATATCCTGTCTATTGCACAAAATAAGTGCTTTGTTCGAGTGCAGTGAAACTTACCAATTTTTATTCTCTGGATATTGTTTTTCTGCCTTTTTGGAGAAATTTTCATTAAACCTGATTTCATGAATATGCACAGTCCTATATTATATTTCAAAAGATGTATGATTTTCTTTTCAACTTTAAATTCACCTGGAGTGAATTTTATTTAAGATGTGAGGGAGAGTCCTAGTTTTTCCAAGAATAACTGTGGAAAAGATTGTCAATTTCCCATGGTCTGCAGTGCTGCAATTATCATTAATCAAGGATTTCATATACAGATGAGTCTTTGTTGTCACCATACTGACTTCACATCTTTTGTTTTATCAAATGAATCTTTGTTTTCTTAGACATTTTGATTTTATATAAATTTTACAACTGGATTGTCAATTTCCACAAGAAGAAAATATATAGAATATTTAATTGGATTGCATTGAATATGTAGATCAATTTTGGGAGGATGGGCATCTTTAAAATATTGTATCTTCCAGTCCACTAGTGTGTAATATTTTTTCATTTATTTGTCCCATTTTTTACTCTCCGTAACATTTAATTATTATTTTTCACTCAAAAGTGGCATATATTTTATTAGTTTTATAAATAAGTGCATTGTTAATTTGAGAATATATCATCTGTATTGGTTATATTTGTTGAGCTATAGTTTTAAGTCAGTAAAATTCACCTTTTGTGTATAACTCATTCTAGGAGTTGAAATATACAATAGTATAACTACCTCTACAATAAAAGAACAGAAGAGTTCTGTTATTCCCCAAATTTCCTCATGCCTCTCTGTGGACAAATTCTTCCCATTATCTCCAGTTCCTAGTAAACTGACTGCTTAGAAGAGGTCCTTGGCCAAGAAGTCCTGCCGAAACCAAAATTCATGTGGAAGGAAGTGATCTTATTTGGTGCTGTAGAAGGAGGTAAGGACACTTGATTACTTGTGGATTTGGAGCTGACAGTGTCTTTCTCCTCATTTTGATTTCCTAACATTTCCTTATAATGTTCTCCTCTCACCTCTCTGGCCACTCCTGAGTTTTCTTCACTGGCACCATTTATTCCTCTTGCAAAATATTCTTTCCCTGCCTTTTCCTTTCTCGACATCTCCTTATCCTTCAGTTTGCAACCTAGATGCCACTTTCTCAGGTAAGGCTTTTGTACTTCTCCCTCTAGAATTGGCAAGCCCCTATTGTTACATACTCCTCTAGATTTGGCAAGCCCCTATTGTTACATACTCCCACAACACCCTGTAGCTTCCTTGATAATACTTTCTCCACTTACAATTGCTGGCAAACATTTTGCAACAATTTGTTTAGTTGTAAAACTTGTTTTCTGAAGCACTAAATTCTATGTTGCTGTTTTGTGCACCACAGTTGTCAGAATCTACTATATGGTCTGGCACATAATTCATAGTATATGGATTATATCTGGCACATAAAGCACAGTGAGTGATACATTTTAATTGGATGGTTCTGATATGTCCATAATGATGGACCCAAGTTGCCATTCTCAGCACCCCCTCTTCCCCCCCCCCCCCGCTAAACTCACTCTGTACTTCTCCACTAGTCTCTCCATCCATCTCTCCCTTTCCTTAGTCTCATCCTTTTTCACTGTGAGCTCAACCACGCCCTGTGACTTTAGTCTACCACTATAGATAATCCCTCTACCTGGTCTTTGCCCAGAACACCCCCGCATCTCTACGTCTAAGTATTTGACTGCCCCCCCCCGAAATTTTCACTTGGAAGACCAATAGAATTTCTCAAACTACTGAACTCGAACTCCTCTCCTACACCACAAGTTACTCTAAATTTCCTTCTCCACTTTGGCCTAAAATCTCAGTTCATAATATTATCATCCAGTCAGTCTCCCAAGTCAGAAAATATGGGGATCATTTTATGCTCATCCTTCTCCCTTCCATCTGGTCTTCAATTATGATTCATCCCTAAATCTAAAATCCTTTTACCTCTAACACCCCTCGTCCAACCATCTCTACTACACCTTGAGTCCAGGTCCATGTAAGTTCACCCTGGTTCTTTTATTTGAGTTGTTTCTCATTCTCCTTTGCTTGGATTGTTGCACTGGCCCCCTGACAAGTAGCCTCACCTCCAGAAATTTCCTTCTTCATCTCACCCTCTAAGCCATCACTGCCAAATCCTGTCCAGAATGCAGGATATTTCTCCCTCTGTGGTGACCCACTCACTGCGGGTCTGTGGAATGAATGGCAAACATTCACTACAGCCTTACCTGGAATGTCTTTGAGCTGACTCTAGTGTCAGAGATGTAATTTTCCCCAGCCACATTGGCTCCCCCAGAATGTATGCTCTGATTGGTGACCTCTTTTCTTATCTTAGGTCTGTATGACACCATTCCCAGTCTGCCATGTCCATATTCCACTGACCTCTGCACATTAATAATTGACTTACAGACTATTAGGAAGTGGTATCCAGATCACAGAAGCAAATCTTGACTGCCAAACTTCTTATATCAATCATGATATCCCAAATTAGGTAACTTCTACAGAATTCCCTGGTCATAAGTAATGTATTGTTCTTTTCCACAAGACCAGACAATTACATGGCAGCTATGGTGGCCACCCTGTACCAACTTGCTCTCTGGCAACCACTCTGTATCAACAAGATCTGCAGGACACCCAAAATGATCTCCTGAATACCCTGTACTATAACCAAGATCAGCATGAAGCCCACTTCAACAGGAACATGAGAACCATGGAAGCCAGAATAGGCTTGAGACATGATCTGTATCATATCGTAAGACATGCACATCTCCCAACATTTTATGTGCAATCACTGAGGTTAAGTCATATAGTATTCCCCTTCTAATTACCCTCTACATGCAGCTGTGCCCTTTCTTTCACTACTCCTTGCCACTCCTGTCCCTTTCCAACTGTCTATCATTATTCACCACCCTCCTCACCCACATATTCCCAACCCTCAAGGAGGGAAATACAATGTAGTCAAGGGAAGGAATGGTAAGCTCCTGCCAGCAGTGAAATAGCTCCCAGCCCTTGTACACTGGAAAGGGCATACTGGACCACTAGAAGAAACAAAAGATGCAGTTTTTCCAGAATCCAAGAATGGTGGTCACTAGGTGATCTTGGGTTTCAGTTTGAGGGGGTTCAAAGAAAGCATGAGACTCTAGAGTTCTGGTGTTACTGTTTTTTAAATTTATCCAGCAGATCTCTCAATGCCTTGCAGCAGCCAGGCATGAGTTAGAGAGGCCCCAAGTCTCTTCAGGTAACTTTTCATGGACTCTCATTGCAGATTCTTCACCTTCTCTCTGTCTGGTCCCATTTCTACCTGTTGGTAACTTCTGGATTCAGAATCATGACCTTAATGAAATACTGTTAACATAGTAACATAAACACAAAATAATGTCAAGTTTAAAAAGTAATTTGTTGGGGCGCCTAGGTGGTTCAGTTGGTTAAGTGTCTGCCTTCAGCTCAGGCCATGATCCCAGCATCCTGGGAGCAAGCCCCACTTTGGCCTCCCTGCTCAGCAAGGAGTCTGTTTCTCCCTCCCACTGCTCTAGTGTGCCCGCTCTTTCTCTCTCCTCTCAAATAAATAAAATCTTTTTAAAAACTAATTTGTTTAAAGTTAAGACAAATTTTGTTTTTAATTTTTAAATTTAGATTAAATTAGCCAACATATTACTTTTCTTTTTTTTTATTTTTTTAAAGATTTTATTTATTTATTTGACAGACAGAGATCATAAGTAGGCAGAGAGGCAGGCAGAGAGAGAGGAAGGGAAGCAGGCTCCCCGCTGAGCAGAGAGCCCGATGTGGGGCTCGATCCCAGGACTCTGAGATCATGACCTGAGCTGAAGGCAGAGGCTTTAACCCACTGAGCCACCCAGGCGCCCCACATATTACTTTTCTTGTTTTTTGTTTTTTGTTTTTTGTTTTTGTTGTTATTGCTATTGTTTTGTTTAGTTTTGTTTTTTGGCA
This sequence comes from Mustela erminea, assembly GCF_009829155.1. Lineage (NCBI taxonomy): Eukaryota > Metazoa > Chordata > Mammalia > Carnivora > Mustelidae > Mustela > Mustela erminea. The sequence continues at coordinate 44,271,925 of NC_045635.1, read as the reverse complement.
TGACACCTGCGGTTAAGAACACAGGTTGTAACTGGGATCCGTGGAGGACTGGGACAGGGCTGTTCTCTCAATGCCACCTGGCCCTCTGTTCCCATTCACCCTGCTTGCCCCAGGGGACTCCCTGCGGTACTGTGTGTTACTGCTGTAGGGCACCCTCCCATGGCTGGACTGGGAGGGCCCTGGGGCCCAGTACCACCCTGGAGCTTGTTCACATCACCCATAACATTATTAGTTTCAGATGCAGTGTTCAATAATTCATCAGTTGCATATAACACGCAGGGCTCATCACATAACATCATATGCCCATCATCCAACTAACCCATCCCCCCATTAACTTCCCCTCCAGCAATCCTCATTTTGTGATATTCAAGAGTCTCTCATGGTTTTTGCCCCTCTCTGATGACTTCCCATTCAGCTTTCCCTCCCTTACCCTATGATACTCTGTGCTGTTTCTTATAGGCCACATATGAATGAAACTATATGATAATTGTCTTTTTCTGACTGACTTATTTCACTCAGCATAATACCTCCAGTTCCATCCATGTCAGTTTAATGGTAAGTATTCATCTTTTCTAATGGCTAAGTAAGATGTGTATATATGTATATATGTATATAGATATACATATGTACATGTATATCTATATACATATATACATATATATAGGTATAGGTATGCGGAGATATAGATTGATATAGATATAGATCTATAGATACAGATATAGATATAGATACAGGTAGACATAGAGAGATATCTCACATCTTCTTTTTTTTAATTTTTTATTTATTTTCAGCATAACAGTATTCATTATTTTTGCACCACACCCAGTGCTCCATGGAATCCCTGCCCTCTATAATACCCACCACCTGGTACCCTGACCTCCCAGCCCCCCGCCACTTCAAACCCCTCAGATTGTTTTTCAGAGTTCATAGTCTCTCATGGTTCACCTCACATCTTCTTTTTTTTTTAATTTTTAAAATTTCATTTCAGTGTACCAGAATTCATTTTTTATGTACCACACCTAGTGTTTCATACAATACATGCCCTCCATAATACCCACCACCAGGCTCACCCAACCTCCCAAACCTGCCCCTTCAATCCCTCAGATTGTTTTTCAGAGTCCATGATCTCTCATGGTTCTCGTGGTTCAATTTCCCCCAACTCCCTTGTCCTCTCCATCTCCCCTTGTCCTCCATGTTATTTTTTATGCTCCACAAATAAGTGAAACCATATAATAATTGACTCTCTCTGCTTGACTTATTTCACTCAGCATAATCTCTTCCAGTCCCATCCATGTTGATACAAAAGTTGGGTATTCATCCTTTCTTTTTTTTTTTTTTTTTTTTTTTACAAACACCCGTGTTTTCCTCCTGCATTTCCAACCTTTAAATTTCTTTTATTTTTATTTTTTTTCACTCGTTTTTTTCATTTATTTATTTTCAGCATAACAGTATCATTATTTTTTTACCACACCAGTGCTCCATGGAATCCTTGCACTCTATAATACCCACCACCTGGTACCCTGACCTCCCACCCCCCCGCCACTTCATATCCCTCAGATTGTTTTTCAGAGTCTCTCATGATTCACCTTCCCTTCCAATTTAGCCCAACCCCCTTCTCTCTAACTTACCATGTACTCCAGGATATTTGTTATGCTCCACAAATAAGTGAAACCATATGATAATTGACTCTCTCTGCTTGACTTATTTCACTCAGCATAATCTCTTCCAGTCCCGTCCATGTTGCTACAAAAGTTGGGTATTCGTCCTTTCTGATGGAGGCATAAAACTCCATGGTGTATATGGAACACATCTTCCTTATCCATTCATCCGTTGAAGGGTATCTTAGTTCTTTCCATAGTTTGGCTACCGTGGCCATTGCTGCTATAAACATTGGGGTACAGATGGCCCTTCTTTTCACAACATCTGTATCTTTGGGGTAAATACCCAGGAGTGCAATGGCAGGGTCATAGGTAAGTTCTATTTTTAATTTCTTGAGGAATCTCCACACTATTCTCCAAAGAGGCTGCACCAACTTGCATTCCCACCAACAGTGTAAGAGGGTTCCCCTTTCTCCACATCCTCTCCAACACATGTTGTTTCCTGTTTTGTTAATTTTGGCCATTACAACTGGTGTAAGGTGATATCTCAATGTGGTTTTAATTTGAATCTCCCTGAGGGCTAGTGATGATGAACATTTTCTCATGTGTCTGATAGCCATTTGTATGTCTTGATTGGAGAAGTGTCTGTTCATATCTTCTGCCCATTTTTTGATATGGTTGCCTGTTTCCTGTGTGTTGAGTTTGAGGAGTTCATTATAGATCCTGGATATCAACCTTTTGTCTGTACTGTCATTTGCAAATATCTTCTCCCATTCTGTGGGTTGCCTCTTTGTTTTGTTGACTGTTTCCTTTGCTGTGCAGAAGCTTTTGATTTTGATGAAGTCCCAGCAGTTTATTTTCGCTTTTGTTTCCTTTGCCTTTGGAGACATATCTTGAAAGAAGTTGCTGTGGCTGGTATCAAAGAGATTACTGCCTATGTTCTCCTCTAGAACCTACCAAAAAGGAGAATTTCAGACCAATATCACTGATGAATATAGATGCTAAGATTCTCAACAAGATTCTAGCCAACAGGATCCAACAGCACATTAAAAAGATTATCCACCATGATCAGGTGGGATTCATCCCTGGGCTACAAGGATGGTTCAACATTCACAAATCAATCAATGTGATACAACAAATTAATATGAGAAGAGAGAAGAACCACATGGTCCTCTCAATTGATGCAGAAAAAGCATTTGACAAAATCCAGCATCAGTTCCTGATTAAAACACTTCAAAGCATAGGGATAGAGGGAACATTCCTGAACCTCATCAAATCTATCTATGAAAGACCCACAGCAAATATCATCCTCAATGGGAAAAAGCTTGCAGCCTTCCCGTTGAGATCAGGAACACGACAAGGATGCCCACTTTCACCACTCTTGTTCAACATAGTATTAGAAGTCCTAGCAACAGCAATCAGACAACAAAGAGAAATAAAAGGTATCCAAATTGTCAATGAAGAAGTCAAACTCTCTCTCTTCGCAGATGACATGATTCTTTATATGGAAAACCCAAAAGACTCCACCCCCAAACTACTAGAACTCATACAGCAATTCAGCAACGTGGCAGGATACAAAGTCAATGTGGAGAAATCAGTGGCTTTCTTGTACACTAACAATGAAAATACAGAAAGGGAAATTAAAGAATCGATTCCATTTACTATAGCACCAAGAACCATAAGATACCTGGGAATAAACCTAACCAAAGAGTTAAAGGATCTGTACTTGAGGAACTATAGAATACTCATGAAAGAAATTGAAGAAGACACAAAAAGATGGAAGACCATTCCATGCTCTTGGATTGGAAGAATAAACATTGTTAAAATATAAATCTATACTTTTAATGTCATTCCGATCAAAATTCCACTGGTATTCTTCAAAGAACTGGAGCAAGTAATCCAAAAATTTGTATGGAATCAGAAGAGACCCCGAATCGCTAAGGAAATGTTGAAAAACAAAAATAAAACGGGGGCATCACGTTACCTGATTTCAAGCTTTACTACAAAGCTGTGATCACCAAGACAGCATGGTACTGGCATAAAAACAGACACGTAGACCAGTGGAACAGAGTAGAGAGCCCAGATATGGACCCTCCACTCTATGGTCAATTAATCTTCGACAAAACAGGAAAAAATATACAGTGGAAAAATGACAGTCTCTTCAATAAATGGTGCTGAGAAAACTGGACAACTATAAGTAGAAGAACGAAACTCGACCATTCTCTTACACCGTACACAAAGATAAACTCAAAACGGATAAAAGAACTCAACGTGAGACAGGAATCCATCAGAATCCTAGAGGGTATTCATCCTTTCTGATGGAGGCATAATACTCCATAGTGCATATGGGCCACATCTTCCTTTTTTTAAGATTTTATTTATTTATTTGACAGACAGAGATCACAAGTGGGCAGAGAGGCAGGCAGAGAGAGAGGGGGAAGCAGGCTCCCTGCCGAGCAGAGAGCCCAATGCGGGGCTCGATCCCAGGACCCTGGATCATGACTTGAGCTGAAGGCAGTGGCGTTAACCCACTGAGCCACCCAGGTGCCCTGGACCTTCCTTATCCATTCATCCAATGAAGGGCATCTTGGTTCTTTCCACAGTTTGGCAACTGTGGCCATTGCTGCTATGAACATTGGGGTACAGATGGCCTTTCTTTTCAGTACATCTGTATCTTTGGGGTAAATACCTAGTAGAACAATTGCAGGGTCGTAGGGAAGCTCTATTTTTAATTTCTTAAGAAATCTCCACACTGTTTTCCAAAGTGGCTGTACCAACTTGCATTCCTACCAACAGTGTAAGAGGGTACCCCTTTCTCCACATCCTCTCCAACACACGTTATTAACTGCCTTGTTAATTTTGGCCAGTCTAACTGGTGTAAGGTGGTATCTCAATGTGGTTTTGATTTGAATCTCCCTGATGGCTAGTGATGATGAACATTTTTTCATGTGTCTGATAGCCATCTGTATGTCTTCATTCGAAAAGTGTCTGTTCATGTCTTCTGCCCATTTTTTGACATTATTATCTGTTTTGTGTGTGTTGAGTTTGAGTTCTTTATAGGTCCTGGATATCAGCCTTTTGTCTGTACTGTTATTTGCGAATATCTTCTCCCATTCTGTGGGTTGCCTCTTTGTTTTGTTGACTGTTTCTTTTGCTGTGCAGAAGCTTTTGATCTTGATGAAGTCCCCCAAATTCATTTTTCCTTTTGTTTCCTTTACCTTTGGGGACATAACTTGAAAGAAGTTGCTGTGGCTGATATTGAAGAGCCTATGTTCTCCTCTAAAATTCTGATGGATTCCTGCCTTAAGTTGAGGTCTTTTATCCATGTCGACTTTATCTTTGTGTATTGTGTAAGAGAATGGCCGAGTTTCATTCTTCTACATATAGCTGTCCAATTTTCCCAGCACCATTTATTGAAGAAACTTTTTTCCAATGTATGTTTTTCCTGCTTTGTCCAAGATTATTGGACCATAGAGTTGAGGGTCCAAATCTGGGCTCTCTACTCTATTCCACTGGTCTATGTGTCTGTTTTTGTGCCAGTACCATGCTGTCTTGGTGATCACAGCTTTGTAGTAAAGCTTGAAATCAGGTAACGTGATGCCCCCCATTTTATTTTTGTTTTTCAACATTTCCTTAGCGATTCGGGGTCTCTTCTGATTCCATACAAATTTTAGGATTGTTTGCTCCAGCTCCTTGCAAAATGCCAGTGGAATTTTGATTGGAATGGCATTGAAAATATAGATTGCCCTAGGCAGTATAGACATTTTAACAATGTTTATTTTTCCAATCCATGGAATGATCTTCCATCTTTTTATGTCTTCTTCAATTTCTTTCGTAAGTGTTCTGTACTTCCTTGAGTACACATCCCTTACCTCTAAGGTTTATTCCCAGGCATCTTATGGTTCTTGGTGCTATAGTAAACGGAATCAATTCTCTAATTTCTCTTTCTATATTTTCATAGTTAGTGTATAATAGAGCCACTGATTTCTGCACATTGACTTTGTATCCTGCCACGTTACTGAATTGCTGTAGGAGTTCTAGTAGTTTGGGGGTGGAGTCTTTTGGGTTTTCCATATAAAGTATCATGTCATCTGCGAATAGAGAGAGAGTTTGACTTCTTCATTGCCAATTTGGATACCTTTTATTTCTCTTTATTTTCTGATTGCTGTTGCTAGGACTTCTAATACAATGTTGAATAGGAGTGGTGAGATGGGCATCCTTGTCATGTTCCTGATCTCAGAGGGAAAGCTGTCAGCTTTTTCCCATTGAGAATGATATTTGCTGTGGGTTTTTCATAGATAGATTTTATGAAGTTAAGTAATGTTCCCTCTATCCCTGTACTTTGAAGCATTTTAATCAGGAATGGATGCTGGATTTTGTCAAATGCTTTTTCTGCATCAATTGAGAGGACCACGTGGTTCTTCTATCTTTTATTATTGATTTGTTCATTTTAGCCATACTGACTGGTGTGAGGTGATATCTCCTTGTGGTTTTGATTTGTATTTCCCTGATGCCGAGTTCTCTCACACTGATTGATTTGTGAATGCTGACCCACCCTTGCAAACCAGGGATGAATCCCACCTGGTCATGGTGGATAATCTTTTTAATGTGCTGTTGGATCCTATTAGCTAGGATCTTGTTGAGAATCTTATTATCCATATTCATCAGGGATATTGGTCTGAAATTCTCCTTTTTGGTAGGGTCTTTGCCTGGTTTGGGGATCAGGGTAATGCTGGCTTCATAAAAAGAGTCTGGAAGTTTCCCTTCTGCTTCAATTTTTTGAAACAGCTTCAGGAGAATAGGTATTATTTCTTCTTTGAAAGTTTGGTAGAATTCCCTAGGTAATCTGTCAGTTCCTGGGCTCTTGTTTTTTGGGAGGTTTTTGATCACTGCTTCAATCTTGTTATTAGATATTGGTCTATTCAGGTTGTCGATTTCTTCCTGGTTCAGTTTTATAAGTTTATAGTTTTCCAGGAATGCATCCATTTCATCTGGGTTGCTTAACTTATTGGCATATAACTGTTGATAATAATTTTTGAATATGGTTTCTATTTCCTTGGTGTTAGTTGTAATCTCTCCCTTTTTATTTATAATTTTATTAATTTGGGCCTTCTCTCTTTTCTTTTGGATTAGTTTGGCCAATGATTTATCGATCTTATTGATTCTTTCAAAAAACCAGCTTCTAGTTTCATTGACACATTCTACTGTATCTCTAGTTTCTATCTCATTGATCTCTGCTCTAATCTTGATTATTTCCCTTCTTTGTGTGGAGTTGGCTTAATTTGTTGTTGATTCTCCAGTTCTTTAAGGTGTAGAGACAGCTGGTGTATTCTGGATTTTTCAATTTTTTTGAGGGAGGCTTGGATGGCTATGTATTTCCCCCTCACGACTGCCTTTGCTATATCCCATAGGTTTTGGACTGAAGTGTCTTCATTCTCATTGGTTTCCATGAATTGTTCAAGTTCTTCTTTGATCTCCTGGTTGATCCAAGCATTCTTAAGCAAGGTGGTCATTAGTTTCCAAGTGTTTGAATTCCTTCCAAACTTTTCCTTGTGCTTGACCTCCAGTTTCAAAGCACTGTGATCTTAGAATATGCAGGGAAAAATCTCAGTCTTTTGGTATCAGTTGAGTCCTGATTTGTGACCCAGTATGTGGTCTCTTCTAGAGAAGGTTCCATGTGCACTTGAGAAGAATAGTATTCTGTTATTTTATGGTGGAATGTTCTGTATATATCTATGAGATCTATCTGGTCCAATGTGTCATTCAATGCTCTTGTTTCTTTATTGATTTTCTGCTTGGATGATCTGTCTATTACTGAGAGTGGTGTGTTAAGGTCTCCTACTATTAATGTATTCATATCAATATGACTCTTTATCTTGATTAACAGTTTTCTTATGTAATTGGCTTCTCCCATATTGGGCCATAAATATTTACAATTGTTAGGTCTTCTTGGTGGATAGTCCCTTTAAGAATGATGTAGTGTCCTTCTGTATCTCTGACTACAGTCTTTAGTTTAAAATCTAATTTATCTGATATGAGAATCACTACCCTGGCCTTATTTTGAGGTCCATTGGCATGAAAGATGCTTCTCCATCCCTTCACTTTCAGTCCAGATGTATCCTTAGGTTCAAAATGGGTCTTTTGTAGACAACATATGGATGGGTCCTGTTGTTTTATGCAGTCTTTAACCCTGTGCTGTTTTATGGGTGCATTTAGGCCATTCACGTTGAGAGTGATTATTGAGAGATATGTTTTTATTGACATCGTGTTACTTGTGAAGTCTTTGTTTCTATAGATTGTCTTCATATATTTCTGTTCAATGATATTCTTGGGTTTTTTCCTCTTTCATAGAACCCCCGTTAATATTTCTTGCAGTGCCGGCTTTGTGGTCACATACTCTTTTAAACCTTGCCAGTCTTGGAAGCTTTTTATCTCTCTATCCATTTTGAATGTCCGTCTTGCTGGATAAAGTATTCTTAGCTTCATATTCTTCTCATTTAGTGCCCTGAAGACATCTTGACAGCCCTTTCTGGCTTGCCAGGTTTCTGTGGACAGGTCTGATGTTACTCTGATGGGCTTTCCTCTGTATGTAAGGAATCTCTTCCCCCTAGCTGCTTTCAAGAGCTCCTGTCTAAAATTATGATTCATCATTTTCACAATGAGGTGTCTCGAGGTCTTTCTAGATTCTGTGATCTTGGGGGAAACCTTTCTGCCTCTACTACATGAACGCTGGTTCCATTCGCCAGAATGGGGAAAATTTCATGGAGAATTTGTTCATCTATATCCTCTAGTCTTCTTTCTTTCTCCTTCCCTTCAGGGATTCCAATAATTCTGACATTGGAACGTTTCATGGTGTCATTTATTTCCCTAATTCTGTTTTCATGGCCTCTAAGCTGTTTGTTCCAGGCTTCCCCCGATCCCTTTTCTCTATCAGTTTGCCATCCAGATCACTAATTCTATCTTCTCCCTCAGTTACCCTAGCTTTTAGAGAATTTAGATTAGATTGGAACTCATTGAGAGCATTGTGATCATCATCCCTGCTGGCTTTCACTTCTGCCCTAATCAATTCCATTTTGTCATCAAAGGCTTTCTCCAACCTAGCTATTGCCTGGATAATTGCTAGCCTGAATTCCCTTTCCAACATACTTTTTATGTCCATATCCAATAGCTCTGATGGAGAGGGCCCAGTCTTTTGGTTGGGAGTGTTCAGAATCTCCCGGTCCTAATGAGTGATGGGTAGCATGGACTTCTCTCCATGTGTGGAGCGAGACTCAGAATGTGGTTGTGCAGGGTGTGGAGCGAGACTCAGAACCTGGTTGCGCAGTGTGCCTGCAGAGTACTCAGTGTGTGGAGCGAGACTCAGAACCTGGTTGCACAGTGCGCCTGCAGAGTACAAAAGGCTGTGGTTCTAGAGAGTGCTGGCATACACACTAGACTCCCTCATGGGTATCACCACCTAGACGCTCTCAGGCACACTAGCGGCCCAGGGACCAAGACCTGGTTTCTTCGCTGTGCTCTCTGGTTCTACACCAGCAGTGGCCGTCCTGGGTCCGTGGGCTTAAGTCCCTGTCCCTAACTGTGCAATTCCTCCAATTTCCCCTTAAGATCTTTTGTTCTTTTTGAGTGTTTTCAGGCAGACTCCAAGTTAATGCTGGTCCCCAATCACAGTGCACTCTCATATTGGGGTATTACCTTCCAATGGGTCGCTTCTGGTGGCTCCCTCCCCCCTTTTGTTTATCTTCCGATATCAGTCTAATGTTCCCACTCTGCTTTACCTGTTCTCTGGCATCTTCTGCTCCTGTAGAGATACAGAAGTGTATAATTCTAATCTCAGGCTGATTTCATGGGTGATCAGAGTTGTTTGGTAGGTAATCAGCCTACTTTAGGTGACTGGTTGAAACAGTGACTCCTACTTCTCCGCCATCTTGTCTCCTCCCCACAGGAGGATCTTTTCCCTATCTCACATCTTCTTTATCCATTCATCTGCCAATGAACATCTTGGATCTTTCCAGTTTGCTTATTGTGAACATTGAACATTGCTGCTATGAATATTGGGGTGAAGGTGCCCCTTCATTTCACTACATCTGTATATTTGGGGTTAATACCCAGTAGTGCAATTGTTGGGTCATATATGGTAGCTCTATTTTCAGCTTTTTGAGGAACCTTCATACTGTTTTCCAGAGTGACTGCATCCCCACCAAAAGTGTAAGAGGGTTCCCCCTTTCTTCGCATCCTCACCCACATCTGTTGTTTCCTGACTTGTTAATTTTAGCCATTCTGACTGGTGTGTGGTAGTATCTCATTGTGGTTGTGATTTGTATTTCCCTGATGCCAAGTGATGCGGGACATTTTTTAATGTGTCTGTTGGCCATTTGTATGTCTTTTTTGGAGAAATGTCTGTTGTCTTCTGCCCATTTCTTATATGGATTGTTTTGTTTCTTGGGTGTTGAGTTTGATAAGTTCTTTATGGATCTTGGATACTAACCCTTTATCATTTGCAAATATCTTCTCCCATTCCATGGGTTGTCTTTTAATTTTTGTCTTTTAATCTTTGTCATTTGCAAATATCTTCTCCCATTCCACAGGTTGTCTTTTAATTTTATTAACTGTTGCCTTTGATGTGCAGGAGCTTTTTATCTTGATGAAGTTCCAATAGTTCATTTTTGCCTTTGTTTCCCTTGCCTCCAGAGATGTGTCTAGTAAGAAGTTGCTGTGGCCAAGCTCAAAGACGTTGCTGCCTGTATTCTCCTCTAGGATTTTGATGAATTCCTGTCTCACAATTATGTCCTTTATCCAGTTTGAGTTTATCTTTGTGTATGGTGTAAGAAAATGGTCCAGTTTCATTCTTCTATGTGTGGCTCTCCCATTTTACAAGCACCATTTTTTGAAGACATTGTCCTTTTTCCATTGGATATTCCTTCCTGCCTTTTTGAAGATTAGTTGACCATAGAGGTAAGGGTTCATTTTTGGGTTTTCTATTCTGTTCCACTGATCTAAGTGTTTGTTTTTGTGCCAGAACCATACTGTCTTGATGACTATAGCTTTGTAATAGAACTTGAAGTTCAACATTATGATGTTTCTAGCTTTGGTTTTTGTTTTCAACATTCCTTTGTCCATTTGGGGTCTTTTCTGATTCCATGAAAATTTTAGGATTATTTGTTCTGACTCAATGGAAAATGTTGATGGTATTTTGATAGGATTTGCATTGAATGTGTAGATTGTTCTGGATAACATACACATTTTAAACAATATTTATTCTTTCAATCCACGAGAATGGAATGTTTTTCCATTTCTTTATGTCTTTCTCAATTTCTTAATAAGTGTCCTGTAGTTTTTAGAGCACAGATCCTTTACCTTTTTGGTTAAGGTATTCCTAGTAATCTTATGGGTTTTGGTGCAATTGTAAATGGGATAAATTCCTTATTTTCTCCTTCTTCCATCTCTTTGTGAGTGTATAGAAATACAACTGATTTTTTTGCATTGATTTTATACCCTGCCACATTACTAAATTGCTGTCTGTGTTCTAGGAATTTTGGAGTGGAGTCTTTTGGGTTTTCTAGATACAGTATCATGTCATCTGCAAAGAGTGAGAGTTTGACTTCTTCTTTGCCAATTTTAATGCCTTTTATTTCTTTTTTGTTGTCTGATTGCTGAGGCTAGGCCTTCTAGTACTAGGTTGAACAACAGCAGTGAGAGTGGTCATCCCTGTTGTGTTCCTGTCCTTGGGGGAAAAGCTCTCAGTTTTTCCCCAGTGAGAATGATATTGACTGTGGGCTTTTCATAGATGACTTTTATGGTATTGATATATGTTCCCTCTATCCCTACACTGTAGAGTGTTTTTTCAAGAAAGGGTGCTGTATTTTATTTTATATAATACTTTTTGTGCATCTGTTGAGAGGAGCAAATGGTTCTTGTGCTTTCTTTTATTAATGGAGTGTATCACATCGATTGATCTGAGGTTGCTGAACCACCCTTGCAGCCCAAGAATAAATCCCACTTGGTCATGGTGAACAATCCTTTTAATGTACTATTGAATACTATTGGATAGTATCTTGGTGAGAACTTTGGCATCCATGTTTCTCAGGGATATTGGTCTGTAATTCTCCTTTTTGGTGGGCTCTTTGTCAGGTTTTGGGATCAAGGTAATGCTGGCCTCAGAGAACAAGTTTGGAAGTTTTCTTTCCTTTTCTGTTTTGAAACAGCTTCAAAAGAATAGGTATTAGTTCTTCTTTAAATGTTTGGTAGAATTCCCCTGGGAAACCATTTGGCCCTGGACTCTTGTTTTTAGGGAGACATTTGATTACTGATTCAATTTTCTTGCTGTTTATGGGTCTGTTCAGGTTTCTATTTCTTCTTGGTTTAGTTTTGGTAGTTTATACATCTCTAGGAATGAATCCATTTCTTCCAGATTGCCTAATTTGCTGGCATATAGTTGCCCATAATATGCTCTTAAAATTGTTTGTATTTCTTTAATGTTGGCCATGATCTCTCCTCTTTAATTCATGATTTTATTAATTTGGGTCCTTTATCTTTTCTTTTTGGTAAGTCTGGCTAGGTGTTTATCAATCTTATTAATTATTTCAAATAACCAGCTTCTAGTTTCATTGATTTGTTCTACTGTTCTTTTGGTTTATATTGCATTTATTTCTACTCTAATCTTTATTATTTCTCTTCTCCTCCTTGGTTTAGGCTTTATTTTCTGTCCTTTCTCTAGCTCCTTTAGGTATAAGTTTAGCTTGTGTATTTGAGACTTTTCGAATTTTTTGAGAATTTTTGATATTACTAGGTACTTCCCTCTTATGACTGACCTTGCTGTATTGCAAAGGTATTGAACAATTGTGTTTTCATTTTCATGTTTCCATGAATTTTTTTAAATTCTTCTTTGATTTCCTGGTTGAGCCATTCATTCTTTAGTAGGATGCTCTTTAACCTCCAAGCGTTTCAGTCCCTTCTTAATTTCCTCTTGTGATTGAGTTCGAGTTTCAAACCATCATGATCTGAAAATATGTGGAGACTAATCCCAGTCTTTTTTTACTGATTAAGACCTGATTTGTGACCTAGTATGTGATCTATTCTGGAGAATGTTCCTTATGCACTCAAGAGGAATGTGTATTCTGTTGCTTTAGGAGGGAATGTTCTGAAAATATCTGTGAAGTGCATCTGGTCCAATGTGTCATTCAACTGGTTTCCTTGTTGATCCTTTACTTAAATGATCTGCCATTGCTGTGAGTGAGGTGTTAATGTACCCTACTATTATTGTACTATTATCAATGTGTTTCTTAAATTTTATTATTAATTGGCTTATATAATTGGCTTCTTCCAAGTTAGGAGCATAAATATTTATAACTGTTAAATCTTCTTGTTGAATAGACACTGTAAGTATGATATAATGTCCTTCTTCATCCCTTACTCGAGTCTTTCCTTTAAAATCTAATTTGTCTGGTATGAGGATTGCTATTCCAGCTTTCTTTTGATGTCCACTAACATGATAAGTGGTTCTCCACCACTTCAGTTTAAATCTGGAGGTGTCTTTAGTGCACCTTTCAGGAAGGTCTAAAATGAGTCTCTTCTGACAGCATATGGATGGGTCTTAGTTTTTTATCCAATTTGATACCCTGTGTCTTTTGTTTGGAGCATTTAGCCCATTTAAATTCAGAATAACTCTTGAAACATATGAATTTAGTGCCATTGTATTGCCTATAAAGGCCCTATTTCTGTAGACTGTCTCTGTTTCTTTCTTGTGTATGTTACCCTTGGGCTTTCTCTTTGCTTACAGGATCCCCTTTAATATTTCTTGGAGGGATGCTTTAATGATCATAAATTCTTTTAGTTTTTGTTTTTTCTAGAAGCTCTTTATCTCTCTGTCCACTTTGAATGGCAGCCTTGCTGGGTAAAGTATTCTTGGCTGAATATTTTTCTCATTTAGTGCTCTGACTATATCATGCCATCCCTTTCTAGCCTGCCAGGTCTCTGTGGATAGGTCTGCTGGCGGTTTAGTATTTCTACCATTGCAGGTTAAGGAGCTCTCTTGTCTTGAGCTGCTTTCAGGAATTTCTCTTTATCTCTGAAATTTGCAAGCTTCACTATTATATGTCAGGTTGTTGATCTATTTTTATTGATTTAGAGGGGAATTCTCTTTACCTCTTGGATTTGAATACCTGTTTCCTTTCCCAGATTAGAGAAGTTCTCAATTTGATTTACTCAAGTATACCTTCTCTCCCTTTCTCTTTCTTCTTTTTTCTGGGACCCCTAATATTTCTAATATTGTTTTGTTTTCTGGCATCCTTGATTTCTTGAAGCCTCTCCTCATGGTCCATCAGTTGTTTTTTCTTCGTCTTCTTTTTCTCCTTTTCACTTACTGTCTTTTCTGCCTCATTTACCCTCGCTGTTTTGTCACTTACTTTCTCGTAAGTTAGAGCTATTAGAGCATCTACTTTAGACTGCATCTCAATTAAAACACTTTTAATTTCTGCCTGATTAGATTTATTTCTGCACTAAGAGTTTCTCCACTGTCATTCATGCTTTTTTCAAGCCCAGCTAGTAATTTTATAATTGTTATCCTGAATTCCATCTCTGACATTTTACTTATATCCATATCGATTAGATCTATGACAGGGAGTACACATCTGGTTCTTTCTTTTGTTGTGAATTCCTCCTCTGAGTCATTTTTCCCAGAGAAAAGTACATGAACAAGGAAACAGAATAAAAAAATATCAACCATGCAAAACACACTAGGCAAATCTGAACAGGTCAGAAACCAAAAAAGAAAAGAAAAAGAAAAAAGTGAAAAAGGAAAAAATATAATCTCCCAGGTGGACAAAGCAGGGTGATCCACTTGGTCCTTGGGTGTATTTTGGACTGTTTCTTGGAAGACCCTACATCCAAAGATTTTAAAGAATGCAATACATATATATATATACATATGTATATATATATATATACATATATATGTATATATATATACAAAGACAAAATTGAATACAGTGAAAGGAAGCTGAAAATGAAGAATATATCTATATAACATAAATGTGAAAAATGAAAGTTAAAATAAGACCTAAAAACAGAGTTGCTAAAATAAGAAACTAGTTGAAAAGGAAAACAAGAAAAATGAAAAGGAAAATTTTAAACTGAAAGATAAAGGAATCATGAGGAAAAACCTCGAATTCTATATACTATTTTCCCCTAGCGCTGGAGTTTTACAGTTCTGTGTACTCCATAAACCTGTCATTCCCCTGGTGTTTCAGGTAGCCTTCTGGGGTTTGGACCTGCTTTGTTGATTCCCAGGTGTCTTTGCAAAAGTGGAGCTGCACCACCTTTTGCCAGGGGGCTGGGCTCAGTGTAAGTTGTTCTGGGGTGTTCTATGTGACTTCTGTTCCCTGAAGGCTTTCTGAGCTTTTAAAGGATGAAAGCAAAAATGGTCATGCCCACTCTCCAGCCCCTGAGCTGAAAGATGGGGCCCCCTCTCTTCAGTAAACCCTCAGGGAAAAGCAATCTTCACTGTTGTGTACACGAAACTCTATAGATTCCCGTAGTGCACACCAGTATGAATCTTCTTAGGGGAGGGAGGTGGCTTGCTGTGTTTCTGCCCTTTGCAGGGCCCCTGCATGGAGAGCAGTCAACAGATCATACCACAGTTTGTGGTTTATGGCAAACTGAGCTGAGAGCGCACTCCTGGGCTCACTGACCATAGCCAGTTTCCCTGATCCAATGCTTGGGAACTCTGCCAGCTCAGGCACCCCCATTCTTTCTGTGACCACATTGTCCCACCTAGTGTCCACATTGTCCCACCTAGAATTCTACCCCACTTTTCCACTTGAGCACCTTTCAGGAAGGGACGTCTCTCATGGGAGCAGGCTCATAAAAGTTCCTATTTTGCAGTCTGGGGTTATATCACTTTCCAGTCACTGGCTTACAGAGGTTCCCTCCCCCATCATTTATCTTCTGATATATCCCCTCTGCTTCACTTCTCTGCATCTTTTACCTTGCGAAAATTGGTCGCTTTTCTATTTGTCAAATTTCAGCAATTCTTTTCTTCTTTCTCAGGTTGAACTCATAGGTGTTCAGAATGATTTGATGGTTATCTAGCTTAAATCCAAGGGAGCAGATGAAATAAGGTCCCCCACTCTTCTGCCGTATATTCTGTTATGATTATTTTTATGATATTCTGTTATGATTATTTTAAACCACATATATCATCAAAAATTGAATGTACAAATTAATATAAGAAATTACAGACTGTGTAATTCTTAATTTTTATATTTTTATACTTTATTGCAATATGCATAAACTACATTTATACTCATAAAAACATTAAAAATGCAAAGAGACTACTTTGCTTTGGTTCATATTAAGCATGGCCCTAGGTCTCTAGAATTAAATATAGAATTCAAATTCCTAAAGTAATAGGGCCTGTTGTACTTGGCACCAATGTTATTTGTGGTTGTCTAGAGTTGTCTTAGCCTGTGGCATTTGGAACTTGACAAGGCAGCATGACAGACAATGAAGATAGCTCATTTGATGGGAGGCTAGTGTTCTTTTCCAGGCAGCTGACATTAGCTACAGTCTGCTTTATTTAAAAAGGAGGTGCCACAGGAGCCTCTGTTGAAAATAAAGATCTAATCCTAGTATTGGAGACATACAGGGATAGGTGGGGCAGGAGATCAGGCCACAGAGAAGTGTCTTCGTGGGCCCCTAAAAGCTGCCTGATAAACCTAGAGCCCAGCCCTTCTTAAGAAGTTTGGTCACTAGGGTGTTGAGTTTGAAGACATAGATGTGAACCTCATAATCTAACTCTCCTCCAATAGATATGTCATTTACTGTCTGGGCTTGCCACTTGAAAGTTATAATTACCTTGCCTGGCACTGTGTCCACCCACCAGGATATGAAGTGCACCAGAAGCTTAGGATTGGGTAAGAAGAATGCATAAAATGTGTAAGGAGGGCAATAATATCCTGATTAAGAGAACTGTGAGAGAATACACCTCTTCTTATACACCTCTCTGGAACATTACATGCCTTAAAGACATGGGAGAATACCTTCTTTCAGGAATTTAACTGGTTTTCCAGATTTTTTAAAGGTGTATAATTGTCACCAGAAAATATTCTTTGCCTTTTGCTCCCCAAGAATGATCAAAATCAAAATCTAAATTTAAAAAAACAAGCATCTTCCACTATTATTATCTGAAGTCAACTGTAATTTCGCCAACTGAGTCCTCCCAGTTTAAACTGTAGAATTAAACTTTACTTGGAACGATGTCTGTCTTCTTGAAAATTTACATAAATCACAATTGTTCCTTTGGTTATGTATTCATTCAACACTTCTTTAGCCCCAACTGTGTACCAGGCAATATTCTAAGCACATGTAACTGTGTAAAGAAAATTGACTGAAGACGATTCTTGTCTTGGGAAGGAAGGTGGACCAAGATCCTTTTAAGTTACATATTTTGGGATTCTATAAAGTAACCTCAGATCAATCTCTTTTATAAACCACAGTCTCTCACACTTTATTTGAAAAATCTATGTCTTTATATATTTTGCTTAATCATGGGCTACCTGCCTTTGTTCTTTTAGTAAAATTGAAAATATGTGTGTATGTGTTTGTGTGCTATTAGACTACAATCTTAAGAGGTAGAAAGGACCTTAAAGGTTCTCTGTGCAATCCTACCCAATGAATAATTCCCTTCCACAACTCCCTGAGGTAGACATTTAATTTCTGTTTGAATACATCTGGTGACTCACTACTCAATATAGAAGCTCACCACTGTAAAAACATTTTGTTTTAGGACTGCTCTTCTCCTTAAAATGATCCTTGAAACTTACAACTAGAATGAAATTGCGAGTGTGTTGGGTTTTGATCTAGAAAATGAGGAGACTAGTAACTCGTGGCCAAGAGATGAACACTATGTAGAGGAGCTTCAAGAACGGAAAGAGGGTACTGGGGAAGAAGACACTGAAGGTCAAAGAAACGTGTGAGTACATGGAGAGGTTGCTAGAGATTGGTGGAGGTTCCCTGGGTTTCAAGAATTTAGTTTGCTGACAGGGATGCCTGTGTGGCTGGAGCAGAATGAGAAGAGGAGCAGGCAAGAAATCAGGTCAGAAAGGGAGAAAGGGTCTGGATTATACAAAGTTTATAAACCTTGGTAAGGGATTTGGATTTTATTTTAAGTTTGTGGGAAGTACTTGGGAGTGTTTAAGTAGAAGTGTATATTTTTCTTTTTCTTTTTTATAGTATATCCCCATGACTTACTTATTTTATAACTGGATTATAAAAGTTTTTTCCTTTTGACCTTTTTTTTTGTTTTTAAAATATCACAATTCTATCTAGTAATTTTCTTAACATTCTTCCTGCCCTGTCACTTTATACTTCATTCCAGAAAACCTGAACTACTCATAGTCCCCTGACTATACCAGATGAAAGAAGCATATCATGTTTTCTTGCAATTATATGCACATCCACTCCCCTATTTTTACAATTCCCTCTTCCTTGCCCTTGTCAATCTGACAAAATGCTTGCTTTGCCACCAGACTTGGCTCAACCATGACCTCTTCTAGGAAGTCTTGTACTTTCTCAAGCCAGTCTGGGTGCTTTGTGTTTCCATTATTTCAGCTAGTTACAAATGGTAATTTATATGATGCCCCTGAGGGCCAGGGCAGTATCAGCTTATCTCTGAAGCCCAAGAATCTAACACTCTGTCTGGATTAATTAATCCACTGATAACTTGTTGGACTCTTATAAAATGAAAAAAAAAAAACCACAACATTTTGGGAGCAGATATCCTCCCAAGTATAACTAGTTTACATGCAATGATACCATACAGTACATTTTTAAAGTTTTTCCTGGCTATATTTTGTAACTATTTCATCCTGGTGGTATCATATAGAAATAGCAGAGTTCAAATAAATTGTTCTCTGAAAGCATTATGAAGTCTTTTCTAGAGCTTTGAGAAATGGCAACTCCCACCTACCTTAAAAAGTGCCAGGTCAAAATCATCTGTGCCATTATTTAAGGTATAGAACTTTGGGGCCCTTGGGGTGCCTGGGTGGCTCAGCGGTTAAACATCTGCCTTTGGCTCAGGTCATGATCTCAGGGTTCCAGGATTGAGCTCTGTGTCAGGCTCCCTGCTCAGCGGGAAGCCTGCTTCTCCCTCTCCCACTCCCCTTGTTTGTGTTCCCTTGCTGTCTCTCTCTCTCTCTGTGTCAAATAAATAAATAAAATCTAAAAAAAAAAGAACTTGGGACCCTCACTAATTGTTTATGTAGCTATAAAATGTAGACTTAACAAAAGTAACTGAAGAAAGTAACCAGGGTAAGGAGCTTTAGACCAGTAGCAATGGTCTTGATGAGAAGTGGTAGGAAACCTAGTGAGGTCATGACCTCTGGAACCTCAGTACCTAGGTTTGAATCCTACTCCTTCACAAGCAATTACCTCACTCTGCTGTGTATCAATTTCTTTGACTCTAAAAGAGGAACGATAATAATAATACCTAGCTCGCAGGATTTTTATAAGGCTTAAATTAAGTAATTAGCCTAAGCACAATCCAGGCTATGGCTGGAGGGACATATACACTGTTCCAGAGCACCTCAGAGAAGGGTGGGGCTGACTGCTGGGTTGGTCAGCTAGGCTTCTTAGAAAAACTTAGAAAACATCTGAGCGGGAGCTTGAAAGACTGAAAAAAGACTTTCCAAGGCAGGAATCATTCATTTCAAGATAACCTAAGCCAAAACTTTGAATTGTTTTTTCCAAAGGGAAAAATAAAGCCTACATTAAAGATGCCTTTTTCCAGGTGTTCTATTAATCAAATCCCTGGGTTCTAGTTTGTACATCAGCGAGATGGCCACCAGGTGGCAGCACAAAGTTATTAAAATCTTGTATCCCAGCGACACTACAATCCCTTTGCTTACAGTGCTCTCATAAATCAGGATGCTTTAATTAATATAATGCAGGGGATAGGATCAGCTCTCTAGAATACTTGCAAAGTCCTTCTAACCAAGATGAGGCGAGGTGTAGCTTTACCCAGATTAGGTCTACAAAGGTCTGTGATGGAACTTGAGGCACTGACACCTATTCCAAAAGTTCCTGGGCTGGGAGATCCCGTAGAGCCTATTGGGTACAAGCAGGCAGAATGACAGATTAGTTGGACCTGTCAGTCAAGTCTTTTCAGGTATTGGAAGCAGCAGGTACCCATGTCGAAAATGGCATTCCAGGGCAGTGGCACTAAAGGTGTATAACTACACTGAGGATGTCTGGTTGATAGAGCGGGCAGCAGTGACTTTACCAGTTCCCTAAAGTCATAGGCCCATAGGATGGGAGAGCTGGATAGGGCCTCATCTATCAGAGTCCAGTCCTTCTATAGGAGATGCTGTAATACACAGCCCAAATACTCCTTCAGGGCTAAAGGAATTATTTCCCTAGCTGCTGAAAGTGCTACGTGAAGATAGCTTGTTGGGAATTGCCATTCACTGGAGAGATCTCACTTGCCCAAAGCTGCATTCCCAAGACTGCCTGTATTTAATGACTGCTTTATGTGATGGGGCAAAAAAACAACCCTAACACCTGGTACCAATTCAGGAGAGTCATTCTAATTTTGGAGTTCCCTTACGGGGTTACCCAGACCTTTGTTGAGGCTGTATTGGCAAACTATAGAAATGATCCCTGAAAGTATAGTCTTTGAGGCTGTATTGGAATGCAGCTTCTCTCTTTGCCCAATCCTGCTTCTTTCCTTCACCCCACAGTTGTCAATTCTGAGAGCATCTCCAATAAACTTCCTGCACACTAAGCTCTAGTTCAGAGGCAGCTTTCCTTGGAAACCCAATCCCACCTTTGTTTTACTTGGGGGGAAACTGAGGCAATTTTGAAAGTGATACACTGAGGAAGAAGTGATCACTTTCAATGATCAACAACCTCAAATCTAAGCAGAGTAGTACTCAAAGACATGCTGAACACGAAGTAAGCAAATCCCCAAGAGCAGAGGTTTGTCTTTTTCCCCACTATATCCTTAATGCCTTCACACAGTAGGCACACAATAGATATGTGTCCAGTGATTAAATGAATGAGCACTGGCCTTTAGATGGCAGATATAAGCAGAATTCTCTTAGGACTCTCCAATAAGAAACTATTGAGACTATTGAGAAACTATTGAAACTATTGAGACTACATTATACTTCTCACTCTCTCTGGCCAAGTGTTCTCTTCTTGAAATCTTATAGTTGGCCTCAAAGGAAATATTCCTCTCAGTCCCCATTGAGAATGGTAGGAAGCTGTAAATCAGCATGACTAACCCTATGCTGGTCTTTGGATACTCAGACAATATTGACTTCATAAGACCATCCAATTGAGAATAGATCCCCAAACAATCTTCATGAACCCTAAGCTGTAAAACTGCAAATATTAAGACAAGCTACATCTGTATTATTGAAGCCTGGAATAAAAACCAAGAGAAATTAATTTTATTATATCTTAGTCATTACAGAGAGCATTCTTCTGACATTGAGATTGACCTTGCTAGTCCACTCTTAATACTGTCATTTTTTTTAAGCCGTGTACCTCTGGGCAACAGAATGACCTAAGAAAAACAAAATGTTATAGACCAGAGCAGATTGATTATGAGCATTGTCTTGGCAATCAGATATGTCTTTGTTCAAATTTCATTACTGCCACGTTAGTGGCAGTGTGACCCTGAGCAAATCACTTAATCTCCCTTTACCTCAGTTTCCTCATCCATAAAATAGGGGAAAAAGCAATAATATCCCCAAAATTTTTTCTGTGAGGTTACTTGTGTTAATATATATACCATGCTTAGAGCAATGCCCAAAATACTAAGCATTTTATAAGGCTTAGCTATAATTTACATGTAGAATCCCACCTTGCCACATTTCTAAAGAGAATCTAGGTACTGAATTGTGTATTTCAGGGAGCCTGAGGAGTCCTGGATGCCCTTTGCTTTAGGATTATCTGTCTCTGTGGCTACAGTTTGTGTTGCTGCATAATTTATTAGAAGCTGAGGTTTCTGGTTGGAAAATAAAGCAGATGCTTTATTTTAGCCACACTCAAATTACTGGTAAGCCGTGGTTTTTTATTGTAGTTCTAGAAAGCACAGGGTGTTTCTGCTTACAGTTACCTTCATTCTACAAATGCCTGCTGGAGATACTTCCAACCCTGGTCCCAGTCCACTTCTTTGTAGTTCTTGTGGCAAAAGGGTGAGGGTGGAAGCTGTAGAAATTCCGCACAAACTGAATCCCCTCCTCAAGCACTTCTGGATTTAAGGAGATGTCCCCTCGAGTACTTCTGAATGTAAGGACATGTAGGACATTGGAATAAACAAACTTGTGTAATTATGTAATTATTGGCCCTCTGCAAGGTGCACTTCCATGGAATCTTCTGATTGTTCAAGACCACTTGCCTGCTAGTTAAGATGAAATTCAGTTTTATATACTTCCCAAGTTTTCTTCAATGATCATCTGAGAATTAAGAAAAGTGGAAGGAGCACCTGGGTGGTTCAGTCTGTTAAGCACCTGACTCTTAATTTTGGCTCAGGCCATGATCTCGGGGCCATGAGCTCTAGCCCCTCATCGTGATCTGTACTCAGTGGGGAGTCTGCTTAAGATTATCTCTCTGCCCCTCCCCACTCTCTCTCTCTTAAATAAATAAATCTTTAAAAAGAAAAAATGTAGTGTTTTCCATTGAGCATCTCTCCTTGGATAGAAATACCCATCCAATTCCTTCTTTTATTATCTTGGCATAGGAATACCTTAGGGAAATCAAAATTAAAACCACAAGAAGGTATCTTCTTACACTTGTTAGAATGGCCATCATCAAAAAAAGAAGAGATAAGAAATTCTGACAAGGATGTGGAGAAAAGAGAATGTTTATCTACTGTTGGTGGGGATGTAAATTGGTGCAGTCACCATGGAAAACAATATGGAGGATACTCAAAAAAATTAAAAATAGAACTACCATATGATCCAATAATTCCACTTCTGGGAATATATTCAAAGGCAATGAAAACACTAACTTGAAAAGATATCTGTACTCCCATGTTCATAGGAGCATTATTTATAATAGCCAAAACTTAGAAACAACCATTAATAGGTGAATGAATAAAAAAGTTGTGGTATGGGGTGCCTGTGTGGCTCAGTGGATTGAGCCTCTGCCTTTCGCTCAGGTCATGATCTCAGGGTCCTGGGATCGAGCCCCACATCAGGCTCTCTGCTCAGCTGGGAGCCTGCTTCCCCTCCCCCGCCCCGCTGCCTGCCTCTATGCCTACTTGTGAACTCTCTCTGTGTGTGTCAAATAAATAAATAAAACCTTTTTAAAAAAAGTTGTGGTATGTATGTATGTATGTATGTATGTGTATAATGAAATACTATTTTCAACCATAAAAAATGAGAATATCCTACCATTTGAGACAATGTGGGTGAATCTTGAAGGCATTATGCTAAGTAAAATAAATCAGAGAAAAACATATATTGTATGATCTCACCTACACATGGAATCTAAAAAAAAAAAAAAGGTTAAAAAAAAAACTTACAGAAAAAAGAGATCAAATTTGTGGTTACCAGAGGTAGGAGTAGATAAGGAGGAATGGGAAGAAAGGGTCAAAATGTCCAAACTTCCAGTTATAAGATAAATAAGTATTAGGGATGTAATGTACAACATGATGACTATAGTTAACACTGCTGTGTGAGATATAGGAAAGTTGTTAGGAGAGTAAATCCTAAGAGTTCTCTTCACAAGGAGATTTGTTTCCTTTTTGCTTTTCTTTTTATTGTATATATATATACATATGTATATGTATATATATATGAAGATGGGTGTTAGCTGAACCTATCATGGTAATCATTTCACAATATATAAAAATCAAACTGTCATGTTATATGCCCTAAACTTATATAGTGATATATGTCAATTATTTCTCAATAAAACTGGAAGGAAAAAGGATCAGGGTAGAGGATGTTTCATATGGGAAAGCCTAGAAACTTTACCTCAACCAATGAATTTTCAAAAAGATAGAACACATTTTCTCAAAAGGGAGAGAAAAATGTCAGATATTAACGTCTATATTGGGGCATAAACAACCTCCCCATTTCTAAGCAGATAGTCATAGTCAACATACCAAAAGAAGGAGAAAAGAAAAGGGAAGAAATGACTGTTTACAGTCTATGAGCTCCTACTGTTTACTGGAAACTATGCTAGGCTTCTTCTTTTTGTTTTTGTTTTTGTTTTTTTTATTTCTTTTCAGCGTAACAGTATTCATTGTTTTTGCACCACACGCAGTGCTCCATGCAATTTGTGCCCTCTATAATACCCACCACCTGGTTCCCCCAACCTCCCACCTCCCGCCCCTTCAAAACCCTCAGATTGTTTTTCAGAGTCCATAGTTTCTCATGGTTCACCTCCCCTTCCAATTTCCCTCCACTCCCTTGTCCTCTCCATCTCCCCTTGTCCTCCATGTTATTTGTTATGCTCCACAAATAAGTGAAACCATATGATAATTGACTCTCTCTGCTTGACTTATTTCACTCAGCATAATCTCTTCCAGTCCCATCCAGGTTGATACAAAAGTTGTGTATTCATCCTTTCTGATGGAGGCATAATACTCCATAGTGTATATGGACCACATCTTCCTTATCCATTTGTCCATTGAAGGGCATCTTGGTTCTTTCCACAGTTTGGCGACCATGGGCATTGCTGCTATAAACATTGGGGTACAGATGGCCCTTCTTTTCATGACATCTGTATCTTTGGGGTAAATACCCAGTAGAACAATTGCAGGGTCATAGGGAAGCTCTATTTTTAATTTCTTGAGAAATCTCTACACTGTTCTCCAAAGTGGCTGCACCAACTTGCATTCCCACCAACAGTGTAAGAGGGTTCCCCTTTCTCCACATCCTCTCCAACACACGTTATTTACTGTCTTGCTAATTTTGGCTATTCTAACTGGTGTAAGGTGGTATCTCAATGTGGTTTTAATTTGAATCTCCCTGATGGCTAGTGATGATGAACATTTTTTCATGTGTCTGATAGCCATTTATACATCTTCATTGGAGAAGTGTCTGTTCATATCTTCTGCCCACTTTTTGATGTGATTATCTGTTTTGTGTGTGTTGAGTTTGAGGAGTTCTTTATAGATCCTGGATATCAGCCTTTTGTCTGTACTATCATTTACAAATATCTTCTCTCATTCCGTGGGTTGCCTCTTTGTTTCGTTGACTGTTTCCTTTGCTGTGCAGAAGCTTTTGATCTTGATGAAGTCCCAAAAGTTCATTTTCGCTTTTGTTTCCTTTGCCTTTGGAGACATATCTTGAAAGAAGTTGCTGTGGCTGATATTGAAGAGGTTACTGCCTATGTTCTCCTCTAGGATTCTGATGGATTCCTGTCTCATGTTGAGGCCTTTTATCCATTTTGAGTTTATCTTTGTGTATGGTGTAAGAGAATGGTCGAGTTTCATTCTTCTACATATAGCTGCCCAGTTTTCCCAGCACCATTTATTGAAGAGACTGTCTTTTTCCCCTGTATATTGTTTTCATCTACCAAGTGTAGTGAGTATTATTTTTTTCTCATTATACAGATGAGGAATCTGAGGCTCAGAAAGGTTAAGTTACTTGTCCTTGGTTACGCAGCTAATAAGACCCAACTAGAATTTAAAGCAATGTCTTTTGATTTCAACACCTATGTATTTTCCATTACACCAAAGCAGTCTCATTATCTTTATTAGTTGAAGAGAGCAAGTGTATTGCAATCATTGCTTAGGCTCTTCATAGGGTGGTAAAATGGTTATTTGGACTGGCGTTGGCATCATTGCCTGATTTGAATCACTGCTTTGCTCCTTACTGACTATATGACCTTGGGAAAATTACCTTCCTTACCTCACTGAAACTTAATTTCCTCCTCTGCCAAATGCCTCCTAAGACTGACGTGACTGATGATATATTATGTATATGTACATATGTGTGTGTGTATAAATATAACTATATTTGCTATTTGTTGTTATCTTCCAACAAGACCAATGAAATCAGAGAAATCATAGTTACCTGGTTCTACAGTTTACTAGTTCTATGATTCTGAGTATGCCTCATAACCTTTTGTTCCTCAGTTTATTCTTCTATAAAATGGAAAAAATAACAGTACTTCATAGTGGCATTTTTGAGGATCAAATGAGTTAGTACATATAGAAATCTTACAGTGGTGCATGGCACATATTAAACACTGAATATTATAATAATTATTGTTATTTAAATGGAAGATCCATTGCTTAAACTAACAAGGACTTTGGAAATAATCCAGGTAACTGAATTATTAGAAATTTTAACTAGGAAATAACCATTGCGAGCCTCTCCAACTAATCACTTGGGAGAAGGGACCCTTCCTCCCACTGTGTAAGTGACTTGTTTTTTCTCAGACCAATTAGGAGTGCCATTGAGAAAGTCTCTTGTTATGTCAGATATGTAAAATCTGGTGCTCCATCTTTCCTTAAGTAAGTAAAGCAAGACACTCAATATTGCTCTCTAGGATTGTATAATAATTATTTGGTGACTTCAGGGCAGATGATCTAGAAATACTAAGCTAAGCAAGAGCAATAAAATAGATTTAATAAAAGTAAATCACAATCAGAGAGATTTTAATCTAAAACAAATAGACAGTAATTGAGGACAAATCATAGCCAAGTCTCTGTTCAAATGGAGTTGGGCAGGAGGCTTCAGCTTTGAAAACCATTGTGAATTTGGTTTTCCCCTTCATTATCCTATTGAGGGACCTTGAAGAGAAGATGGCCGGCAAGAATAAGAAAAGAGTTGCACATTATCCTTTCAAGTTTGAATGGTTAAGAAAGGTTTTTGCAAGGAGTGAAGGGGGCAATGTTGTCTGTGCTATGCAGCAATTTTGTTCCAGAGATCAAGTTATGAAGGAGTAAAGGGTAGAAAATGAGAGAATACACAAAAAGAGAATGCCAAAAGAGAATGCACAAAAAATGAAAAGATAAGTCCCCTTAGGCCATAAGCTTAGGTACTCAAAAAGGCCTGTTTCCACACTTGTAAAAGGAGATAGTTAGAATAGGACTTGTAAAAGGAGATAGTTAGAATAGGATCCTTTTGACTTCAATACTCCCCACTCTTGTCAGCATTTTCCTCCATCCTACCACCTGCCACGCCCAGAGTATTAAATAATAA
This sequence comes from Mustela erminea, assembly GCF_009829155.1. Lineage (NCBI taxonomy): Eukaryota > Metazoa > Chordata > Mammalia > Carnivora > Mustelidae > Mustela > Mustela erminea. The sequence continues at coordinate 44,245,164 of NC_045635.1, read as the reverse complement.
ATGTGAATGTCCTCTATAGCAGTATGCTGTAGTGGTTAGGTGTGCAGTTTCAAAAATGAAACTGCCTACTACTTACTAGTTGTAGGCCATGGAGCAAGTTGTTTAATCTCTCTGTGTCCAGGTTTCCTCATCTATAAAATGAGGATAAATAGTACCTGGTTAATAGGGTTGTAAGGAATAAATGACAATACAAAAAATATGCTTAGTGCCCTTTTCTTCTGAGTCCACTTGATTATCACAACATCTTATGAGGAAAATTGAATACATATTATCTCCACTTTTTGAACAAACAAATGGGAGTTCAGAGAGATTTAGAGTCTTGTATACAGTCGCATACTTAGTTTTTGGAAGAGTCAGACAGAACAGTCAGACAGAACTCATGTTTCTGAACTTTTAGATTGAAGCATCAAAAGCCCCTGGCCAAGATTATGTTACCTTCTATTTCTTCTCCTCATTATGGGAAAATTCCCTATTCCCACAAACCAGGGTTAACATTAATAAAATAGTATGCTTTGATCAAGGAAATACAAATCAGATCCATCGTGAGATATCATCTCACACCAGGCAGAATGGCCAAATGTCAGGAAACGACAGGTGTTGGCAAGGATGCAGAGAAATGGGAACCCTCCTACACTGTTGGTGGGAATGTAAGCTGGTGCAGCCACTCTGGAAAACAGCATGGAGGTTCCTCAAAAAGTTGAGAATAGAGCTACCCTATGACCCAGCAATTGCACTACTGAGTATTTACCCTAAAGATACAAATGTAGGGATCTGAAGGGGCATGTGCACCTGAATGTTTATAGCAGCAATGGTCACAATAGCCCAACTATGGAAAGAACCTAGATGTCCATCAACAGAAGAATGGATAAAGAAGATGTGGTGTGTGTATACACACACACACACACACACACACACACACACACACACACACAATGGAATACTATGCAGCCATCAAAAACCCCTCGATATCTTGCCATTTGCAATAACATGTATAGAACTAGAGGGTATTATGCTAAGCAAAATAAGTTAATCAGAGAAAGACAATTATCATATGATCTCACTGATATGAGGAATTTGAGAAATAAGTCAGAGAATCATAGGGAAAGGGAGGGAAAAATGAAATAAGACGAAACCAGAGAGGAAGACAAACCATAAGGGACTTAATCTCAGGAAACAAACTGAGGGTTGCTGGAGAGGAGAGGGGTGGGAGGGATAGGGTGGCTGGGGGATCTACACTGGGGAGGGTATGTGCTATGGTGAGTGCTAAGAATTGTGTAAGATTGATGAATCACAGACCTGTATCCCTGAAACAAATAATACATTATATGTTAATTTTTTAAAAAGAAAGAAAATAGAAAAATCACATATTGAGCAGAAAAAAAAATAGTATGCTTTGAAATCCTCACTTATTTTTTATGAAACTTAATGTGTCATCAGTTAGAGGTTTGTTCTTATTGTCCCAGAGATGGAAAAACCCATCAACTCACACTTTTTTTCCAAAGGATTTTGATGGGAAGAACTGAAGGTTAAAATGTATCAAGAATCTACCATGATACTAGATCCTGGGCATCATTTCTGCATTTCCCAAGCTTGCCTGATAATCATAATCCCTGGAGAACTTGTTAAAAACACAGATTCCTACAATGTACTGAGAACTACAGACTTGAAATAAGAATATGAATTTTAAATAAGTGTTCACAGACAGTGGATCTTAACCATGAGTTAGGGCTGATTTTTAATTAGCACAGATGACTAGTTGGTTTTTGACCAGTATATACTCTGATTGGTTAGAGCCCATGCCATACCAGTTGTTAAATATTCTGAATAACAGTCTTCAATATAGGGATCAACATGTCCATTTGACAGAAGGGAACTAAGATTCCAGGAGGGTCCATAGCTTGCACAGATAGTAATCAGGCAGTGATAAGAGGGGGAGCATGTTCATTTTCCTACAACTACAATAAGCAGTCACTCTCAAAGAAAGCACACCATAGTCTGGAGTGTGTATCAGTCAGGATTCTCCAGAAAAACAGAATCAGTAAGAAACATATAAATAAATAACTTTATTTTAAACAATTGGCTCATGTGATTGTGGGAACTGGTGAATCTGAAATCTATAGGCTGCCAGGTTGGAAACTCAGGCAGGATTACTATGCTGCAATCTTGAGACAGAATTTCTGTTTCCCCAGAAATCTCAGTTTTTGCTCTTAAGGCTTGAATCAGGTCCACACATATTATCGAGGATAATTTGTTTTGCTTAAAGTCAACTGATTGTAAATATTGACCACATCTAAAATACCTTTACAGCAACATTTAGACTAGTGTTTGACAGACAACTGGGCACCACAATATAGCCATGTTAACACATAAAATTAATAATTGTGGGTTTTATGGAGGAGTGGACAGTTTTAGGTCAAAGTAGGTTTGACCCCCAAAGACAAAGTCTGCTACCTCTCTCACCAAACTGCTTGTTAGACCTTGAACCCCCAGACTCAGTAACTCAGATTTAAAATACAGTAACTATTATATTGGACCATGTTCTCTCTGTCCCTGGAAGGGCAACGATTGAGGCTGGAAGCAAAAAGAGAGATCAGAGTTCTGCCTCTAAATGACCTAAAAATAAGAGATTTCCTACATTTGTAATATCTCTGACCTTTAAGAGTTTCTTCACTATAAAATGGAGATAGCAATTGTATCTATATATTAGGGGTTTTGTAAAGATGAAATTGAATATACATAAAGGGCTTAGAACAGTATCTTGCACATAATAAGCACTATAAAAATGTTATCTGGGGCGCCTGGGTGGCTCAGTGGATTAAGGCTCTGCCTTCGGCTCAGGTCATGGTCCCAGGTTCCTGGGATCGAGCCCCACATCAGGCTCCCTGCTCAGCGGGAAGCCTGCTTCTCCCTCTCTCACTTCCCCTGCTTATGTTCCCTCTCTTGCTGTCTCCCTCTGTCTGTCAAATAAATAAATAAAAATCTTTTAAAAATTGTTACCTGTTTGGGCACCTGGGTGGCTCAGTGGGTTAAGCCGCTGCCTTCGGCTCAGGTCATGATCTCAGGGTCCTGGGATCGAGTCCCACGCTGGGCTCTCTGCTCAGCAGGGAGTCTGCTTCCTCCTCTCTCTCTCTCTCTCTCTGCCTGCCTCTCTGCCTACTTGTGATCTCTCTCTGTCAAATAAATAAATAAAATCTTAAAAAAAATTGTTACCTGTTTTGCTCTTGTTTTTGTTGTTGTTAGCAGCACTAGCACCAGCAGCATCCTAGGTAGAGCCCTCTGCAATAGACTGAAGTCGTAAGTTTGCATTCAAGAACCTCTTTTGATATTGGCCTGTTCTTGATTTTTATTGGCAGTACCTACAGAAAGCTTGGAGAAGGTTAACCCCTCTCCTCCATATTGGCATCAGCTATTCCCAATAAATATATCACATGAGTAAAAACAGTATGATGGCCACTTTAAAACAAGACAAGCAGGTCTCCTTGCTTATGCCTACCCTCTTCTGTTCCTTTTACCCCATGATCAACCTCATGTAGAAAAATTCTGGATTCCCCAAAGCTGCCCACCCAATAGTTCTATATTACCCACATAAACTGACCTCCCTCTCTTCTCTTTCCCTCTCCTCACCAAAACCCTATGAATTAAGTAACATTATGCTCAGCAAACTAAAGTCAACAGAGTTAAATGGTCTTGCCCAAAGCCACCAGTTAATAAATAGTAGAGCAGAGATTTGAACCCAGATATGTGGGACTCCAAGCCCATGTTCTGTTCACTGTACCTCATGAATACATCCCAATATATCCATGGCTTCAAATGGCTTACCTCCCCTACTTACATAGAATTTGCATTTCAAAAGAAGAGTCGTGTAGTTACGAAAGGCATGAATCAAAAGGGAGGAATTTCTTTTAATTTAATTGTAACTAGTTTAAGATTTGGAAACAATTAGAATGAAGATGGATTTTAAAAACTGGCAAGGATGCCTTCTAGGATTAACCGGTTAGCTTTATCGTTATCATATATAATTTAGCATATATTCTTGATAATATCATACAGGAATTAATTTATAAAATTGTAATATTTAGGCAGTGTGGCAAGAGAATGAGGGAGAGATTTAGAGGCAGGAGGTCTTTCAGGGATGTCTCCCAAGCATATCATTGTGTAAAGTCTAGACCTTAGACAGTCTAGGTGGTCATCTTACTGACAAACCAACTCAGGTGGAGGCAGAAGATAAAGGAAGTCTCTTTATAGCCCTTATCTTGGGAGAAGAATGACAGGAGAGGCTTTTGGACAAGCTAGTGTTAAGGTCATGTCCCTGTAATGTTCTCTCTTTCTAGGCACGCACTCTGCCAGGCTGAAGAGAACTTGAAAGTACTTTGAATTACTTTGGGACTTGCCACATCTTAGCTAAGCTGTCAATGTGGAAAATCAGAGTAATTATGAGTGTTTTCATTGTCCTTCTAAATTAGGCGATAATAGGATGAATCACTGAATGAGACATCAGTACTTTCCAAGCTCTCTGCAGCATACTGAGAAAGGTAATTATTGAGTGAAAACCAAAGAGCTACCTAAGCAGAAGGAACATGTGCAAAGGGGAGGGAACTTAGAACAAATAGTACTTTCAAACTGTTGCCGTTTTGTAGATCAAGAAACATAGCCAAATATCCTAAATCTGAAAACAAACATAGCTACAAAAACGTCCATCATAGCTACTCTCTTCCATCCCCTTCAAACACTGCTTCAGGGAAGCTTTTGTCAATATTAAAGGCATCAGAAAGAATTTACCTACTTTTCCTATTTACCATACAAAAAGCACCACGAAAAACAACAATATGGAACAATTGGAATATCCCTTTGCCATGAAAAATATACTCATATGCAAACACCACTTTTATAACACTGTCCCTCTACTCAGAAATTTAAAATTATTCCCTTTGCCCACTACATCAAGTCTAAGTTCTGCAATTTGTCAACTTTAGAAATGAGGTGTTTTATAATCTATTTCACTTCTATTTCCCATCAAATAAAATTCCTTTAAGGAATTCCTTGTGTTCCTATGGGAAACTTGACACTTACAAATTTAACATTTGCAGTTTTAACTATATAAGTGCAATGCCAAAGTTCAAGTTCAGGTTAGAGTTTGCAAACTTGCTGAAGCACAGAATTGAAATAGCATTGCTGTGGAAGCTGATATACAACACCCAGTTTTTAAGCTAGTGATGACATTTTATATGCCCTCCTGCATATACATAATAATACAGCTCTACTATTCTCCTAAATATCCAATGGCATAGGTGTCATCATCCTTGTTTTACAAATGAGACAACTGAAGAAATTAAATATGATGTATACCTTCAACAAATATTTACAGTGTGGCTGTTCTGGAAAATAGGGATACCACAGTGAACAAACCAGCACTTCTGAAACTAATAGTGTTGAAGGGTAGGAATGAAAATAATCAAGTAATCTAATAAACAAGATGATTGTGGGGAAGGAATGTTTAATGAAAAGACATCTAAAATCTTAAAAGAAACAAAAGGATGAAAACATGACAAGATGGGTGAAGAAAAAATTATAATTCTAGGACAGAACAAATCAGATATCAGAGAAATAGCTGAATGAAAACTGTTGCACTACTTCACACCAAAGCACCCAGTGTAGTGAAGGAGCTCTTGAGGTGATGTTGTTGAAATATAATTAATGAAACAGAATATTAAGGCCTACTAAATATAACTTTTATTTTAAAAAGTTTATGAATTTGAGGTGCCTGTGTGGCTCAGGGTGTTAAGCCTCTACCTTCAGCTCAGGTCATGATCTCAGGGTCCTGGGATCAAGCCCCACATTCCCCGCATCGGGCTCTCTGCTCAGCAAGGAGCCTGCTTACCCCTCTCTCTCTGCCTGGCTCTCTGCCTACTTGTGATCTCTGTCTCCCTGTCAAATAAATAAATAAAATATTTTTTTAAAAGTTTGTGAATTTAAAATATGTGCAAAGAAGGAAGATTGGAAAGATATTCATTCACTGAATGAATATGTTTTTAGAATCTACTCTGTGTAAAATGCTATTCTAGGCAGACTGAGAATACAACAATGAACAAGAAAGACTCAGAGAACTTTCTACCCTCCAAGAACTGCAATTTCAGTGGGAAAAGGAAAAGAAGTGAACAAATACATGGATTAGAAGCTTCTAAGAAGCTGTAGCATTCTGAAAGTAATAGAAGTGATGCAAAAGGTTAGGCTACTTTTGATTAAGAAGTCTAAAATGAGTATCTGAGGAGATAGAATTTGAGTTGAAACTCAAATAAGATGAAAGTGGTCAGTCATGCAAAGATCTTGAAAAAGCATCCCAGAATGACAGAACAAATGCAAATCTCTGGAGGAACCAAATTTTCCATGCACTAAGAACTGAAAGAAAATGCATGGGACTGGGATAGTGTGAGTGAGGGGTATGATATTAGTTGGGAGAAACATGCAGGGGTCAGATTAGGTAGGATTTTGTAGGTCATCATAAGGAGTTGGTTTTAAGTAAAATGGGAAGCCACCTCAGGGGTTTTGAGCAAGGGAGTGATATAATTTTACTGAGGATTTTTTTATTTATTTATTTCCAGCATAACAGTATTCATTATTTTTGCACCACACCCCGTGCTCCATGCAATCCGTGCCCTCTATAATACCCACCACCTGGTACCCCAACCTCCCACCCCCCGTCCCTTCAAAACCCTCAGATTGTTTTTCAGAGTCCATAGTCTCTCATGGTTCACCTCCCCTTCCAATTTCCCCCAACTCCCTTCTCCACTCTAAGTCCCCATGTCCTCCATGCTATTTGTTATGCTCCACAAATAAGTGAAACCATATGATAATTGACTCTCTCTGCTTGACTTATTTCACTCAGCATAATCTCTTCCAGTCCCGTCCATGTTGCTACAAAAGTTGGGTATTCATCCTTTCTGATGGAGGCATAATACTCTATCCCCAGGGGTACAGGTCTGTGAATCACCAGGTTTACACACTTCACAGCACTCACCAAAGCACAGAATAGAGAGCCCAGAAATAGACCCTCAACTCTATGGTCAACTAATCTTCGACAAAGCAGGAAAGAATGTCCAATGGCAAAAAGACAGCCTCTTCAATAAATGGTGCTGGGAAAATTGGACAGCCACATGCAGAAAAATGAAATTGGACCATTTCCTTACACCACACACAAAAATAGACTCAAAATGGATGAAGGACCTCAATGTGAGAAAGGAATCCATCAAAATCCTTGAGGAGAACACAGGCAGCAACCTCTTTGACCTCAACCGCAGCAACATCTTCCTAGGAACAACGCAAAAGGCAAGGGAAGCAAGGGCAAAAATGAACTATTGGGATTTCATCAAGATCAAAAGCTTTTGCACAGCAAAGGAAACAGTTAACAAAATCAAAAGACAACTGACAGAATGGGAGAAGATATTTGCAAATGACATATCAGATAAAGGACTAGTGTCCAGAATCTATAAAGAACTTAGCAAACTCAACACCCAAAGAACAAATAATCCAATCAAGAAATGGGCAGAAGACATGAACAGACATTTCTGCAAAGAAGACATCCAGATGGCCAACAGACACATGAAAAAGTGCTCCATATCACTCGGCATCAGGGAAATACAAATCAAAGCCACAATGAGATATCACCTCACACCAGTCAGAATGGCTAAAATCAACAAGTCAGGAAATGACAGATGCTGGCGAGGATGCGGAGAAAGGGGAACCCTCCTACACTGTTGGTGGGAATGCAAGCTGGTGCAGCCACTCTGGAAAACAGCATGGAGGTTCCTCAAAATGTTGAAAATAGAACTGCCCTATGACCCAGCAATTGCACTATTGGGTATTTACCCGAAGGATACAAACGTAGTGATCCAAAGGGGCACATGCACCCGAATGTTTATAGCAGCAATGTCCACAATAGCCAAACTATGGAAAGAACCTAGATGTCCATCAACAGATGAATGGATCAAGAAGATGTGGTATATATACACAATGGAATACTATGCAGCCATCAAAAGAAATGAAATCTTGCCATTTGCGACAACATGGATGGAACTAGAGCGTATCATGCTTAGCGAAATAAGTCAAGCAGAGAAAGACAACTATCATATGATCTCCTTGATATGAGGAAGTGGTGATGCAACATGGGGGCTTAAGTGGGTAGGAGAAGAATAAAGGAAACAAGATGGGATTGGGAGGGAGACAAACCATAAGTGACTTTTAATTACTGAGGATTTTTAAGGGCCATTCTAGTTGATGTATAAAGAACAGTCTGTAAGAATGGCTAGAGTAGATGCAGAGAGAGCAGTAAATTATCTATTGCAGGAGTTCTGGTCCTGGGTGACATGGGGTGAGCACACTTTACCTTGTCTGTCTCACTGAATACAGCTATAGAACTAGAATGAATATAGGGGCAGGTATTTGAGGTCTCTGAAAAGTAAACAGCAGAAGTAAAGAACACTAGAAGTAGAATAACTACCTTATCAGCAGTGAGTTTAAAACTTCTCTTTTTCCTTTGGTATTTCCTAGTTTGAACCCAACATAGCCCAAAACACAATAGTACTGTCTCAGGGATTGGAAAACATAACTCCTAGTTCTCAGAGGGAGAACAGAGCTCCCTCCCTCTTTTTATCTTCTTTTTGTTGTTGTTGTTCTTCTCATGCCCCAGAGCCCAGGAAATCCTGTGATAGAAATGGCAAAACCTTAAGAGCCAAAACTCAGAGGAAAGGGAACATACCTTCTGCATTTGATAGAGCTGTAATTCCAAGAGGGTAGGGTGAATCTTAGTTAACCTTTTTTCTCTCTCTATCTTCCATTTCCTGCCAGGAGATGGACCCAGTTACAAAAGCTTAGGACAGAGAAGGACAAGCAAAGGTAACTACCAAGTTTCTGGCTGAGGGACCAAAAAGGGGAGACATAGGGAAACAGAAAGTCTTGGAAAGGTTGCAGAGAAGAAGGAGCTTGGGGAAACACCCTATAAATTAGTTTATGAATTCAGGGCTCACACTTGAGATGTACACACAGAGATCTGATTTTAATTAGCCTACCAAAGATTTTGAGACCTGAAATAACTGATAGACCACTAGCTAGGACCCAGACTGGCCACCGATTGATACATTCCCAGGAAGGATTCAAATAACACTGCAAAGCCTATGAAATCTTAACTGGTATTGGAAACACAACCAACAGAAGGCAAATTGGAACTTGGGACCAGAAGTTAATTAAGTCAATTGCTTGCTAAAAAAATGTCAACATTTTTCACAGAATTTAGAAGAGGCCTGTAGTCTCATAACAAAATATTTAAAATGACAAGATGCAATCCAAAATTGTTAGGGATATGAAAAATCATTAAAACTTCAAGTTGCATGGGAAACAGACATGAAAACAAAGATGACAAAAATTATGAATCATCATACAAATACAGCTATTATAGAAATGCTCAAATAAGAAATCTTGAACATTCTTGTGATAAATGTTAAAACACAAATTCTCAATGAGGTAGACAGACTTTAAGGTGGTCACTCCTTGTCATTATGCTATATTATAAAAAACTCCATCTTGTTAGCCAATTTTCTCTCTTTCTTCCTTCTTGGCTTTGAAGAATCAAGTTTCCATATTGTAAGATAGCCATGTAGTCAGGGACCTCAGGCAGCCTCTAGGAGCTGAGCATGTTTTCCAACTGACAACTAGTAAGAATCAAAGGCTCTCACTCTTACAGACAAAAGGAAGCACATTCTACAACCTGAAAGAACTTAGCAAACCCACTATCAGTCAAGCTCCAAGTGAGAACAGGGCCCTGGCCAATACCTTGATTAAAGCCAAGGCAAGGATCTAGTTAAGCTGTTACAACTTCTGATTGACAGAATATGTAAGACAGTAAGTTTGTGTTTTTTTTTTTTAAAGATTTTCTTTATTTATTTGACAGAGAGAGATTACAAGTAGGCAGAGAGGCAGGCAGAGAGAGAGAGAGGAGGAAGCAGACTCCCCGCTGAGCAGAGAGCCCGATGCGGGACTCGATCCCAGGACCCTGAGATCATGACCTGAGCCGAAGGCAGCGGCTTAACCCACTGAGCCACCCAGGCGCCCCAAGTTTGTGTTTTGTTAAGTCACTAATTTTGTGGTAATTTGTTACATAGCAATAACTAATACACTTCACAAAGGCATAGAAGCTGTTTTAAAAACCCACTCATTGAACACTATGTCAAAAACTAATGGTGTACTATATGTTGGTTAATTGAAATTAATAAAACAACCCCACTCAAATGGAAATTTTAGAACTGAAATTCATAATAACTGAAATTTTAAGAAAATATAGCTGGATAGATGCTGTAACAGAATGGAGATGACAGAGGAAAGAGTTGGTGAACTTTAAGATCAATCAACAGAAATTGTCCACTCTGAAAAACAAAAGGAAAAATGAAAAATATCTAACATAGCTTTAGGGACTTGTGGATCAATAACAAATGGTCAAATATTTGCATCATCAGAGGTAAGAAAGAGGACTATGCTGCTGAAAAAAGGAAATATGCTGCTAAAAAAATATTTGAAGAAATAGTGGCACAGAATTTCCTAAGTTTGGCAGAGATATAAACCTACCAATTTAAGAAGCTAAGTGAATCCAGACTAAGATAAACCAAAAGAAAGTCATGACAAGAAACATCCTAATAAAATTCCAAGAACAAAAGACAAAGAAAGCATCTTGAAAATAGCATAGAAGTGGCGGGGGGGTGGGAGGTTGGGGTACCAGGTGGTGGGTATTATAGAGGGCACGGATTGCATGGAGCACTGGGTGTAGTGAAAAAATAATGAATACTGTTATGCTGAAAATAAATAAATTAATATAAATAAATAAATAAATAAATAAATAAAAAGAAAATAGCCATAGAAAACATACCCATTATATATAATAGGTAAGACGATTCAAATGACATTAGATTTCTCACTAGAAACCATGGCGGGCAGAAAGAGGTAGCAACATTTTTTAGGTAGAGAAAGAAAAGATCTGTCGATTCCAAATCCTGTATCTAGTGAAAATACTGTTCAGGGGAAAAGAGTAAAATAAATACATTCCCAGATAAAGTAAATCTAAGAGTGTTTATAGCCAGTATATATGCCTTAAAAGAATAATAAAAAGAGGCTTTTTAGACACAAAGAAAATTTAACCAAAAGGAAATGTGAATAGCAGAAATGAAGGAAGAACAAAAGCAACAATAAACATGTGAATAAATATAATAGACTATTTTTGTTCTCTTGAGTTTTTAAAAATTATATTTGATAGCAAATATTATAAAATGTTTGATGGATTTTCAGTATGTGTAGATGTAATATATAAAACAATTACAGCATAAAGAAGGCAAGGTAAATATACCTGTTAAGTAATAGTTTCAATGTCCCAAATAGAGCGATAAAATACTACTTTTAGATAGACTATGAAAGTTAAATATATGTTTTTAATTCCCTAGAACAAGGATCATCAAGTTTGGGACTACATACACTGTTTTTTTTTTCTCTTCTTGTTGTAGTATAATACAAATAACATAGAATTTACCATTTTAACTATTATAAAGTACACAAGCCAGTGGCATTTACTACATTCACAAGGTTGTACATCAACTGTGTCTTGTTCCAGAACATTTTTATCACCCCAAAGGAAACCCCATACTAATTAAACAGTCATTCCACATTGTCTTTTCTCCCTAGCCCCTGGAAACCACCAACATATTTTCTGTCTTCATAGATATGCCTTTTCTTAATATTTCATACAAATGGAATCATTATTATATGGACTTCTGTGTCTGACTTCTTTCAGTTAACATAATATTTTCAAGGTTTTTCCATGTTGTAGAAAGTATCCATACTTCATTTCTATGGTTGAATAATATCCTGTTATATGGGTATATCACATTTTGTTTATCCATTCATCAGTTGATTTCCTATTGTGCATAGGGCTGCTATGAACATTTGTGTACAGATTTTCCCTTGAAGACCTATTTTCAATTATTTTGGATATAAAACCGGAGTGAAATTGCTGGGTTATATGATAATTCTATATTGAACTTATTGAGGAAACTCCAAACTGTTTTCTAAAACAGATGAACCATTTTATATTCCCACCAGCAACATCTAAGTGTTCCAATATCCCCATATTCTTTCCCAACTTAATATTTTTGATTTTTTATATTATAGCCATCTCAGTAGGTGTGAAATGATATCTCACTGCAGTCTGATTTGTATTTCCCTAATGATTAATGATTGTCTTAGTATATTTAAGCTGCTAAAACAGAATTCCATAAACTGAGTGGTTTATAAAAAACAAACTTATTTCTGACAGTTCTGGAGGCTAGAAAGTCTAAGATCAAGGTGCTAGCAGAACCAGTGTCTGGTGAGAGATTGCTTCCTCCTTCATAAATAGTCAACTTCTTAATGTAACCTTACATGGTGGAAGAGATGAGGGACCTCTCTGTGGTCTCTATTATAAGGGCAAGAATTCTATTCATGAAGGTCTACCCTTGTGACCTAATCACTTCCTAAGGTCCTGCCTCCAAGCATAGTTACACTGGGGGTTAGGTTTCAACATATGAATTTGGGAGGGCATATAAACATTCAGTTTATAGCAGTAACATATTTTCATGGACTTATTAGCCATTTGTATGTCTACCTCAGGGAAACGTCCATTGAGTTCTTTGCCTGCTGTTTAATTGGATTATCTTTTGCTATACAGTTTTAAGACTTTTTAAGTATTCTGGATACTAGACCCATATTGAAAATATAATTTGCAAATATTTTTTCCCATTCCAGGAACTGTCTTTTTATGCTCTTGATAGAGTCTCTTAATGCACAAAAGTTTTTAATTTTGATGAAGCTCAATGTGTGTATATTTTTCTTTTGTTCCTTATATTCTTGGTGAAATATCTAAAAAACCATTGCCAAATCCAAAGTCATGAAGATTTACCTCTAAATATTCTTCTAATGCTGTTAGTGTTTGAAGTCTTGTATTTAGGAATTTGATCCATTTTAATTAATTTTGTATACAGAGGGAAGGACCCAGCTACATTCTTTTTCAAATGGATATGCAGTTTTTTAACACTTTAAAAAAAAAAGACAATTCTTTCACAATTGCATGCTTTTGAAACCCTTGTCAGAAATCAATTGGCCATAATATATCGGTTTATTTCTGAAACTTCTGTTCAACTCCATTAATCTATGTATCTATCCTTATGCCAGTTAACACTGTTTTGATTCCTGAAGTTTTGTACTAAGTTTTGAAATTGGGAATTGTGGATCCCTCTACTTGATTCTTCTTTTTCAAGATTGTTTTGATTACTTAAGGGCCCTTGCAATTATATATAAATTTTAGGTTGAGGTTTTCCATTTCTGCAAAAGGCTAATAGAGATTACCTTATATTTGTCAATCATTTTCAGGAATACTGCCATTTTGACAATACAAAGTCTTCCAATCTATTAATACAATGTTGGTCTCCATTTTTATGTCTTCTCTAATTTCTTTTATCAGTGTTTGTAACTTTCTGTTACCAATACTATAAGTCTTTTTTGTTAATTTATACCTAAGTATCCTACTGTTTATAATGTCACTGCAAATGGAATTATTTTCTTCTTTTTTTCCCCTTCATTTCTTATTTGGTTGTTCATTGCTAGAGTAGAAAACTACAACTGATGATTATGTGTTGATTTTGTATCTTAGAGTTTCACTACATATTTTTATTAACTCGAATAGTGTGTGTGTGTGTGTGTGTGTGTGTGTGTGTGTGGCTTCATACAGGTTTTTCTATATATAAGATTATGATGTATATGACTAGAGATAGTCAAAATTTTTTCTTTCCAATTTGGATGTCATTTTTTTACTTGCCTAGTTCCTCAGGCTATAACTTTCAGTTCAATGTTGAATAGAAGTGACAAGTGCAGGAACCCTGTCTTATCCCTGATATTAAAGGGAAAACTTTTGTACTTTCACCCATGAGCTTACTGAGTCTGATGTTAGGTATAGTTTTTTTCCTAAATGTTCCATATCATGTTAAGGAGTTCCCTCCTATTATTTATTTTTTCAGAGTTTTTTTTTTAATTATAAAAAGATGCTAGATTTTGTCAAATGTGTTTTCTGCATCAGTTGGGATGATCACATATTTTCCCCTTAGGTTGTATTAATGTGGTTATACTGATTATCATATATGAAATCACTCTCCCATTCCTTAGATACATTATTCTTGATCATAGTGTATAATACTTTAAATATGCTGCTGGATTTGGTTTGCTAGTATTTTGTTGAGGAGTTCTGCATTTATATTAATCTGGGGTGTTAGTCTATAGTTTTCTTATAGTATCTTGGTCTAGTTTTATTTTCTGGGTAATGCTGATCTCATACAATAAGTTAACAAGTATTTTCTATACTTGTTATTTTCCATACTTTAGAAGCATTAGAGAAAGATCTGTGCTATTTATTTTTAATTTTTAAAATTTTTTTGGAGGGAGAGACTTTATTTAATTTTTTTTATTTTTTATTATATTTTTTATGTTTTTAGTTCCGGTTAGCTAACATACAGTGTTATATTAGTTTCAGGTGTACAATATACTAATTCAACAGTTCCATGGATCCCCTGTTCTCATCATATGTACACTCATTAATTTCCACACCTATTTCACCCATCCCTCCCTTCTGATAACCATCAGACTGTTCTCTATAATGAAAGTCTGTCTCTTTCTTTGACTTTCTCTCTCTTTCTTTCCTTTGCTTGTTTTGTTTCTTAAATTTCACATATGAGTGAAATCATGTGTTATTTGTCTTTCTCTGACTTATTTCACTTAGCTTGTCGCTGGATATTTAGGCAGCTTCTATATCTTGGTTGTTGTAAATACTGCTGCTATAAACATAGGAGTGCATGTATTCCTTTGAATTAGTATTTTCTATCCTTCGGATTGCTAGATCATAGGGTAGTTCTACTTTTATCCTTTTTAGGAATCTCCATACTGTTTTCCACAGTGGCTGCACCAGTTTGCTTTCCCCCAAGCAGTACAAAAGGGCTCCTTGTTCTCCACATCCTTGCCACTACCTGTCCTTTCCTGTGTTCTTGATTGTAGCCATTCTGACACGTGTGAGGTGGTATCTCATTGTAGTTTTGATTTGCATTTCTTGAGGATAACTCACATTGAGCATCTTTTCATGTGTCTGTTGGTCATCTGGATGTCATCTTTGGCAGAATGTCTGTTCATGTTGTCTGCCTGTTTTTAATTGGATTATTTATTTTTGGCTGTTGAGTTTTTAAGTTCTTTATGTATTTTGGATACTAACCTTTTATTGAATATATCATTTGCAAATATCTTCTCCCATTCTGTAGGCTGCCTTTTAGTTTTGTTGATTGTTTCCTTTGCTGTGTGGAAGCTTTTTATTTTTATGTAGTCTGAATTATTTCTTTTTGCTTTTGTTTCCCTTGCCTCAGGAGATACAAATGTTGCTGCAGTCAGGGTCCTTTACCGCCTGTGCACTCTTCAAGGATTTTTATGGTTTCAGGTCTCATGTTTAGATCTTTCATCCGCTTAGAATTTATTTTTGTGTATGGTATGAGAAACTGATCCAGGTTCATCCTTTTGTACATTGTTGTCCAGTTTTCCTATCACCATTTGTTGAAAAGACTGTCTAAAAAGCCTTTGGACTTCTTTCCTGCTTTGTCAAAGATTGACTATAAATTTGTCAGTTCATTTCTGAGTTTTCTGTTCCATTCCATTGATCTATGTGTCTATTTTTGTGCCAATACCATACTACTTGATTACTACAGCTTTCTAGTATAACTTGAAGTCCAGAACTGTGATGCCGCCAGCTTTGCTTTTTTTTTTTTTTTTTTTTTTTCAAGATTACTTTGATTATTCAGGGTCTTCTATGGCTCTATACAAATTTTAGGATTTTTGGCTTAAGTTCCATGAAAAATGCTGGTGGTATTTTGATAGGGATTGCATTAAATGTGTACATTGCTTTGGGTAGCATAGACCTTTTAACAATATTTGTTCTTCTAATGCATAAGCATGGAATATCTTTTTCTTTCTTTGTGTCGTCTTCAATTTAACAGTGTTTTATGGTTTTCAGAGTACAGGTCTTTCACCCCTTTGGTTAGGTTTATTCCTAGGTATCTTATTTTGGATACAATTATAAAAGGGATTGTTTTCTTAATTTTATGTCTACTGCTTCATTACTGATGTATAGAAATGCAACAGATTTCTCTATATCAATTTTGTATTCTGAAATTTTACTGAATTTGTTTGTAAGTTCTAGCAGTTTTTTGGTTGAGTCTTTCAAGTTTTTCTACATAGAATATCATGTCATCTTCAAAGAATGAAAGTTGCACTTCTTACTGATTTGAATTCCTTTAACTGCTTTTGTTGTCTGACTGCTGTGGCTAGGACTTGCAGAAATATGTTGAATAAAAGTGGTGAGAGTGGACATCCTTGCCTTGTTCCTGATCTTAGGGGAAAATCTCTCATTCCCCCCCCCCCCCAGTTAAGGATGATGTTAGCCATGGGGTTTTCATAGATGGCCTTTATTATGTTGAGGTATGTTCCTTCTAAACTGATTTTGTTGAAGGCTTTTATCATAAACAGATGTTGTACTTTGTCAAATGCTTTTTCTGCGTCTATTGCAATGACCATAGGGTCCTTATCCTTTCTCCTATTGATGTGATGTATCACATTGATTGATTTGTGAATATTAAACCACCCTTGCGACCCAGGATTAAAGCCCATTTGATTGTGGTGAATGGTCTTTTAAATATCTTATTGGATATGGTTTGCTAGTATTTTATTGAGAATTTTTTCACTTCTGTTCATCAGAGCTATTGGCCTGTAGTTCTCTTTTTTAGTGTTATCTTTATCTGGTTTTGTTATCAGCATAATACTAGCCTCCTGAATGAAACTGGGAATTTTCCTTTTCTATTTTTTGGAATAGTTTGAGAAGAATAAATATTAACTCTAAATGTTTGGTAGCTTTGCCTGTGAAGCCATCTGGTCAGAGACTTGTGTTTGTTGGGAGTTTTGGGATTACTGAATTAATTTCTTTGCTGGTTATTGGTCTGTTCAATTTTTTTATTACCTCCTATTTCAGTTTTGGGAGTTTACATGCTTCTAGGAATTTATCCATTTCTTCTAGATTGTCCAATTTGTTGGCATATAGTTTTTCATAATATTCTTTTGTGACTGTTTCTATTCCTGCTGCGTTGGTTGTTATTCCTCGTCTCTCATTTGTGATTTCATTTATTTGAGTCCTTTCTCTTTTTTTTCTTGATAAGTCTGGCTAGACGTTTATTAATTTTATAGATTTTTCAGAGTACCAGCTCCTGGTTTCACTGATCTCTTCTGGCTTTGTTTTGTTTTGCTTTGTAGTTTCTGTATCATTTAATTTTCACTATTTCTTTCCTTCTGCTGTTTTTAGATTTTGTTTGTTGTTCTTTTTCTAGCTCATTTAGGTGCAAAGTTAGGTTGTTTATCTGAGATTATTCTTGCTTCCTGAGGTAGACTTGTATTGCTATAAAATTCCCTCTTAGAACTGCTTTTGTTGCATCCCAGAGGTTTTGGACCATGTGTTTTCATTTGCATTTGTTTCCATGCACTTTTTGTTTCTTCTATTATTTCCTGGTTGACCCATTCATTATTCAGTAGCATGTTGTTTAACCTCCACATATTTGTGAGTTTTCCCATTTTTTCTTGATGTTGACCTCCATTTTCATAGTGCTGTGGTTCAGAAAATGTACATGGTATGATTTCAATCTTCTTAAATTTGTTGAGTTTTGTTTTGTGGGCTAATATGTGATCTATTCTGGAGGATGTTGCATGTGCACTTAAGAAGTGTATTATGTTGTTTAAGGATGGAATATTCTGAATATATCTGTTAAATCCATCTGTCCCAGTTCATCACTAAAAGCCATTGTTTACTTATTGATTTCCTGTTGGGATTATCTGTCCATTGATGTAAGAGGGGGTGTTAAAGTCCCTACAATTATTGTATTATCAATTAGTTATTTTATATTTGTTATTAACTGTTTTATGTATTCAGATGCTCCTATGCTGCGTGCATAAATATTTACAGTTGTTATATTTTCTTGTTGGATTTACCCTTTATTTTTTTTACACAATTTAGTTATATTTAATATATTCACAGAATTGTGCAACTATTTTTAAAATTTATTCTTTATTTTCAGCATAACAGTATTCATTATTTTCGTACCACACCCAGTGCTCCATGCAATCTGTGCCCTCTATAATACCCATCACCTAGTACCCCGACCTCCCACCCCCCGCCCCTTCAAAACCCTCAGATTGTTTTTTCAGAGTCCATAGTCTCTCATGGTTCACCTCCCTGTCGCTCTCGCCAGCAAGAACGACCCGCAAACGTGATGAGGAGCAAACTTCTTTATTAGGGTTTCTATTAGCGTCTCTACTACTATTACTACTACTTCTACTTCTACTTCTAGTATTACTTTTACTTCTACTACTCTCTCAAGCAAGTTCTGGCAATATATACATGTAGGCGGTCCAGCCCAGTTATCTAGTCACTGCCCTGTGCACTCGGTCTCCTCGTGAACCCTTATGTAACCACAGAGGGCTCTATTGTTCTCAAGCAGTAATCATGCATTTCTCTCTTGGCTCCTGGTGCTGTTCATGCATCAGCCACGAGCGCACCCATACCCTACCTAGCCAATCATTCTCACTTCCTTAATCTTCAGGCATTTTCGTTTACGTGACTCCTTGCATCTGCTGGATGGCTCTCCACAGCTCCCCCTTTTTTATTTGTTTACATGGCAGGGATCGTGCCTGTCTTAGGTTGCCAATCTTCAGCACACATGCTTACCCGTCATCGGGTACTCCCCCTGGTCGAAGAGCCCCTGTCTTAGGTTGCTATGGTGAGGGATCAGTCTTACCCGTTTTTGACTACCGATCCAGCATACTAAGCCATATTTGGGGGGAGGTACCAGCCTCTAGAGCCATCATGGCTTAGACCAAAGCCCGTTGCTATAGCCGCTGTTGTCGCGCAATTCTACAGATGCATTTTAGAAGGAGTACTTGAGCCAGAATCATCAACATGATCAGGGCTCTTATGCCTGCCCAGGTTTTGAGGAATGAGACTGATTGTTATGACATACTAACCCAATTGCTGACGGAGCCAAGAGATACTTGAGTGGCATTCAAGGTGGTACTTTGAGCCTATTGCGAGTGATTAACTGGTGGTTACGTACAATAGCTTTTACCTTATAAACTTCTGCGAGTATAATTTTAAGTGCATAAGGCAGGAGGCATATGAAAAGAACAATTACCACTAGTACTCCTACAATTGTTCCTACAACATACCATGCGTGCGTCAGGGAAGGGAAGTGAGAGAATAAAGAGCTCACAAAGCTTTAAGCGTCAGTAACAAACATGAGTTAGGGTGAGAAGATTGCACTCTATGCTGAGCCATTTGAAGAAGGGCTTGAAGCTGGGCAGTCTCTTGTCTCGGCCACAGTTGAATTGACTCCGCCTTCACGGGGACAGGTTGCAGGACGGTCGTCGTCGCTATCATCACCATCACCAGCATCCTCCACAGGTTTCACGGCCACCAGCCTGGTGAGGTGTTCCGGCACCCAGAGTGGAGCAGGCGCATCCTGTGGAAAAACACAAAGGGAACCTCGGTGCCATCTAAGCACCGGGTCGGGTTTGGATAATTGGCCTTGCAAGTCTCCTGCCCCTCTCAGAGTTTTCCAAGCCCTGAGGGCCACCGTGGCTATCTGCTGATACACCGCAGGGGGGTATGTACTCTGCACTTGGGCCCCGAGGTATGGCCCTGTGCCCGTTAGCATTTTTAAATTTCACTGCGGGTTACCTGCGGCTGTATTTCTCCGTGCCGTGTCCAGACAATTGTCCTGATTTTGGATTTTCCATTCTAGATATTGTCCTCCACTTAATACCGCCCTGGTCAAGTTGGCCCAATCCTCGGGAGCGAGGTAGAGTGCTCC
This sequence comes from Mustela erminea, assembly GCF_009829155.1. Lineage (NCBI taxonomy): Eukaryota > Metazoa > Chordata > Mammalia > Carnivora > Mustelidae > Mustela > Mustela erminea. Next base: position 44,225,161 of record NC_045635.1, on the reverse strand, counting down.
CAGCGACTCCACAAGGGAGACCGTAAAGGCTGCTTGGGGCCCATAGCTGCTAACTGCCTCCTTCAGTTGCTTCACCAACTTAAAATCTAGTGGCTGGTGGTACCTCTGATGATTCTGATCTTCTAACACTGGAAAAAAACCTTTCCCCGGGCCAAGGACCTCTCTCCAATTCTCCGCGGCGCAGCCCGAACAATAGCACGTTTTGGTGCAGCTGGGCTTATAAGGCGGGGGCCACTCATGGGGTGGTGCTGTGGAGCTAAAATGCGGAAGCGGCGTAACTTTCATTTTTAATTTTGATTGTGCCACAACTGCGGCTTCCGCCCCTGCTCTCAGCTGCGCCATTACTTCTCCCTGCACCCTTAACTCTCCTAATACCTTTTGCAATTCCGCCTCTTTATCCTCAAATCGTTGCCTCATGGCTTCCAAATCTGTCTGGAGACTGGGAGATTCCTCCTTCTTGTTGTTTGCCTCTATCTTTTCTAGCTCCTGCAACTCGCTTTCTGACATCCCTTCTGAGCTTTCGCTTTCAAGGTCAGAGTCTCGGGAGGAGCCCGAGTCTCGGGAGGAGCCCTTACGGGATTCTTCTTTCACTTGCTCAAAAACTTCCCCTCCCTGTAGTACTGCTTGCTGCAGGGGCTCTCGGGGGGAATGCAAACATACTTTCACCAGGGACCACACGGCGAGAGTCCCCGGGGATGTAGAGGGACAGAGTTTTAAGTCTTCGCCCAGGTGTTCCCATTGTGGCACATTTAGGAGCCCTTCTTCTATAAACCAGGGGGCAATCTCTGCTACTTCTTTTAAAAAGGCCCTGGCTGTTTTTGCCTTTAAGGGGGTACCGTTCATCTTGAGAACGTCTTTTAGGGGATCTTCCATTCTACGTCTACTAAACTCGTTCCCCATCCTGAGGAAACTTTCACTTGTATTGTCCTAATCCTAGGAACTTTCCCTGTCACTCACTAGACAGAAATAGGTGCACTCCTTACCTTATCGTTGCTCTATCTCAATCTCCGTTTTGCGATGCAGACAGTTTCCCGGGTTTTGGCACCAGTTGTCGCTCTCGCCAGCAAGAACGACCCGCAAACGTGATGAGGAGCAAACTTCTTTATTAGGGTTTCTATTAGCGTCTCTACTACTATTACTACTACTTCTACTTCTACTTCTAGTATTACTTTTACTTCTACTACTCTCTCAAGCAAGTTCTGGCAATATATACATGTAGGCGGTCCAGCCCAGTTATCTAGTCACTGCCCTGTGCACTCGGTCTCCTCGTGAACCCTTATGTAACCACAGAGGGCTCTATTGTTCTCAAGCAGTAATCATGCATTTCTCTCTTGGCTCCTGGTGCTGTTCATGCATCAGCCACGAGCGCACCCATACCCTACCTAGCCAATCATTCTCACTTCCTTAATCTTCAGGCATTTTCGTTTACGTGACTCCTTGCATCTGCTGGATGGCTCTCCACACCTCCCCTTCCAATTTCCCCCAACTCCCTTCTCCTCTCTATCTCCCCGTGTCCTCCATGCTATTTGTTATGCTCCACAAATAAGTGAAACCATATGATAACTGACTCTCTCTGCTTGACTTATTTCACTCAGCATAATCTCTTCCAGTCCCATCCAGGTTGCTACAAAAGTTGGGTATTCATCCTTTCTGATGGAGGCATAAAACTCCATAGTGTATATGGACCACATCTTCCTTATCCATTTATCCATTGAAGGGCATTTTGGTTCTTTCCACAGTTTGGCGACTGTGGCCATTGCTGCTATAAACATTGGGGTACAGATGTCCCTTCTTTTCACTACATCTGTATCTTTGGGGTAAATACCCAGGAATGCAATTGCAGGGTCATAGGGAAGTTCTATTTTTAATTTCTTGAGGAATCTCCACACTGTTCTTCAAAGAGGCTGCACCAACTTGCATTCCCACCAACAGTGGAAGAGGGTTCCCCTTTCTCCACATTCTCTCCAACACACGTTGTTTCCTGTCTTGCTAATTTTGGCCATTCTAACTGGTGTAAGGTGATATCTCAATGTGGTTTTAATTTGAATCTCTCTGATGGCTAGTGATGTTGAACATTTTTTCATATGTCTGATAGCCATTTGTATGTCTTGATTGGAGAAGTGTCTGTTCATATCTTCTGCTCATTTTTTGATATGATTGTCTGTTTTGTGTGTGTTGAGTTTCAGGAGTTCATTAGAGATCCTGGATATCAGTCTTTTGTCTGTACTGTCATTTGCAAATATCTTCTCCCATTCCGAGGGTTGCCTCTTTGTTTTCTTGACTGTTTCCTTTGCTGTGCAGAAAGAAGCTTTTGATTTTGATGAAGTCCCAAAAGTTCATTTTCGCTTTTGTTTCCTTTGCCTTTGGAGATATATCTTGAACGAAGTTGCTGTGGCTGATATCGAAGAGATTACTGCCTATGTTCTCCTCTAGGATTCTGATGGATTCCTGTCTCACATTGAGGTCTTTTATCCATTTTGAGTTTATCTTTGTGTACGGTGTAAGAGAATGGTCCAGTTTCATTCTTCTACATATAGCTGCCCAGTTTTCCCAGCACCATTTATTGAAGAGACTGTCTTTTTTCCACTGTATATTTTTTCCTGTTTTGTCGAAGATTATTTGACCATAGAGTTGAGGGTCCATATCTGGGCTCTCTACTCTGTTCCACTGGTCTATGTGTCTGTTTTTATGCCAGTACCATGCTGTCTTGGTGATCACAGCTTTGTGGTAAAGTTTGAAATCAGGTAACGTGATGCCCCCATTTTATTTTTGTTTTTCAACATTTCCTTAGCGATTTGGGGTCTCTTCTGATTCCATACAAATTTTAGGATTATTTGCTCTAGCTCTTTGAAGAATACCGGTGGAATTTTGATCAGAATAGCATTAAAAGTATAGATTGCTCTAGGCAGTATAGACATTTTAACAATGTTTATTCTTCCGATCCAAGAGCATGGAATGGTCTTCCATCATTTTGTGTCTTCTTCAATTTCTTTCATGAGTGTTCTGTAGTTCCTCAAGTACAGATCCTTCACCTCTTTGGTTAGGTTTATTCCCAGGTATCTTATGGTTCTTGGTGCTATAGTTAATGGAATTAATTCTCTAATTTCCCTTTCTGTATTTTCATTATTAGTGTATAAGAAAGCCACTAATTTCTGCACATTGACTTTGTATCCTGCCACGTTGCTGAATTGTTGTATGAGTTCTAGTAGTTTGGGGGTGGAGTCTTTTGGGTTTTTTATATAAAGAATCATGTCATCTGCAAAGAGAGAGAGTTTGACTTCTTCATTACCAATTTGGATACCTTTTATTTCTCTTTGTTGTCTGATTGCTGTTGCTAGGACTTCTATGTTCAACAAGAGTGGTGAGAGTGGGCATCCTTGTCGTGTTCCTGATCTCAACGGGAAGGCTGCAAGCTTTTTCCCATTGAGGATGATATTTGCTGTGGGTCTTTCATAGATAGATTTAATGAAGTTCAGGAATGTTCCCTCTATCCCTATACTTTGAAGTGTTTTAATCAGGAACTGATGCTGGATTTTGTCAAATGCTTTTTCTGCATCAATTGAGAGGACCATGTGGTTCTTCTCTCTTCTCATATTAATTTGTTGTATCACATTGATTGATTTGCGAATGTTGAACCATCCTTGTAACCCAGGGATGAATCCCACCTGGTCATGGTGGATAATCTTTTTAATGTACTGTTGGATCCTGTTTGCTAGAATCTTGTTGAGAATCTTAGCATCTATATTCATCAGTGATATTGGTCTGAAATTCTCCTTTTTGGTAGGGTCTTTGCCTGGTTTGGGGATCAGGGTAATGCTGGCTTCATAGAAAGAGTCAGGAAGTTTTCCTTCTGCTTCAATTTTTTGAAACAGCTTTAGGAAAATAGGTGTTATTTCTTCTTTAAAAGTTTGTTAGAATTCCCCAGGGAAGCCATCAGGTCCTGGGGTCTTGTTTTTTGGGAGGTTTTTGATCACTGCTTCAATCTTGTTACTAGATATTGGTCTGTTCAGGTTGTCAATTTCTTCCTGGTTCAATTTTGGTAGTTTATAGTTTTCCAGTAATGCATCCATTTCATCTAGGTTGCTTAGCTTATTGGCATATAACTGTTGATAATAACTTCTGATGATTGTTTCTTACTTCCTTGGTGTTCATTGTGATCTCTCCCTTTTCATTCATAATTTTATGAATTTGAGCTTTCTCTCTTTTTTTTGGATTAGTGTGGCCAATGGTTTATCGATCTTATTGATTCTTTCAAAAAACCAGCTTCTAGTTTCATTGATACCCCTTTATTATTTTTGTCTCTTTGTAACAGTTTTTGTTTTAAAGTCTAGCTTGATATAAGTATTGGTATTCTGGCTTTCTTTTGACATCCATTTTCATGATACATGTTTCTACATCCTCTCACTTTTCATCTGCAGATGTCTTTAGATCTAAAAGGTCTCTTATATGCAGCATATAGATAGGTCTTGTTTTTTTTTTTAATCCAAACTCTGTCACCCTATATCTTCTCACTGGAACATTTAGTCCATTGACAATCAGAGTAATTATTGATAGATATGTATTTATTGCTATTTCATTACTTGTTCTGTGGTTGTTTCTGAAGATTTCCTCTGATCCTTCCCTTTCTCTTTCATGTTGTGTTGATTTTCTTTAATAATATACTTGGATCTCTTTCTCTTTTTTCCTTTTACATTTACTAATGGTTTTAGATAAATGGTTACCATTAGGTTTGGATATAATCTCTTTTGCATATAGCAGTCTATACTTAGTTGATGGTCATTTAACTTTGAACCCATTCTTTTTTCCTCTCCTCCCCACATTTAGGTATATGATATTATATTTTATAACTTCTTCTTGTCAGTTACTTGACTGATTTTTATAGAAATATTCATTTTTACCACTTTTATGTTTTTCCTGCATTTATGCTGTCACTTTTGGTCTCTATCATTCAAAAAGTCCCCTTTAATATTTCCTGCAAGGCTGGTTTAGTTGTCATAAGCTCCTTTTGTTTTTGTCAGGGAAACACTTTTTTAAAAAAAGATTTTATTTATTTGACAGATAGAGATCACAAATAGGCAGAGAGGCAGGCAGAGAGAAGGGGGGAAGCAGGCTCCCCACTGAGCAGAGAGCCCAATGTGGGGCTTGATCCCAAGACCCTGGGATCATGACCTGAGGGGAAGGCAGACTCTTAATGACTGAGCCACCAAGGCAACACTTCCCTTCTATTCTTAATGATAGTCTTGCTGGATAGAGTATTCTTGGCTGGAGATTTTTCCCATTCAGCACTTTGAATCTATCATGCTGCTTTCTTCTGACTTGCCAAGTTTCTGTTGAAAAATTTCCTGCTAGCCTTATGGGCTTTCTCTTGTGAGCTGCTGACTTCTTTGTCTTGTTGCTTTTAAGATTTTTTCTTTTTTTTTTTTAAGATTTTATGTATTTATTTTGCAGAGAGAGAGACAGAACACGCACAAACTGAGGGAGCAGCGACAGAGAGAGGGGGGAGAAGCAGGCTCCCCACTGAGCAGGAAGCCTGATGTAGAACTCAGTCCTAGGACCCTAGGATCATGAACTGAGCAGAAGGCAGCTGCTTAACCAACTGAGCCACTCAGGTGTCCCTAAGATTTTTTCTCTATGACTATATTTGCAAATTTAACTATCATATGTCTTGGTGTTTATTTGCTTTTGTTGACTCTGTTGGGGTTTTCTGTGCCTCCTGGATCTGGGTATCTTTTTCCTTCCCAAGATTACAGAAGTTTTCAGATATTATTTCTTCAAATAAATAATCTTCCTCATTTTCTCTCTCTTTTTCTTCTGGAATTCCTAAAATACAAATATTTTTACCTTTGATGGAATCACTGAATTCTCTGTATATTCTCATTTTGCATTTTTCTTTTCTCTCTCTTTTATTTCGGCTTGATTACTTTCCATTACTGTCTATTAGGTCACTGATTCCTTCCTCTGCTTCTTCCAATCCACGGTCCATTCCATCAAGTGTGTGTGTGTGTGTGTGTGTTTTTTTTCATTTATTGATCTCTTTATCTCTCCCATGTTATTCCTTTTCTCTGTAGTGGGTCTCTCTCATGTTTTCCACTGTTTTCTCAAGTAAGGCAAGTATCCTTATGATCATTGCTTTAAATCCTTTATGAGGCATTTTACTTATATTTAGTTCACTTAGACCTCTGGCTCTGGCCTTGTCTGTTCTTTAATTTGGGATAAATTTCTCTATTTTCTTGTTTTGTTGGCCTCATTGTATCTATTTCAGTGTATTAAAGTCACTTGTGTCTTCTATTCTTGAAAGTAGCAACTTTGAAGAAGTAGTTCCGGAATACCCTCTGTTCACCAGAATCTGGCACTTCAGGAAAGTATCCTATGTGTGTTGCTTATGTCCTATTTTTGTGTCTATGTCGCTTTTCCTTTCAGTGCAGTTTTTGGCACTGATTCTGTATCTGCTGTGGACTGTGCTTGCTCTCTGTAGTATTCATGGGATCCAGGCAGGCCAGCTCTGGAGGGGGGAGGGTAAGCCAACCAGGGAACTTGAAAGTAAGATGGCAGTGTTACAAGATGTGTGCTGGGCCATTAGTCCTATGCTAGATCCTTTGAGGTACTACAGTGCCTAGGGATTCATGCTGGGATCGCCAGTTGTTTATGTCTGGGGGCAGTGCACAGCAGTGGCTGGGGCATGCAGCTGGGCATGGTGTGGTGCTTTGGCTCAGTGTGGTGGCTGGGCAAATCACACAAGTGTGGCTGGGGGTAGGTGACTTGGTGCATTGTGCAAGGGCATCTGTGGGTGCCTGGCTGGGCATAGTGCATGATGGCAGCCAGGAGTGTGTAGCTGGGTAAGACACACAAGAGTGTCTGGGGGCATACAACTAAGCCAGGTGTGGTGGATGTGTGTGGTGCTCAGTGGCAGCTGTGCACCCAGCAGCTGTGCAGGGCACTTGCTAGGCTTTAACCAAATTTGCCCTGAGCCCAGGGCCAAGGTCAATAGATTTGGTATGAATGAGTCCTCAGAACTCTTAGGGGGCACACTGTCAGGGGGTTAGGTAGCAAGTTTCTGTGCAGTCCTGCCTTCTGCAGATATCTCTGTGCTTATGCAGGAGGATGGGGGAAGATAATGACACCTACCAGCTCCTTGCTTTTTGGAGAGGTCCCCCAATGTGCTCCGAAATCAGTATGAACAGATTTGTCTCCCATTTATCCTGGGACAGTTATATTAACTGCCATTTTTATGTTGCCTGTCTCTTTAAGGGTGGCAACCCAGGTATCACGTGTTTTCTGAGTGCACCCTTTGCTGAGTCAGGTGACCTCCAAAGCTCCAGGTTCCAGGGCCCACTGGTTTTTACAGACTCATGGAATTCAGGCTCTCTGCTAAAGCCAAAGGCTACAGGGAACATTCTTCCTAGTGTGAGCTCCCTGATGCAAGTGCTCATTTCTCTGTCCTTTCCTCGCACACAGCTCCCTTTCTCCTGTAGGCACTCTTACTCCATCTTTCTGACCTTCTTAACCCTTCAGATGTAGCTTCTTCTCTGTAGTTAGCTGTGGAGTTTGTTCTGCCAGTCTGGATGATGTTACTTAGTTGCAAATGTGGGACAGGGTGAGCTCATAGTCCTCCTACTCCACTATATCTCAAGCCCCTATTTGTGTTAATATTTTAAAGGTTTGGTACAATTCACTACTGAAGTCATCTGGTCCTGGGCTTTTCCTTTGGGGATGTTTTTGATTAGCACTTAAATCTTTTTTGCTTATTATAGGTCTGTTCAGATTTTCTATTTCTCAAGTCAGTTTTGGTAGTTTCTAGGAATATGTATATTTCACCTAAATTGTCTGGCTGGCATACATTCTTTCATAGGGTTTTCTTTAAAGATTGTATTTATTTGTATGACAGAGAGAGAGAGAGAGAGAGAGAACACAAGCAGAGGGAGTAGAAGAAGCAGGCTCCCCAGTGAGCAGGGAGCCTGATGTGGGACTGGATTCCAGGACCCTGGGATCCTGAACTGAGCCAAAGGCAGATACTTAATGACTGAGCCACCCAGGAGCCCCTCATAGTGTTTTCTTATAATCCTTTTTATTTCTGTAAGGTCAGTAGTGATGCTTTGCTTTCATTTCTGATTTTAGTTATTTGCATCTTTTCTCTCTTTTTAAAATTGCTCATTCTAGCTAAAGGTTTGTCAATTTTATTGAGCATTTCAAAGAACCAACTTTTTTTCCATTGACCTCCTCTACCATTTTTCTATTATTTTATCTATTTCTGGTCTAATCTTTATTATTTCCTTCCTACTACTAGGTATGGCTTCAATTTGCCTTTTTAGTTCCTCAAGGTGTAAAATTAGGTTATTGATTGGAGATATTTCTTCTTTTTTAATGTGGTTGTTTACAGCTATAAATTTCCTGCTGAGAACTGCCTTTGCAGTCTCTGCTAGGTGTTCATATGTTGTCTTTTCTTTTCCATTTATCTCTAAGTATTATCCATCTTCTCTTGTGGTTTCTTCTCTCATCCATTAGTTGTTTAGGTGTGTGTTAATTAATTGCAACATATTTGTCAACTTTCCATTTTCTTTTTGTTATTTCTACGTTCATTCTATTGTAGCTGGAGGAGATGTTTTGTGCAATTTCAGTCTTTTAAAATTTATTGACATTTGTTTTGTGGACTAAAATATGGTCTATTGTGGAGAATATTCCATATGTATTTGAAAAGAATAAGTATTTGGCTGCTGTTGGATAGAATGCTCTGTATACATTGTTCTGTATACATGTATACAGAACATATAATGTTCTGTATATAAGTGGGTCCACTTATACACAGAATTTTTTAAATAAATGAACTATAGTACCGAAAATGTATTCTCCTTATGATTTTGTTAATAACATTTTCTTTTCTCTGTTTATTGTAAGAATACAGTGTACTATACATATTACATACAAAATATGTGTTAATCAACTGTCTATGTTATTGGTAAGGCTTCCAGTCAATAGTAGGCTATTAATAAATAAGTTTGGGGAAAGTCAAAAGTTTTGTTTGGGTTTTCAACTGTGTGGGTGATCAGCACCCCAACCCCTGCATCCTTCAAAGGTCAACTGTATCTCTGATAGGTCTAGTTGATTCATAATGTTCAAATTCTCTATTTCCTTCTTCACCTACTCTCTAGGTGTTCCACCCATAATTAAAAGTGTGGTATTGAAGTATCCAACTACATATTATTCTACAACTATTTTTATTTGTTTGTTTATTTTATCTTTTTAACATATAATGTATTATTTGCTTCAGGGGTACAGGTCTGTCAATCATCAATCTTACACAATTCACAGCCTTCACCATAGCATATACCCTCCCCAATGTCCATAATCCAGCCACCCTATCTCTAGAACTATTTTTAAGTGAGCATATAATTTTAGTATCTTTTTGGTGGATTAACCCTTTATTCAATATATAATGTCTTCATCTCTTGTAGCAATTTTTGATGTAATCTATTTTATCTGATATTATTATAGCCAGCTCTCTAAACCTTCTCACTTTTAATTTATTTTTTCCTTTGAATTTAAAGTGTATCTTTTATAGACAATACATAGTAGGATTCATGTTTCTTGTATCCATCCTGCCCATCTCTGCCTTTAATTCAAAAGTGTAATGCATTTTACTTTTAAAGTAATCACTGGCAAGGAAGTGCTTACTTCTACCATTTTGTTATTTATTTTCTGTATATCCTATACTTTTTGTTCATCTTTCCCTCAATTACTGCCTTCTTTTGTGTTTTTTTAATATACAATTTTATCCCCTTCTCACTTATTTTCCTGCATAATTTAAGGTTATTTTTTTAGTTAGCCTAGAGATTCCAATTAACATCTTAAATTTATAACAATCTAATTTACATTAATATCAGCATAGTTTCATTATTACACAAGAGCCCTGTTCCTATACAACTCTGTTCTTACCCCATTATGTTGTTATTGTTACATATTACATCTTTATATATTGTATCCCCATCAACAGACTTATAGTTACCATTTTATACATTTATCTTTTGAATAATATAGAAAAACTAGGAGTTACAAACCAAAAATACAATAGTACTAGCTTTTATATTTATCTACTGTATTAGATTCCTAGGGCTTCCATAAACAAATTATCAGAAACTTAAATTTGTGTGACTTAAAACAACAGAAATTTATTCTGTCACAGTACGGGTGGCTGGAAGTTTGAAACCTGGAGCAAAGAGCTATAGTGCTTAATAAGGCTCTTCATCTGACACTCACCTTCAGCTGGATTCCACAGACAATTTTAGACTACTAGACTTGAAGGACACAGTAAGGGCTACAGAAGTCACACCCAGGTTTTCTTCCCAATCATTTACCCATTCCTGGCTTACAAGGGAATATGGAGAGTAAGACAGCAGTGTGTGTATACTCTAGGAGGGGAAAATACACTCATCTCATTGGGAGATATAAAATCTGAAAAGCAGAGAAATATGGAGTATGATGGAGAGGTCTGCATTCCTGTGGAATGAGGAAATTTGTGAGCTAATGTTAAATGCATAGATCCAGAGAATTTCCATAGAACCACAGCCCTTCTTCCTCTCTGTGCTACCCAGCTACTGACAGATATAACAGACATGTGTATGCATTGGGTGGAGAGGTGGGTAGACAAAAATATCTCTTCCACCTGGTTACACTAAACTATTCAAATTCAGAGCCATCTTCTGTTCATTGCAATGTTGTTTTGATAGGATCCTACTGCAACTAAGACATAATCAGGGTGGTCCTGGGGTACAATGGACACAGACTGATAGAGACTAGTGGTTTGATCTTTTACTTATTTCCATATAATTCCTAGGCATACCTAACCTGATACAAAACATATAACATTCAAGTAAATTGTAATAAAATATGCTGTAGGCAAAAAAATCAGTAATGCCAGGAATTATTTAGGTCCATTGGTGCAGAAATTTTAAAAGACACCAAAGGAATTGCTCTGCACAAGTGGCTGTATCTCTTCTCATGCTTTTATGTCTACTTTTTCCATGGTCTCAATACCAAAGTTTTTGACTACACAGTATCCATTCCTAAAAAGACAAAACTGGGAGTCATCTGAACCCTGGGAATCCTGGAGTTAGTCACTTTAGCCATGAATAGGCAGAGACTGAAACAAAACTCTTACCTGCAGTATTTGGTTACACATTCCAAGTGCAGGTAATCCCAATAGGTTTGCAATGAAAGCTTCTCTAGGAATCATCCTAATCACCTGGAGATGACTGGCAGACCCATGCTAATGATTTTGCCACAACCTCACTGACAGTTTCAGAAACAAGAGTATCTTCAGCTGGGTAGGTAAGGGTCTAAAAAAAGGGGGGAAAAGAAATTAGACTCAATTTAATGTTCATTTCCCATCTCACTTATCCCCCAGGCATTAGCACTGTGAAGTTCTATCTGACTTACCAACTGAGGTGCCAGTAGCAGTAACATCAGCAAAACATAGCATGATTCCACTAAGGTACAATATGTAGGTAGTGCCAGAAAAGAATCCTGGCAGATATCAGCTGAACTGTCATTTTGGTGAAAAGTGGTAGAGGTAATAAGACTCCTTATACTCTGTAGCCATTTTTGAGATTACTCCTTCTAACAGACATTAAGGATTTGATACATTTCTGGTGTGTGGGAATCCATTTCCCTCTACCTCTCTGACCAAAACCCCCTGTCCTCTCGTTTTCTTTAGCATCTTTCTGTCGACACTCCCAGGGTGAGATAAAAGCACTAGGTTCAAGGTCAGTTTTCTGCTTACTGAACATAAAAGCACTCAAATCCACAAAGATGAGAAAGTGATAAAAAGCATTTAATGAGGCAACAACCCATTGTGTAGGGACACCATCTTTTTCCTCCACATTAACTCTAGTTGCCAAAAAAATCTACTTACAAATGAAATTGCATGTGGAATAGATGGAGGATAGATTGAGATGTATATACATTGAGGGTGGGGTGCATGTGTAAATACACACACACTCATACATGCATACATACTCTGGTCCTAGGTCTGTTTAAAACTTTATAGGGTAGTGAGAAATAGTCTGTTATCTCTGGAACTCCATTTATATATGTTGAACAAAAGAATGAGCAGAGAAGGCATGGAGCTATGAATCTCTGGGACAAGTCACAGTAAAATGAAGCTTAATAGAGGAGCATTTCGGCCGAGGGGACGGGGTCGGGCTCAGAAATGGCAGCCTCCATGTTCTACAGCGGGTTATTGGCTACCACCGCCCTTAGGAGCCGCGGGTTCCGGCCTGCGCTGCGGGCCGCCGCCCAGGTTCTGGGAAGTTCTGGATTTTTTAACAACCATGGACTCCAAATACAGCAGCAGCAACAAAGGAATCTCTCACTACATGAATACATGAGTATGGAATTGTTGCAAGAAGGTGGTGTCTCCATTCCCAAAGGACATGTGGCAAAATCACCAGATGAAGCTTATGCAGTTGCCAAAAAATTAGGTTCAAAAGACGTTGTGATAAAGGCAAAGGTTTTAGCTGGTGGTAGAGGAAAAGGAACATTTGAGAGTGGCCTCAAAGGAGGAGTGAAGATAGTTTCCTCTCCAGAAGAAGCAAAAGCTGTTTCCTCACAAATGATTGGGAAAAAGTTGTTTACCAAGCAAACAGGAGAAAAAGGCAGAATATGCAATCAAGTATTGGTTTGTGAGAGAAGATATCCCCGGAGAGAATACTACTTTGCAATAACAATGGAAAGGTCATTTCAAGGTCCTGTATTAATAGGAAGTTCTCAAGGTGGTGTCAACATTGAAGATGTTGCTGCTGAGACTCCTGAGGCCATATTTAAAGAACCTATTGATATTGTAGAAGGCATCAAGAAGGAACAAGCTGTCCGGCTGGCACAGAAGATGGGATTTCCACCTAATATTGTGGATTCTGTGGCAGAAAATATGGTCAAGCTTTACAACCTTTTTCTGAAATACGATGCAGCTATGGTAGAAATAAATCCAATGGTAGAGGATTCAGATGGATCTGTGCTGTGCATGGATGCAAAGATCAACTTTGATTCTAATTCAGCTTATCGCCAGAAGAAAATCTTTGACTTACAGGATTGGACCCAGGAAAATGAAAGGGAGAAAGGTGCAGCTAAGGCAGATCTCAACTACATTGGCCTTGATGGAAATATAGGCTGTCTAGTAAATGGTGCTGGTTTGGCGATGGCCACAATGGATATAATAAAACTTCACGGAGGGACTCCAGCGAACTTTCTTGATGTTGGTGGTGGTTCCACAGTCCATCAAGTAACAGAAGCATTTAAGCTTTCACTTCAGATAAAAAGGTACTGGCTATTCTGGTCAACATTTTTGGAGTCATACGGTGTGATGTTATTGCACAGGGTATAGTTATGGCAGTAAAGGATTTGGAAATTAAAATACCTATTGTGGTTCGGTTACAAGGTACAAGAGTTGATGATGCTAAGGCACTGATAGCAGACAGTGGACTTAAAATTCTTGCTTGTGATGACTTGGATGAAGCTGCTAAAATGGTTGTAAAGCTCTCTGAAATAGTGACCTCAGCCAAGCAAGCCCAAGTGGATGTGAAATTTCAGTTGCCAATCTGATTGGAGAACCCAGTGGATGGCTGAAGGTGTTAAATGTGCGATAATCGTTAAAAATACTGTGTTCTGTATTATTATTGTTCCTTTTCTCTTTAGTGTATGGAGATTATAATTGCCAGCTAGGCACAAAAACTTTTAAAAGCATTTGGTCTGCATTTAATTCTACTGTTCAGAGTGGGCTGTTTGTATAAAGAATGTATAATGCAGTGATCTAGATTCTTTTATTGCAGCTTTCTTTTTCACTTCTACAGAATGTCACTCGCAATATGCCAGTTTATTGTTAGATTCAACATTTTTTATTGATGAGAGTCCTATGAATAAAATAAATATGAAGATAAAGCTTTATTCTTTAGTGTTAGAAATATATTATATCTGATAACTAGTCTCATTAACAGAGCAATGTGTTAAAACAATGTTTTATATTAGAAGTGTTTATCTTCAACACCAAATACCTATCTAAATATATCAATTACTATTTATAAAAAGAGCTTTCAAACACTCCCCAAAATATTCTTTTAAGTATGTCAGTGAAATAAATTGTTATTTGAACATTGTTTTAAGCATTATAAAACACTGATTACTATAAGTCTTCATGATCCTGTGGTATTGATAAGAATGGGTAGGTTTGTATCAAATAAAGGTATATTCAGTAAGGACTTGGCAGACAAAATTAACAATGTCAATTTAAGTTAATAAAAATCTCCCAATGTGACTTGGAAAAAAAAAATAGAGGAGCATTTCAGGAATGGTGGAGCAAGGACCACCAAAAATCAACTCCTCAATAAAATCAGTGAGGACAGCAAAAAACAAACAAACAAGAAAAAAAAAAACACTTTTTCAGAACTCAGGAATTAAAAGCTTGCACCAATTCAAGGAGGATTTATTCAAGAAAAATGGCTGAACATCTATGACAAGAGTGAGCTTTGGGACGTTTTAGCTTGCCTTATTCCAATCTCCTCAGATCCACAGTAGCCTTGAAAAATAAGAGCCTGACAACACTGGTAGTTGTGAAAATCAGTAGTCTAACAGCCCCTGGAGGGCAAAGACCAGGTTTGACAGTTTGAGGTTCCCCAAAAGTTCCATTTCTAAAGAATTGTCACTGACTTGTATGGCAATTCTTGGAAAACACCCACACTCATGACTCATCTTTATCTGACCTGCCTCAAAGTCACCCCATGCAAAAAGCCCTTTTTGTTTTGACAGACCTTATTATTTTAGAGCAGTTTTGGGTTTAGAGAAATACTGAAGAGTTAAGTACAGACAGTTCCCATATACTGCCATTCTTTCCTCTGCCCACTCCACAGTTTTCCTCTATTATTACATCTTGCATTAGTGTTGTGCATTTCTTACAATCAAGGAACAATACTGATATGTTATTATTAAAATCCATAGTTTATAAAGGGTTCTCTCTTTCAATTGAAAGAGAACATTCTGTGGGTTTTGAAAAATACATGTCATGTATCTACCTCTTCAGTATCATACAGAAAAATTTCACTGCTCTAAAATTCCCATGTGCTCTATATACTCATCCCCCCTTCTTTTCTTCTGATCTGATGACAATCACTGCTCTTTTTACTATCTGTGTAGTTTTGCCTTTTCCTGAACATCATATGAATGGAATCCTACAGTATGTAGCTTTTTTAGATCAGCTTCTTCTCTTAGTGTTTGTTTCCTCCATGTCTTTCATGATTTGATAGATTCTTTTATTGAGGAATAATATTCCATTGTATACATCTAACAAAGTTTATCCATTTAACTATTGAAGGACATCTTGGTTGTTTTCAAGTTTGGGCAACTATGAATAAAGCTGCTATAAACATGAACATGCAGGGTTTTGTGCAGACATTACTTTCCAACTCATTTAAATAAATAAGAAGTGTGATTGCTCACCATACGGTGAGACTATATTTACCTTTGTAAGAAATTGTTAGATGGTCTTCCAAAGTGGCTGTACTGTTTTGCATTCCCTTTCTGAACCAAGAAACTGTCTATCCCCAGACCCATCTAAGCAGACACATACCCTCTTCCACTAGCAAGTTATCTCCTTCCTTCCAGAAGAATGTGTGAGGGGTGTGTGTGTGTGTGTGTGTGTGTGTGTGTGTGTGTATAATCTTACTTCAGACTTGAGAAAGAATGCTGAGATGAACATAGTATTTCAAAAGAAAAGAGAACCCATAACGTACCATCAGCCACAAATGCCAGTGTTTTCCTTGGGTATTCTGACAACTCAAGGCTTAGTTGTCAGGGGAGGGGGGATAGGATACTTGGATGCGTATAGCCATAAGGCAGGATTCTACCAGTATAAGCTAGGAAGAGGAAGACTGTAGTGGAGAAAATTCAGAATCAAGGGTCACATGACTACAGGGACCAGCTCAGATACACGCATGTGTACCTCTAGTCATATATCTTACTTATTTTTTAATTGGGTTGTTTTCTTACTGTTGAATCTTAATAGTTCTTTGTGTGCTTTGGATAAAAGTCCTTTATCATAATATGTATTTGGCAAATATTTCCTTCTACTCTGTGGCTTGTCTTTACATTCTCTTAACAGTGTCTTTTGCAGAGCAGAAGTTTTAATTTTAATAAAATCCAACTTAGCAATTTTTTCTTTCTTAGACCATGCTTGTGATATTATATCAAAGAAGTCATCGCCACAGCATCAGACAGATTTTGATTAGGATCTGAATATCTACTCACTTGCTATGCTTTGTGACCCTAGGTAAGTCCAGAAACCTTTGTTTCCACAAATGTAAAATGAGATACTTGTTCAAGCCAAGATGAAATCTTTTTTTTTTTTTTATTTCTTTTCAGCGTAACAGTATTCATTGTTTTTGCACCACACCCAGTGCTCCATGCAATCCATGCCCTCTCTAATACCCACCACCTGGTACCCCGACCTCCCACCCATTGCCCCTTCAAAACCCTCAGATTGTTTTTCAGAGTCCATAGTCTCTCATGGTTCACCTCCCCTTCCAATTTCCCCCAACTCCCTTCTCCTCTCCTTCTCCCCTTGTCCTCCATGCTATTTGTTATGCTCCACAAATAAGTGAAACCATATGTTAACTGACTCTCTCTGCTTAACTTATTTCACTTGGCATAATCTCTTCCAGTCCTGTCCATGTTACTACAAAAGTTGGGTATTCATCGTTTCTGATGGAGGCATAATACTCCATAGTGTATATGGACCACATCTTCCTTATCCATTTGTCCGTTGAAGGGCATCTTGGTTCTTTCCACAGTTTGGCGACCGTGGCCATTGCACTACTGGGTATTTACCCCAAAGATACAGATGTAGTGAAAAGAAGGGCCATCTGTACCCCAATGTTTATAGCCAAGATGAAATCTTATATGAAAATCCCTAAAATGTAAAACAAAATATATGGGGCAGGGTCATCACTAAGCCAAAAGCTACCTAGATTTTCTATATTATATTCTTAAAATGTTTTAGTTTGACATTTATATGATCCATTTTCAGTTAATTGTTGTGATGGGTATAAGGTCTTTGTCTAGATTTCTTTGCATGTGGTTGTACAGTTATTCCAGCATAATTTGTTGAGCGATTATCCTCTATCAATTGAATTAGCTTTGCATCTTAGTCAAAGATCAGTTGACTATATTTGTGTGGGTCTACTTTGGGGCTATTCCATTCCAATGATCTGTTCTTTTTTTTTTTTTTTTTAACAATACCACACTGTGTTGGTTAATGTAGCTTTAGAGTAAGTATTGAAGTTGGGCATCTATGAAAAATCATAGCTACCATCAAACTTACTGCTAAAAGACTGAATATTTTCCTCCTAATATTGGGAACAAGAACGTCTGTTCTCACTACTTCTATTATCTTTGGAGGTTCTAAACAAAGTAAAGAAAAAAAAGGCACCCAGAAAGAAAGAAGTCAAACTATATTCAACAGATAACATAAACTTGTATATAGAAAATTCTAAGAAATCCACCCAAACTGTTGAAGCTAGTAAAGGAGTTCAACAAAGTTGCAAGGTACAAGTTCAATGTACAAAAATCTATTTTAATTCTATATACTAACAATTAATGGTCTGATAATGAAATTTAGAAAAATTCCTTTTATAATAGCATCAAAAAGAATTAAAAACTTAGAAATAAATTTAAAGTGTAAGACATATACTGAAAAATGACAAAATGTTATTGGAAAAAATTAAAGAATGTCTAAATAAATGAAAAGACATCCTGTGTTTACAGAGCAGAAGACTTAATACTACCCAAATACTACCCAAAATTATCTACATATTCAATGCAATCCTAATCAAAAAAGAGGTGGTATCTTTTCAGAAATTGAAAAGCTGATCTTAAAAATCACATGGAAATACAAGTGACCCAGAATAGCCTAAACAATCTTGGTGAAGAAGAAACATTTGGAAAAATTACATTTCCCAGTTTCAAACCTTACACAAAGCTACAGGTATCAAGACAGTATTATATTCTGTTGTAAGAATAGACATGTGGATCAATGAAACAAAATTGAGAGTCTAGAAATAAACACTTATATTTATGGTCCATTTTCAACCAGAGTCCCAAGACAATTCAACGGGGGAAGATTAGTTTTTTCAACAAATGATGCTGCAGCAACTGGATATTCAGGAGCAAATGAATGAAGTTAGACTTTCCCCCTCACACTATATTTATAATTAACTAAAATGGATTAAATGCTACAGCTCAAATTATCACAAACTTAGAAAAAGACATCAGTGTTCATCTTCAGGGCCTTGATTATTCAATATTTTTAGATGACACCAAAAGCACAAGCAACAAAAGATGAAAATAGTTGATTTGTTTTCCAAATTAAAAACTTTTGTCTTTCAAAGGGTACCATTAAAAAAGTTTAAAAAAATCTGCAGAATTAGAGAAAATGTTTGCAAGTCATGCTTCTGATAAGGGACTAACATCTAGAATATTAAAAAAAAGCCTTTTACAATTCAATAATAAGAGATAACTCAATTAAAAACTGGGCAAATGACTTGAATGGACATTTACTGAAAGAAGATATGCAAGTCTCAAATAATAAGTACATGAAAAGATTCTCAACATCATTAGTTATCAATGCAATGAAAACCACAATGAAATACCACTTCACTTCCACTAGCACAGCTAAAATTTTAAAAAAAAATCAATAAGAAGTATTGGTGAAGATGTAGAGAAATTGAGACCTTCATACATTGCTGGATTATAAAATGGTATAGCCAATTTGGAAAACAGTTTAGCAGTTACTCAAAATGTTAAAAAGAGTTACCATAGGACTCAGCATTACTACTATATTTTACATATATATATATATATATATATGAACATTGAAAATATAGGTCCACACAAAAACTTGCACAAGAACATTCATGACAGTATTATTCCCTTTTTGTTTTTCTTCCAAGTTTTTAATTCCAGTTAGATAACATACAGTGTAATATTAGTTTCAGGTATAGAATCTAGTGATTCAACACTACATACAACACCTGGTGCTCATCACAACAATATAGCATCATTATTCATAATAGCCAAGAAGTAGAAACAACTCAAATGCCTATCAACTGTTGAATGGATAAAGAAGATGTAGTATATTCTACAGTAGAATTTTATTTATCAATTACAAGGAGTGAACAACACAAACGAACCTTGAATGCATTATGTGAAATTGAAGTCAGTCACCAAAAGCCAAATATTGTATTATTTGACTTATATAAATATCTACAATCCATAGACAAAGAAAGTGGATTAGTGCTTACCAGGGCCTAGGGTTGGGGTAGAGGGATGGAGATTAATGGCTACTGGGCAAGGGTTTTTTAATGTGGTAAAGTTGATTGTAGTGAATTTTACCCAACTTTGAATATACTAAAACCCACTGAATCAAACACTAAAATGGTAGCTTTTAATGGTATGCAAATTATATCTCAATAAAACATTTCTATTGTTTTTTTCTTTTTAAATGGAGTGACTACCTCCTGTTTCACAGTGCTGGGAGAACTAACTGAAGATATAAAACCTTCTTTTACAAAATGAAGTACCCAAGTATTTGGTGGAACTGAAGATAAATTTCATGTGCTTCCAGCTTGGCCCATTGGATACAACATACTACCAAGGTAAATGCAACAGACCTCCAGGATCAGAATTAAGCTTAAATGCCTGCTCCTTTTACAACCATACCTTGAATGAAGTTCTGATCTATTCATAGGGAAAGCTGGGACAAGGTGGGCTTTACTCCCTGCTTTCCCTCTCTGGCCCAAGTAACCATTTCTCCCCACCCACCTGGGCCGAAATACTCCTACATACCCTCCTCCACTAGTAAGTTATTTCCTTCCTTCTGAGAGAATGTTTGAGACTATATATATATATATATATGTGTATATATTTTACTTCAGACTTGAGAAAAAAATGCTGAGTTGAAAGCAGTGTTTCAAAGGAAAAAAGAATCCATAACACCAGCCACAAACGACTCCATCCTGCCAGTATTTTCCTTGGGTATCCTGACAACTCAAGACTTAATGGATAATGTGGCCAGTTAACCCTGAGCCTTCTGTAAAAATACTAAGTTTCAGATGTATTTAGGACTCATAAAGCTAGCGGACCATGATTTTCTGGAAATTCTGAGCACTGAAATGCTGAATTCAGAATCTGGTCCTGAGAACAAGGTCTGTCTTCAGGCCTGTTAGGTATTTGTGTCTATCCCAAGCAGGCTAGGGAAATATCTAGACTGGAAGTGCACATTTATTCTGTCAACTTGCCACATATTACAATGATTCTGAAACTGCCTCATTCAGGAACATAGCTGTCACATTCTATTGCAACTTGGTTGATGGTTTTGAAATAGTGGGGTACAAAAATAATCTTTATGTACAAGGGATATCATATTACATTTATTCCAATGGAAAATGAATGAAATGTGAGCATTAAAATGTTTGTTAGGAAGAGTGTATCACAGAAAGAGTCACTTTCTTGTGTTTATATTCCTTGAAGACCTACTATGTGCCGGGATCCAGTAATATGGAAATGGGTAAAACAGTTGAAAATCCCAAAAGCACTTCACCTTTGGCAACAAATACAGTTACACTAGAATGTGTTAAAAGAAAGCAAATAGTACTTATGTGAGTACAGAGGTAGGGCACGTACCCAAGTCTGGAGTGTCATGAGGGACATTCAGGAAATAAAAAAATCTGTACTGATTCCTAAAGATATGATAGATGGATAAAAGGATGTTTAAAAAACAGCTCCTCCAGAAGAATAAAATTTCTATATTTATAGATGTGTAAGATATTTTATCTAGCCAGAACCAATTATTGAGAAGGGAATGGTAAGGTGAGTTAATCTGATAGATAAATGAAAAAAATGGTGATGGTGGGGAAGGGGTTTACATTTGGCAAAGATATGCACCTACCCTAAATAAGTCCCATCCCACTGTGAATGGTCAGAAGACTAGTCAAGGAAAAGTTGGGCAGGGTAGATGCCTTACTGGGCTTCCTCAAAGAGACCCCTTGGGAAAGGCTGATCACTAGCAGTTTTGCCTTTAAGGAGAACCTCATAGAAGTCTGCAGCCCTACCCTTGGAGATTAGGATCGAGCTCCAGACCATAGTTAAAGGGAACAAAGGAAATAAATTCCTTCCACCCACTCCCAATCCTTCAAACATTCAAGATTCTCTTCAACAACAAAAAAATGATTTATTTGTAACACAGCCCAGTCTCCATCACTTAAGCACAATACAGGAGTAGAAAAGAATCACACTGCAAGCATCATTTAGTCTAAAGCAGGACTTCATGTCTCCCCAAACAGCAAGCCCATCTCCCCACAGAGATCCAACCCAAAGCCAAATTGAACTCACAAACAGGCAAGGCTAGAATGAAGTTGGTCTCAGGCTTCAGAACATCTCACCCTTCCCCCAAAGCCCTT
This sequence comes from Mustela erminea, assembly GCF_009829155.1. Lineage (NCBI taxonomy): Eukaryota > Metazoa > Chordata > Mammalia > Carnivora > Mustelidae > Mustela > Mustela erminea. Next base: position 44,203,670 of record NC_045635.1, on the reverse strand, counting down.
CAAGCTTCTGGGATGAAACCTTCTACTCCTCCACCCCGACCAGGCCAACTCCTAGCCTCTGAGCCACCAGGGAGATTTTTTTTAATGATAATTAACAGAGATTTAAGTATTATATAAAACAATGCACTGTGAACTCCATTGTTCCCTAGAAAGCTTAAAATGACTCCCCCATACATAATCCTAAATGATAGCTCTTCCTCTCACCATAGATGCAGGTGGTTTTGAAGTGATTATCCTCAGGTCCATATTCAAGTTCTCCTATCAGTCTTATCAAAGGCTGTTCTCCTTACCCCAGAAAAGGGATCCCATATACTTTCCCCAGGTTCAGAGGCTGAGAGAAAAATCCCTGATATTTTAGAAACACTGTTTCCTGCCAAAGATTTCAATGGAGATTATTACCTAAACATTTTTTAATCCATCTGAGAAAAGTTAGTTTTAGATTCAGAGGGCAATGCAAACACAGATGCAGGCAGTCTTTATGATGACATACTAGTTTTGAGGATACAGGAGGCAACATAAAGGAGTAAAATCTCAAGTGGCTTTCTTAACCCATGGTCTTCTAGAAAGCCTCAAAAAGATGGCTACTAGGAAGATTTCATCTTTTCAGGCCTTGGTAGGACAATTCCAGAAGTTCTACTATCATGGATTAGTGACTTTTGACAAAGCCAGCATAAAGAAAAAAAAGAGACAAGAAAGCTGGGTATCTCCAAAAGAACATCTTTAAGGGCTCTGACTAGCGGTCAAACTGTACTAATGTTTGGTATCAGAACTGTTTGTATAAAGTGAGGACCTCATACATGGGGAGAAGAGACTTAAGTAACACTTAGGGCAAGGAATGGAACTCAAAGAATGGGTAGATGACCACAGGTAGAACACTTGTAGCTTTAACACTGATATTTGTTTTGTTATGTTAAACATTCTTCCAATTTCTCAGAACCTGAGCTAGATTTACTTTTGCTATCACCTACATGTACAGGACTGGGCAATCATATCCTCATACTCCTTGTACAAGATACTCCCATTTGCCTCAACCAAAAGGATGCTAATGGGAACATACTTATTAGGAATACAGGAGGGCTGAGGGATACTCTGGTCCACCAGCTCATTGACAAGGTTCTGGATGATGGCATGATTGGGGGAATTGAGACCATAGTGTAGTACTCGAGGGCAAGATCCTTTACAGTAGTTTGGGGTATATAGGTAGGGAGCAATAATCCAATGATCCCAGCCCAGCTGGTGGAAGCTGACCTGGAAAGGTTGGAGGGAACACTTTTTACTTTGAGGCCTATCATGTTCCCCAGAGAGGCCAGGGACCCCAGATATGATACTGTCTGCTTGGCGGGCCCTCCGCAAGAGAAGAGAAGAGTCCCTTTCCATGAATTTCTCCAGGCCTCTGGGGTGAAGTTTGGCCTTCTGAACACTCTCATGAGTGTCATTGAAATAGAGTAACAAAAAGGCAGTGTCCAAGGATGAAGTGCCATGCCACTGAAGTTCAAGAATCTCACTAACTTTTTGATGCTGGCACATGAAGCGGAGTCGTAGAACCCTGCGTCCTTTGGGATTCCAGAGCCTTTGGTGAACATGTTGTGTGATATCCACTTCAGTCCAAGCTTTGGACAGAAATGAAGGCTTTGAGAAACCTCTTCCTGAAGAAGGAAAGTGATTGGTTTGGCTTTTCTGGAGCCAGGGTTGCATGTGGCAGAAGAGATGGAAATGAGCTCGGTGGAGTTCATGGCGGTAAACCACAATGGCTCTGACTAGCTGGTATGCTACTCGGTTTGGTCTCAAAGGAAAATCCAGGGTCTTTATATGCCAGGGGCCTGCACAGGAGGGGACAAGAGCAGAGGATTAGCTTCTTACCTGGAGCCTGAATCTCCCTCACGACTCCGCTCAATACAAACTAACAGCTGTAAGCAGCCCTTAAAATAAAGCAAGACCATAATAATCACTATCATTTGTCAAGCATTTACTATTAGATGTTTTAAAGCATTAGCCCTTTAATCTGAAGCCTTATGAGATAGTAATTATCACCATTTTGCAGACAAAGAAATTGAGGCTCAGAGAAGTTATTGCCAGAGTACATACAAAGCCAGTATATGGTAGAATCAAGATTTGAGCCCAAGTAGGTTTCCCTTAAAAAGATATTGTGTTCCATTTTTAGATCACTCACAACAGAAGATGAGAGAAAAAAAACCCAAATATGGAATTATTTTGTATGTATGGAAGAAGATCAGTATTAGTTGACTATTAAAAGTGATCAATTAAGAGAATTGTTGAGACATGCATGAATTAAGAATGCGTTCTCCTGTCATATCATTATACAGATGAAACTTTGAGGTAACAGCCCAATATTGGGGGCTATCTATGGCCTGCCATCACTTCAAATCTGGGACCACGATGCCACAAAATAATTTTGTCTATTTTTCCCTAGTGGGGGCAGCTGTTTTGCCATTTCCACCTTCTACATTAAGAATTGCTTCTTGAGCAGCTGTTCCTTCTTAAACCATTTTCCCCTTAACTCTCAGTCTCTCCTTGTTCATTTCTTACTGGAAATGATTATTCATGTGCATTCATTGTACCACCAAGCCCCTAAATACCATTTTCAACAAGGCCTTGTTCAGATAAATATTTTGTTTGCTAAGAAGTCTACCAGAAGCTGAAAGCCTCTTGGGGATTAATCCAGACTGTAATGCTGACACCCAGTGGCCAAAAGGTTGGAGAGCTGGGCCCATAGTGCTCTGAATTTCAGCACCCTCTCCTGGAAAAAAGGTCCAGAGCAAAGATAACAAAAAACAGGCATTGCAAGAAAATGGCTGCTTTTATCTTCAAACATCTTACTGATAAACATTTGCATGTTAATTTACATATTATTTACCTAACCTTCCTCCTTCACTGAATACACAAGCTTGGATTTTTCAGTAGGCCTGGACTGGCCAATGTAGAAGTGCTTTAATATCTTGAGTCATCAGGATATTTTTTCATAGCTCAGATTCAACTTATGCTAAATACACCCTCAAGTTTGGGTCACTGGACATCATTCACACAGAGCCCAAGCCAAACTTGTATTTGCTTTCTCAAGTTACTCTACACTCCCATCCTATAATCTTCTTTCCAAGAGGCCCACCCATATACCTGCCCCACCCTGCCTGAGAAAGAGCCCAACCCAACCTCTAGCAGACTGTCTGGTGAGGAACTGCCCTTTCCTTTCAGACCTTGACATCACATATTTCCTGAAGCAGGGTGGAGTGGCTAAGGATCAGAGCCAGGAAGGGTCTGCTCAGAATTTTTCAGGGAAATGGCTGACTCACACATCCTGTGTGATTGAACCTGGCATAGCTCTCCAGGCAAGTTCAATTCAGCTGGGTCATCTCCTAATGGAGAGATATGTCCCTGTACTCTTGTCATCCATTTCTGGATCCTTTCCAGAGTCCTAGATGCCAGTATGTTCAACAGTCAGACCAAGACAGTGACGTAATTCTAGGCATCCTCCATTCTAGCCCCTTATCATCTCTACAAACTGTGAAAATAATGCACAGCTTTCTACTGCACTCAGAATGAAATCCAGATTCCTTACAATGGCCTGTAAGTCTCTGCCTCTCATCAGCCTCATTTCCTGCCACTCTTCACAATGCTCAATACACTTCAGCCATACTGATCTTCCTTCTAATCTTCAAGTCAGACCAGCTTGTTTCCACCCTCTAGGCCATAGTACACATAGTTCCCTCTGCCTAAATCAGGCTTTTCTCTATTCTTCTCATGCCTAGTTACTTATCTTACAGGTCTCTTCAAAGATGCATTCTCTGACAATCCCACGTAAAGGAAGGATCTGTTATTCTCTATCAAAATCAATTTCATTCTTTGATAGCACTTACCACAATTCACAATTATCTGCTTTTACTTATCTGTCTCATCCTTGAAAACCATGCCTGTCTTGATCATATCTGTATGCCAGCACCTAAAATAGTGCCTAGCTTTCAGTAGGTGTTAAATATTTGTTGAGTGACTCTCCACTAACCCCAAGCTATTTTCCCTTTCCTCGGTCAGAATGCCTGTCTCTGCCTCTACACATAGTCTCCTTACTCCTTCCTCAGGGTCCAGCTCAAATATTAGCTCTTCAATGAAGTCTTTCATTATCTCCCTGCTTCCCTTCGCTGGCTTTGAACAGTGACCTGTTTCTTCTTTCATGTCCTGGGAGCCCTACTGCTTATCCTTGTCAAATGTCAAAGCATTGGTCATGCTCTAACACCATTACCTATCTGTCCATTATACCTTAATGGGAGCTTCTAGAGGTCAGGGGAACCATTATTTGCCATTTCAGACCTAACCCAAACACTGTGCCTGGTGCGCAATTAAAATCTGTTGAGTCAGCACAGCAGGATGATTAAGAGCACTGGCTCTGGAGCTTGAAAACCTGGGTTTGACACCCAGCTCTACCAATTACTAGCTGTGTTAGATTGAGTAAGTTACTCTGAGCCTCAATTTCTTCACCTACAAAATGATTATGTTAATAGTACCTACCTCCTATGCTAGTGGTGAGGATTAAGAAAGATGTTTGTGAAGTATTTTGCCCAATGCCTGGCACATGGTAAACTCACATAAAGGTTAGCTAGGGGAATATTGGTTGTTTCATTTAAGAGAGAGAGTATAAACTAGCAAAGACCCAAAATTAATCTCACCGGGTTCCCAAGATTTCCTTGAAGTTGATGACTTTCTGCATTCCCTAGAAAGCCCTGTACTTCAGAAGCCTACTGGTTTTCTGAATCAGTATCTAATGAAGACTTTTTTAAAATCAAGCAAGATGCAAACAAAGAAAATCCTAAAATACCTTTAGTACCAAACTAGCAATATGGACAATACTAGCAATTGCTAGTACCAAACTAGCAATATGGACAATAGAAAAACTGCTTGGTATACAAGGATATCAACATACTATATCTAAACACTTGAGAAGTTATGGAAACTTCAGAATCAGACAGACTTAATCTCTCTAATACTATCTCTGCCACCCACTCTCTAGGTGAATGTTGCAAGTTATTTGACTTCTGTGCTTTAGTTTTATCTTTTAAAATTAGGCTAATTGCTCCATGAGAGCTAATGGTAGTCGTCATCCTTAAGGATTATATACAGTAGCAGATGTTCACTGAACCAGGTATACAGAACTTCTGATATTAATTTGTTTCTGTCTATTCTCGCAAATTTCCCCAATTCAGCATCCTGTGCTCTTTGCCTTATAAGAATACAACCACACATAAAGAGGCTCCCCCAACGAGAATGCATATGAGTGTTTCTCAATTATAGTTTTCACTGACATAACAAGCAATAAGACTTTCTTAGAAAGACAGGAGCTAACACATCATTCAGTTTTCCTGAGGCCTGGAAGAGATTCCTCAGGTAGGTCCCAAGGCAATCTGTTCTCAAATTGGGACGCTAAAGGGAAATAGCCTTGGAGCCATCTTCTTCCAACTTTTCCATCATTTGAAATCCAAGCCTGAGAAAACAACTCACCCACTAGGTAATGAAGCCTGACAATAAACTCACAGGTTCCCTTTCTCTACATTCTTTATCCCCCACTTCTCTTCCCGACAGGACAGTATGGTATGATAACTCACCTCTGAGAGGCCTTGCTACATTGGCCAAGGGTCTCACCAGCCTCACCATGGTGGCCCCAATGGTGCGGTTCTCCCTAGGGTGCCCACGTGCATCAGCTGAACGCTGGTACAACTCCAGCATGTACCGCAAAGGGTGCCCGAGGACCTGGGGCTTCCTCTGCTGCTGGCCAGGAGCTTCTTCTAGCAGCTCCCGAATCAGGGGCAAGGAAAGGGCATCAGCCATGAAGGCAATAGAGGGCTGCCCTACCTTTGCCATTTGGACCCTGTGTTCCATAAAAAGCAACAACAGTCCCCAAAGAAGAATTCTAAGGATGCTGAGGAGGACCATCTTGAAAGGTGTGGTATTCAGCAAGACGCTCCAGCCCAAACCCAAAGGGTGTCACTCTGAGCCTTTCCTTTCACATAGGTAACTGCATATGGCTCCACAACCAGAAAAGACAGGGCAAGAAAAAATGAAAGGCAAGCAGGCAAGCCCTATATCAATTCCTCTGGGAGAATCTTCTGGACAAAAGGAGGTCTCTTAACTTGGCCTCTTCACATCAAAACAAACGGAAACAACAGGTGGAGCAACATAGCATATCCTTCTTGCTCTTCAGGGTTAGGAACAAGATAACACTTACTCGGATGCTGAGGTATTCTTAAAGGAGAGGTCCATTCCAGGACCTGCTCCCTTACCTTATCCACTAGGATGAGAAAAAGCAGCCCTTGCTTGCTGTGCTCCATAGCTTTAAAGGTAGTTTCTTAATTAGTCCTTAAAGGGCCAGAGACCTTTTACTTCCATCCCACTTCCATGTAGCCCTTCCCTTAGTGCAGCATTTCCCAGAATGTGATCAGCTATTGACTTGCAGTGAAACTATCTGGGGTGATTGTTAAGAATGCAGACTCTTGGGTCCAAACCAAAACATGGACTTTCTAAAGGTGAGGTCCACAAATCTGAATCGTAACAAATACTCCAAGAAGTTTCCATGAACACTAAAATGTGGAAACCACTGTGAGTATGGCTACTGGAACTTGAAGAAGATGCTTTAACAGTGGTTCTCAATCTTGGCTATACATTATAATCATCTGGGGAGCTTTAGCTATTAGGGATGCCTGGGAAATTGTCCTCAGAGATTCTGATGTAACAGGTCTGGGCTTTTACTAGGGCATCAAGGCTTTTTTTTAACTTCTGCAGGTGGTTTTAATGTGCAGTCAAGTTTGACAGTTCTGATTAAGAATTTCTGTTTTACCATGGAAGGTGTTGAGATCCTGAGTGGGCTTTCTCAGAGAAGTCTGGAGGCAGTAGAAGATGAATCGGTGGAAGTTGGCTGGGAACTCATCTCATTTGACTGGTTAATGGGAGGCCGTGGGCTGGGCCAGTTAGTTAAGGCTGCCTCAGACCAGGATTCTACAAAAAAAGAAACAAAAAAGGTAGGTGTGGTCCTGGCCATCTCCAGATAGAAGCAGTTCGTTGGGGCTCTAAGAAGGTGAAGCAGGAGGTCAAAACATGGCTCTAGGAAATGAGGCAGACATGATTTGTGGGAGGCCTTTACCTCATACCAACAAGAATATCTATGGACAGGCACTATTGTAAACCGGCATGGACTTTGGAATCACACAGACCTGTGTTTGAATTGTGATTCTGCCTCTTCTTAGCTATAATTTAACCTCTCCAATGCAAATCTTTCCTTTTCCTGAGCCTCAGTCTCCTTACCTGTAAAATGAGAACGTGTTTTATCTCACAAGTTTTTGTGAAGACACAAAGAAATAAGCCACGTTAATTACACAAAACCTAATTAGACACATGGCATATTGTTATATGCTTGATCTTATTTGTTCCCTTCTTCTGTTTTTACGAGCATTGCTTGGTCCCTGGCATGTATTGTAAAACAAAAGCCATAGGCTAACAGGTCCCCTGGGTCTGGACTCAAATGCCAACTCAATAACCCATTAGCTGAGTGACCTTAAGCAAGGTTTCTGCCAGCATGAGTTTCTTCATCTGTACTGCTGGCTCCTTCAAAGAGTTGCTGTTGTTGTATGTTGTATTGTATACATTTGTATTGCATGCCATAATATACAAGTAAAAGATATAAACAGATGGTTCTTGAAGGGCAAAATCTGAATACTCAAAATCTATGAAAATATGTAATAGAAATCAGAAAGATACAATTTAAAACCACATAAGATATGATTTCACACCGTTTGGACTGGCAGCATATTAAAAGCCTGACACTATTAAGTTCAGGTGAGGATATAGAACACAGGTTACTCTCACACTGCTGGTGGGAATCTGATTTGGTAAAATTGTTTTAGAGAGTAATTTAGCGTTATCCTTCAGCCTAGAGACTGAAGATGTATAATTCAGCAATACTATTGCTAGAGCAGTAGGTTTTAGACACTTTTGTCTGTGACTCACAGAAATAAATATATTTTACATTGCAACCCAACACAAATATTAGCGCACACACTCACACACTCAATATATACCCAAAGTAAATATTTCCTAAAATAATGCTTATCCTTACAACATATTGAGAGGGGTAATATATAATGATGGGTAAGAACATGGCTCTGGAGCCAGTATCCTAAGTTTAAATTCCATCACTTATTAACTTGACCTTGGGCAAGGTATTCAACTCTGTGTCTCAGTTTCCTCATGTGATCACAGCCGCTTCTTTGGTTTAATTTTCAAATATGTAAAATGTGATTAATGATAAGATTTGCCTCATAAGTGTTTTTTTTTTTTAGGAGTAAATGAGTTAATACATGTAAGTCACTAAAACAGTGCCTGGCACAAAGTATTAGACAGAGGTCAATTATTTTACATTTGATGCAAGTTTTTCTCTCCAGAAAGCTGGGTTCACCCTGATGGGCTAGTTTTGGCTTTATGAGCAATAGAGAGGCAGTCAAAAAGCCTCTCTGTTCTCCATGTCTGTACAACTCCTTCTTTCTCTCTTACCCCCTTCTCCGCCTCCCAAACATTCCCTTTGGCTCTTGACCTCTGTCTGTTACAACTTTAAACTTCCTACCTTTTTTATACAACATAACTAAATAAAACAAATGGTCAGGACAACTGGAAAAAGGGTCCATGTAAGGGTTTGGGGTACAATTTTCTTAAGTGTTTCAGTGGTATTGCACTGGGATTACATCTGTCAAGAACATTTTTCTGACATCTTTTAGTAGTGTAATGTAGATACAGGGCCAAAAGAAATAAAAAGAGACAACATATTACACTGAAAAGAACATGATTTGTGTTTGAATTTCTGGTTCTTCCATTTTTTTGTCCATTGCTTAACCTCTCTAAATTTCAGCTTTCTTAACTGTAAATTGGAGATACTCTTTACCTTCTAGGATTGTAGTGAGATTTAAATGAGACAATGTATAGAAAGTATCTAGCACATAGATAATCTTAAATAAATGGTAAATTTTATCATAATATCCTATGATTTTGAAGTATATGTAAAGTGTTCCTGACCAAAGGAAATGTCTGCTCAGCATCCTTCTAAAGTTCAGCTGAATTTTTATTCCATTTCTCTATCCACCAGAGCTTCAGGAGACTTGCCTGATTGAATAAGTCAGCTTTCCTATTTTCCGAAAAGGATTCAATTTCTTATTTCAGAAAAAGATCCAAAAATCAACTCTATTCTTACCAGCAAATTGAAAGAAATTGACATGATTATTTCTTGGAAATGCCCCCGCCCCCCGCCCCGGTGTGCTCAATGTATGCTACTGCCCCAAATGCCCAGAAGAGGGCACCAACAGTCTTTCTAGCCTTACGGTTGGAGCTAACCTGAGTTTGGTGGTAGAAGAAAGTCTTAAACAACTTGTTTCTGGGCTTTCAACTCTTTTTGAAAAAAAAAAATCACGATTACCTATGTTAAGAAGTCCTTGTGACTCTCTCCACCCCTAAAGATGCCAGAAGCCCCAGAAAAAGGAAGGACCTGCTTTCCCATGCATGGGTACCAAGAGTCACTGCTCACACCACTTGCAAATGGAATTGCACCACCCTCCCTAGCCTGAAGACCAGGGAAGTTCAAACTCAATTGTAATTCATTCAGACCAAAACTCAAAGGTAGCCAAATCAGCCTTGGGTCGTGGACCATACACTAAAACAAACTCATCAAACCTCAACAGTGTACCAAGCATTGTGTATGAGTGTATGATAGTGGAACCCAGTATATCAAGGAAAACATGCGCAAAGGTCCTGAGGATGCAGAAGAACTGTTAAGCCAGAACACTGAGAGAGAATGAGGGAAATAATTCCAGGTAAGGATGGTATGATAGTAGGAGCCAGAACATTCATGGCCTTGTAGGGACTGCTGCTACCTTTTCTGCATCTTTCTGACATTTAAAACAAGAATTCACAAATCAAAAAAAGATAGTTTCTGGATGGACACAGCTCTATGGCTTAGCAAGCAGAGCATGGGCTGGATTTTAGCTCCGTTAACAAGGCACTTTATGTAGAACATTAACTGCACAGCTATTTGAGACTGCCCTATTTGTAAGGGTTTTGGCCTTCTCTGTGCTTTAGCCACACGATGGCTTTCTGGTTATCTTTCAGTGTTTCCAACAGACCACACTATCTCTGCTTCAAGGCCTTTATATATACTGTCTCCTTTGTTCAGAATGCTTTCTCCCCCTCATTCCCTGGGGTACTCCCACTCAACCTTCATATCACAGCCCAAATATCACTTCCTTGAGGAAGTTCCCTGAGTCCCTAGATTGTATCTAGAGAGCATTTAATTATTTGCAATGAGAATGATTTCGATTAGGTCCTGAGTTATGAGTAGGATTTTTGTAGGTGGAGAAAAGAAGATATGACATTTCAGGATCAGTTCAGAATTTTTCAAATATTACCCCCCAAATTTTTAGAAGGATATATTGAAGGCAACTTGAAAGATTCCTTAAAGCAGGACCCAAGGAACAGTGTCCTCCCTTCCATGGTATATGTAGGAAGAGTTAGGAAGTAGTTACAAGGAACACATTCAGATACAAGCCTTACATAGTGAGTCTCTACTGGATCCTTTCTGCATTTGTTGTTTCATTAATTACAACTTTCTGTTTTACAGAAAGAGAAACTGAAGTTCAGAGCAGTTAAATGATTCAACCTGGATTTCACAGCTATAATGAAAGGCAGATTTGCATTCAAACCTCCTGACTCCCAGTCCAGGGCTTTTATCTACCTTTGAGGAGTCTACTTACCATCTACCATACCTTAAGGCTTGGCTTCCTACTCTGGGTCTCCAGAACTTGGTTTTTGGTGCAGGGATAGAGAAGCTTCTATCTAAATGATCTCTATAAGAGCTCCCAGTGGTGGCCCTATGATCTTTGGTCTTCAGGGAATATCTAAGAGAGAATCTCTGTGGACAGTAATCTGAAGTATAACCTTCTAAACCTTAGCATAAGGTGTATAGAACTTTAACTCTTATCATTGGTTATAAACTATATCATCTGTAGGCAACCAGAATATTATGTTACCTTTTAACCAGGTTCACAAACAAGAACTAAACAACAGCTAAGCACGATATACTCTGAAAATCTTTTTGGCCTCAGAGATAGCATTAGCTGGTGTAGCCATTGGGAGTTTTCAGTCATTTATGGACACAGCACTATGTCACCAGTAAATCAGTGACCATTCTCTGACTGACCTCCCTCTGGTCCTAGTAATCACTTGTACTGTCAAAATGTGATGCTAAAGCAATTATTGAAAATGACGTTATAAACAATGAGGTGCATGTATACTTTTGAATTAGTATTTTTGTGTTCTTTGGGTAAATACATAGTAGTACAATTGTTGGATCATAGGTAGTTCTATTTTTAACTTTTTGAGGAAACCCCATAATACTGTTTTCCAGATGACTACACCAGCTTGCATTCCCACCAACAGTGTAAGAGGGTTCCCCTTTCTCCGCATCCTTGCCTATACTTGCTGTTTCCTGTGTTGTTAATTTTAGCCATTCTAACCAGTGTGAAGTGATATCTCCTTGTAGTTTTGATTTGCATTTCTCTTATGATGAGTGATGTTGAGCATCTTTTCATGTGTCTATTGGCCATCTATATGACTTCTTTGGAAAAATGTTTATTCATGTCAGCCCATTTAAAACAATTTTTTTATTGTGCTATTTTTTTTTTTAGTTGCCATAAAATACATCATTAGTTTTTGATGCAGTGTTCCAAGATTCATTGTTTATGTACAACACCCAGTGCTTCATACATGCCTTCCTTAATACCCACCACCAGGCTCACCTATCCTCCCACCCCCCTCCCCACTGAAACTCTCAGTTTGTTTCTCAGAGTCCATAGTCTCTCATGGTTCATCTCCCCTTCTGATTTCCCCTAATTCAGTTTCCTTTTCCTTCTCCTAAAGTCCTCCATGTTATTCTTCATTTTCCACAAGTAAGTGAAACCATGATAATTGGCTTCCTCTGCTTGACTTATTTCACTAAGCATAATCTCCTCCAGTCCCATCCATGTTGATGGAAAAGTTGGGTATTCATCCTTTCTGATGGCTGAGTAATATTCCATTGTATATATGAACCACATCTTCTTTATCCATTCATCTGTTGAAGGATATCTCAGCTCTTCCCACAATTTAGCTATTGTGGACATTCCTGTTATGAACATTGGGATACAGATGGTCCTTCTTTTCACCACATCTGTATCGTTGGGGTAAATACCCAGTAGTGCAATTGCAGGGTCATAGGGAAGCTCTATTTTTAATTTCTTAAGGAATCTCCACACTGTTTTCCAAAGTGGCTGTACCAACTTGCATTCCCACCAACAGTGGAAGAAGGTTCCCTTTCTCCACCTCCTCTCTAACATTTGTTGTTTTCTGCCTTATTAATCTTTACATTAGGTATAAGGTGGTATCTCAATGTGGTTTTGATTTGAATTTCCCTGATGGCTGATGATGATGACGTTTTTTCATGTGTTGCTAGCCATTTGTATGTCTTCATTGGAGAAGTGTCTATTCATGTCTTCTGCCCATTTTTTAATGTAATTATCTGGTTTTTGAGTGTTGAGTTTGAGGAGTTCTTTTAAACATCTTGGATATCAGCCCTTTGTCTATGTATTATTTGCGAATATCTTCTCCTATTCCGTGGGTTGCCTCTTTGTTTTGTTGACTGTTTCCTTTCCTGTGCAGAAGCTTTTTATCTTGATGAAGACCCAAAAATTCATTTTCACTTTTGTTTCAATTGCCTTTGGAGACATGTCTTGAAAGAAGTTGCTGTGGCTGATGTCAAAGAGGTTACTGCCTATGTTCTCCTCTAGGATTTTGATGGATTCCTGTTTCATGTTGAGATCTTTCATCCATTTTGAGTTTATCTTTGTGTATGGTGTAAGAGAATGGTCAAATTCCATTCTTCTATACATTCTATACATTCTTATATACATAGATATATATACATGTCCAATTTTCCCAGTATTTGAAGAGACTGTTTTGTTTTCACTGGATATTTTTTCCCACTTTGTTGAAGATTATTTGACCATAGAGTTGGGAGTCCATATCTGGGCTCTCTACTCTGTTCCACTGGTCTATATATCTGTTTTTGTGACATGATACCTTATGTGGAAAACCCAAAAGACTCCACCCCCAAATTACTAGAACTCATACAGCAATTCAGTAATGTGGCAGGATACAAAATCAATGCACAGAAATCAGTTGCTTTCTTATACACTAATAATGAAACTGCAAAAAGGGCAATTAGAGAATAGATTCCATTTACAATAGTACCGGAAACCATAAGATACTTTGGAATAAACCTAACCAAACTGGTAAAGATCTATACTGAAAGAATTACAGAACACTCACGAAAGAAATTGAAGAAGACACAAAAAAATGGAAAAACATTCCATGCTCATGGATCACAAGAATGAACATTGTTAAAATGTCTATGTTGCCCAGAGTAATCTATATTTTCAATGCCATCGTAGTCAAGATACTAGCAGCATTTTTCAAAGTGCTGGAACAAACAATCCTAAAATTTTTATGGAACCAGAAAAGACCCCAAACCTTACAGGAAATGTTGAAAAATAAAAACAAAGCTGAGGCATCACGTTGCCCAATTTCAAGCTTTGTTACAAAGCTGTGATTACCAAGACAGCATGGTACTGGCACAAAAACAGACACATGCCTGCTCATTTTTAATTGGATTATTTGGTTTTTGGGTATTGAGTTTGATAAGTTCTTTATAGATTTTTGAATACTAACCCTTTATCAGATATGTTATTTGCAAATATCTCCTCCCATTCTGTAGGTTGCCTTTTAGTTTTGTTAATTGTTTCCTTTGCTTTGCAGAGGCTTTTTTTTAATGTACTCCTAATAGTTTCTTTTTGCTTTTGTTCCCCTTGCCTCAGGAGACATACCTAGAAAAATGTTGCCATGACCAATGTCAAAGAAGTTACTGCCTGTGTTCTCTTCTAGGATTTTTATATTTTCCTGTTCCACACTTAAGTTTTCACCCATTTTTAATTTGCTTTTGTGTATGGTGTAAGAAAATGACCCAGTTTCATTCCTTTACAGCTTGCTGCCAGTTTCTCCAAAACCATTTGTTAAAGAGACTATCTTTTTTCCATGAGATATTCTTTCCTGCTTTGTCTACAATAGGTAAATTATGGAAACAGCCTGGTGTCCATCAATAATGAATGCATAAAGAAGATGTGTGTGTGTGTGTGTGTGTGTGTGTATAATAGAATATTACTCATCCATAAAAAAGGATGAAATTTTGCCACTTGCTACAACATGGTTAGAGCTAGAGAGTATAATGCTAAGTGAAATAAGTCAGAGAAAGACAGGTACCATATGATTTCACTTGTGTGCAATTCAAGAAACAAAACATGAACAAAGGGGAAAAAAGAGAGAGAGGAAAAGCAAGATAAGGACTCTTAAATATAGATAACAAAATGTCAGTTACCAGAGTTGGGGGGGGTGAGTTTAATAGGTGATGGGGTTAAGGAGTGTACTTGTGATAAATACCAGGTGTTGTATGGAAGTCTTATACAGCTGAAACTAATATTACATTATTACATTGTATGTTAACTAACTGAAATTGAAATAAAAACTTTAAATAAATTGATACTAAAGCAAATAAGTAGGTAATTGCCTTCTCACATTAGAGATAAGGAGACTGTTTTCCCCTAAAAATCCTACCATTTTCTATTGGACGTCAGCTTCCCAGGGGTTGGGCATAGGTGAATCCTGGATCCTGGGCCAGAAGTGGATCCAGTGGATCCTGGGCCAGAACAACTTAGTACAAGGAAGACATTCTGATACTTGGGACAGAAAAGTAGGAGCTTAAGAGTAGCCTCTTCAAAGACTCAGAAGCTATTCTCCCACTGTGCAGATCTATGAGCCCTGTCCTTGTCACAAAAACCAGTGTAGAATTTGGTGTTTAAAGGAAAAAAATTTAATTGGCAAAGAAGAAGTCAAACTTTCACTCTTCACAGATGACATGATACTCTATGTAGAAAACCCAAGAGTCCACCAAAAAGTTGCTAGAATTTAGCATGAATTTAGAATTCATTGCATGAATTTAGCAAAGTGGCAGGACATAAAATGAATGAACAGAAGTCAGTTGTATTTCTGTACACTAACAGTGAGGCAGAAGGAAGAGAAATCAAGAAATTGATGCTATTTTTCAATTACACCAAAAACTGTAAGGTAACTAAGAATAAACATAACCAAAGACATAAAGGATCTGTACTCTGAACTATAGAATACTTATGAAAAAAATTGAGGAAGACACAAAGAAGTGAAAAAAACATTCCATGCTCATGGACTGGAAGAAAAAATATTATTAAAATGTCTATGCTATCCAGAGCAGTCTACACATCCAATGCAATCCCTATCAAAATACCATCAACATTTTTCACAGAGCTGGAACAAACAATCCTAAAATTTCTATGGAACCAGAAAACACTTGGAACCAGAAAAAACTCCAAATAGAAGAATGTTGAAAAAGAAAACAAAAGCTGATGGCATCAGAATTCCAGATTTCAAGATGTTGTACAAAGCAGGAATCATCAAGACACTATGGGACTGGCACAAAAACAGACACATAGATCAATGGAACAGAACAGAGAACAGAGAAATGGACCCTCAACTCTATGGCCAACTAATCTTCAACAAAGCAGGAAAGAATATCCAATGGAAAAAAGACAGTCTCTTCAACAAATAGTGTTGGGAAAATTGAACAGCCACATGCAGAAGAATGAAACTAGACCACTTTCCTACACAATACACAAAAATACACTGAAAATGGATGAAAGACCTCAATATGAGACAGGAGTCCATCAAAATCCTAGAAGAGAATGCAGGGAGAAACCTCTTTGACCTCAGCTGCAGCAATTTTTTGCTATACATGTATCCAAAGGCAAGAGAAACAAGATCAAAAATGAACAATTGGGGCTTCATCAAGATAAAAAGTTTTGCACAGCAAAGGAAACAGTCAACAAAACTAAAAGGCAACCTACAGAATGGGGAGAAGATATTTGCAAATGTCTTATCAGATAAAAGGCTGGAATCCAAAATCAACAAGAACTTCTCAAATTTAACACCCCAAAACCAAAAAATCCAGTCAAGAAATGGGCAGAAGACATGAACATACATTTCTCCAAAGAAGACATACAAATGGACAACAGATGCATGAAAAAATGTTCAACATTACTCGGCATCAGATGAATGGATAAAGAAGAAGTTGTGTACACGTGTGTATACACACACACACACACACACTCAGCCATCAAAAAGAACAAAATCTTGCCATTTTCAATAGAATGGGTGGAACTAGAGGGTATTATGCTAAAAAAAATAAGTCAGTCATAGAAGGACAAATATGATTGCACTCATGTGTGGAATTTAAGAAACAAAACAGGGCTCCTGGGTGGCTTAGTCAGTTAGGCATCAGCCTTCAGCTCAGGTCATGATCCTGGAGTACCAGGATTGAGCCCTGCATCAGGCTCCCCCTCAGTAGGGAGTCTACTTCTCCCTCTGACCCTCCCCACTATACTTCTCTCTCTCTCTCTCTCTCTCACATAAATAAATAAAATCTTTTTTTAATTAATTAATTTTTTTCAGCGTAACAGTATTCATTGTTTTTGTACCATACCCAGTGCTCCATGCAATCCGTGCCCTAATACCCACCACCTGGTTCCCCCAACCTTCCACCCCCCACCCCTTCAAAACCCTCAGATTGTTTTTCAGAGTTCATAGTCTCTCATGGTTCACCTCCCCTTCCAAATTCCCTCAACTCCCTTCTTTAAAAAAGAAACAAAACATGATCATAGGGGAAGAGAAAGAAAAATAAAATAATAAAAACAGAGAAGGAGACAAACCATAAGAGACTCTTAACTATGGGAAACAAACTGAGGATCGCTGGAGGGGAGGTCAATGGGGGAAAGATAGTTGAGTGATGAACATTAAGGAGGGAACTTGATGTAATAAGCACTGGGTGTTATATGCAACTGATGAATCACTAAATTCCACCTCTAAAGCTAATGAAAAAATTAAAATCTCTATTTTATGAAAAAAAAGACAATAAAAAGCAATAGATTTTGTACTTCGACCTAAGCCAAGCCCTTGAGACCAATATGGTGATGTATGAGGTATTATTTTTTAAATGGTCACTTTCTGTCTCCAAATAAATCCTTGACACTGTTCTGCTGTATAAGGGCTAGAAATGCTTTGGCTTACTTTTCACTTCTGACATCAGGAGGAAAATGCACAGGTTGATGTTTCTCCTCATTGTCCATAACAAGCATTTGCTTCCCCTACTACTCTGGCAAGACTTCTAAGAAAGACCAGTACATAAACCCCCATGGACCTGGGAGACCAAATCAGGGACACAACCACTGTGGGTCAGAAAGCTTTGAAGTATGGATTTCTTGTCTCAGTTTTTCCACCTTAGGCCCTGAGTTTTACTGCTTCATTTGGACCATGAGGAGAATCCAGTTCCATTTCACACCGAAACTAAAAGTTGAAAAAGTAAGTAGCCTTGTGAGAGACTGAATTAGCCCCAGATACACTGGTTGCATAATCTTGATGGCAATCTAAAACTTTGGCCAAATCTCTAAGCAGACTGCAAATCTTCTGGATTCTCAGGAAAATCTAGTGAACATTTTTATGGTGTTTTTCTTTTTGTCGTTTCTCAGGTTTAAGAAAAGCTTGTGGAAATCCCAAGGAGAGGACTTGGGGCAAAAAGAGAGTAAGAGTATAATACCACCAACTTGGGAAATAATTGTAAAATTGTTTGGGAAGTTTGTTGAGAAGTTCACTGAGTTTTCAAAGACAGTTGTCAATCTTTTTTTTTTTAATAAGATTTTATTTATTTATTTGACAGAGGGAGAGAGATCACAAGTAGGCAAAGAGGCAGGCAGAGAGAGGGGAAGCAGGCTCCCCGCTGAGCAGAAAGCCCGATGTGGGGCTCGATCCCAGGACCCTGGGATCATGACCTGAGCTGAAGGCAGAGGTTTAACCCACTGAGCCACCCAGGCGTCCCCAGTTCTCAATCTTTTTAAGTATCCATTTATCAGACCCTGAAGAAGGCCCCCAAAATCAGAAGGTTCTTCCTCTTTAATAGAGAAATGTATGATGTGTAAAAGACTTGTACTCATTTACTCATTCATATATTTACTAAATTAATATACATTAACTACCTTCTATGTGTCAGTTTTCAATGTAGAGTACACCAAAAAGAGTGAGGTAAGTGCTCTTGTCTTTGTGGAATTTACAGTCAAACAGGGGAGACAGTCATTATGTAGAACCTCAAAAATGAAAAAATATTTAAAATTGTATTGTAATACTATGAAGGAAAATTATGTCCCACACTGGGAGCACAATCCAACAGGAGATAAAGTAGGTTGGAAGATCAACTTAATCAGATGTGTCCAGGAAGGTACATCTAAGAAAGTGACATTTATGTTGAGACATAAAAACTAAGTAGGGGTTTACCAGGTAAAGATTTGGGAAAAGAATATCCCAGGAAACAATATACTAATATAAAGACTGAGGGGAAAAAATCTGGGTATCCCCAAGGTTGAAAGAAAACAAGTTTGGCATAAATAAAGAACATAAGATGAGGCTGGAGAATTCAGCATGGGTCAAACCATGCAATGGCCATTTAGATTATATCAATGATTTTGCATTTGGGAGAAGAAGGTTTCAAGAATAATTGAACTCTGGTATGTTCCACTGGTGGTCCTTGTTACTGAGTTGTAGAGTGCTGGAAGAAGACTGTTTGGAAAGGAGGAGAGATAATGAGTTTGATTTTGGATAGTACAACTTTAAATGCATGTCAAGTAAGTGATGGATATATTATTTTGAAATTCAGAAGAGAAATCTAGAAATACAGAGCTTTAGTTGTTGGCAAATATACATGGTTAATGAAGATATGGGGGATGGTTGAATTCATATGGAGGAGAAAGTACAGAGTGAGAAAATGAGAGGGTTTAGGGTAAAACTTAGATGGGTCCAATATTTTAATACTGAGTAGAGGTAAGAGGGCCAAAGAGGCAGGAGGAGAGCCAGGAGAATGCTTATCCCAGGAACTAAAGAAAGATCAGGTTTCAAGAATGTAATAAAAATTAGGGTGGCTGGGTTATGAACATTGGGGAGGATATGTGCTATGGTGAGTGCTGTGAATTGTGTAAGACTGATGATTTACAGACCTGTAATTCTGACACAAATAATACCTTGTATGTTGATTTTAAAAATTTAAAATAAATAAATAAATAATGTAATAAAAAACTGTATAGTATTATGCATGGAAATAAAGAATATGAGAACCATCGAGTGACACTGGCATTTAGCATCAAGGTCATTGATAACCTTGGTGAGAGTTGTTTAGTGACAAAATGGTAGCACTAATCTGTTTATATTGAGTTTGAGAGTGGATAGGAAGTGAGACAATGGAAAAAGTGAGACTAGAGAATCCTTTCAGAAGTGTGGTTGTAAAGGAGAGAAAATAGATTAAGTGGTAGCCAGAGGAATGTGTGGGATCAGGGAAATTTTTAAATGGAAGAAACTTATGACTGCTCATGGGAAAGTATCATGTACCAATTCCATTTTTCAGGATCTAAGGACCAGCAATAGTCAAGGTCAGGCCATAGATAGTTTGGGCTCACTGCCAACAAAAGCTGATTCCCTTGGGGTATCCTGATCAGACCCAAGTACACTGCTCTCTTTTAAATAAGCTATACTTTAGTTTCTCTGATGGGCCCTTTAAGAAGAGGGTTTTTTTTTGTTTGTTTCTATAACATTTACAAGCTAAGGCTCTGTTTTTCACTTGGATGTTATCTTGAAGCTGTGTTTAGTTTTGCTTAACATTGTTCATGCTCTACCCGAGTAACTTTTCTATTTTTTAAAAAGACTTTTAAATTTATTTTATTTATTTGACACAGAGAGAGTGAGCGAGAGTGAAAGATAAAGCAAGCACAAGCAGGGGGAACCGCAGGCGGGGGAGAAACAGGATCCCTGCTGAGCAAGGAGACCAATGTGGGGTTTGATGGGTTTGATCCCAGGATCCTGGGATCATGACCTGAGCCGAAGACAGATGCTTAACTGACTGAGCCATCAAGGCACCCCTGAGTAACTTTTCTAAAACACACATCTAATCATGTTGCTGTCCTGCTGAACATATTTCAACTATTCCCCATGAACTTTAAAATAATGTCCCAGACCCCTCAGAATGACAAGCAAGGCCTTTTTTTTTTTTTCATTTGAGTGAAATTGACACAGGATGTTACATTCGTTTCAGGTGTACAGCATAGTGATTCGACAAGTTCATACATTATTTTATGCTCACCACAAGTATAACTACCATCTGTCACCCTACAATGCTATTACAATATCCTTGACTAGATTCCTTATGCTGTGCCTTTCATTCCTATGACTCATGCATTCCATAACTGGAAGAAGCAAGGCCTTTTCTGATTTGACTCTGTATAACTATTTTTCAAGTCTCATCTATATTCACATGCACATTTGTATCCTACACTCCATTTAAACCCAACTACTAATAGTTCTTTGAACTAGCTGAGCTCTCCTTTAACCCCCTCTGCCTTTTCTCATACTGTTTACCTTACCTAGCTAGAATGCTTCCAGATGAGGAGCTCAACAAAACGTTATTAAATAAATGTAAGTGTATGGATGAATGAATGCATGTATGCATTTACTTCAGTTTCGTTGGCCATTTTTGGGCTA
Source organism: Mustela erminea (assembly GCF_009829155.1). Classification (NCBI taxonomy): domain Eukaryota; kingdom Metazoa; phylum Chordata; class Mammalia; order Carnivora; family Mustelidae; genus Mustela; species Mustela erminea. The sequence goes on along the minus strand of NC_045635.1, from coordinate 44,182,883 downwards.
AATGGCTGTACATGGTAATGAGTGAGGTATTTATGTGGAGTAGTTGGAGGATACTTATGTGATAAGATTTTGGGAAACCATTGAGATCTTCACTGCATTAAACCATCACTCCTTTTAGCATATCCCTGGACCTTATCCCATCAGAGTTTTATTTCCCTGAACAAGGGCTGGGTGTTACTGGAAGTCCCTGAAGGAGGGAGGAGTGCTAAAAAGGGAAAAGGGGGTCAGACAGAGAAACTGGAAGTGGGAGGTAGCTGTTGGGAAATAGCTAACAGTACCACTTTGCCCAGAAGTGATGTTGTGATGGCACTGAAACAAAAACAAGCCAATCTGAGATATAACCAAGTGCAAGGAATAATTGATTTAGAGCCTAAAACATACTTGAAGCAATTTTATTAATCGTGTTGTTGAACTAAAAAGCATATCAAATTCACTTATACTACCCATTTCAGATGCCCAAGGTAGAGAACTCAGTGGAATGCAGTGGGAATTCAGGTCATTTCCGGAGATATATCATTTCCAATAGAGCCTTTGGGTTAGAGAAAGAGGGGGTAGGTAGGCTAAGATCCCCTAGCAGAGCCAAATCAATGAGAAAAATTGCCCTCCAAATTCCAGGATTTTCACAGTCCCTGTAGAGGGATAAGAAAGGCCTTGGTTACGGATATCACAAACTTGGTTATGGATATCTCTTCTGGCAACTTCAGACTTACCCATAAGAAGATCAAGCCCACCCAGTCTTCTGGGCTTTTCTGGGATGGCTCGGATTGGTGTTTCTGGGAGTTTAATATCTTAGTTCAAAAGATTTCTATTCTTCATGAGGTCCTGGACTACAACAGGAAGTAGGAAGTAAGAAAATCATGCTCCATTGTACTTTCCCTTTATATTATGCTCTCGGTCAGCTATCAAGCATAACTGTCTTCCATAGGTCAATTTTATTAACACTTTGAAGAAACAGAAAATTGGAGAATTGGATAGGAGACAAAGCTAGGGAAAACATAGGATCAATGAGTAATATGGGCTTGCTTAAAGGTGCCATAGAAGTATCAAAGCATAGTAGAAGGAACACAAGACTTAGACTCACTTTGTTCAAATTCCACCTTTGCCAGTTTATTAGGTGTGTGACTTTGGAAAAGTCCCTCATTGAGACTCAATTTCCCCACCTATAAAATAAAGTTAGTAGTGCCAATGTCATCTATATGTGGATTGAATGCCTAGAACCTAAGAAGTAGTCAATCAATGCGAATTAATTTCCCCTATTTGTGGGAAACACCCGAATGGTAGATGAATCTTGTTTTAGGAGATAAAGATTTTTAAATCCCAGGGTCTGAGTTGAACAGAAAGAGCCTAGTTAAGTGCTCAGATCCTATAGATGGGGTATGTAGAGGGGAGGGTCATTGGATGGTTGAGGTACAACTGTAGCTGGGGATTATCTGAGTACTTTCTTTAATAAGTAAGCTGAGATTGAGGGTAATTGAAGAGGGATGGTGATACCATAAAATCTGGACATCTTACCCGGTCTGGCTCAGCTTTACTTGTGTTGTTTTACATAAGCCACTCTGTTTCCCCAATTCTAACCACTTCCTGTTCTTTCCTACCCTGATTCCTACCATCAAATAAAGATGTAATAAAGGGTAATTACTATTTAAAAACTATGAAGCTGTGGATGTTTTGTGGAAAAAATTAAAGGAGGATAAAAATTGAGATATAGTGAGAGAGAGGGCAGGGGCAGGCAGGTGTCATCATCAACAAAAAAACAACTAGAAAGATGTTCTTAAGATGTTTTGCACAAGAAGGAGTAACTTGTGGAATTTAAGACCAAGATTTATAATTATCTCTTTTTCAAGAATAGAATTGGGTTTGAAGAGCCTTGCTTTGCATCACCTAATACCAAGGTTGAGAACATGAACTTATATTGTATAACATGGACATTTTTACAGGATTGATAAGGATTTTGTGGTATGAATAGAGCTGGGGAGCACTAGAAAATAATATTTGCTATGTTATCATTTGGGTGATTTTTATATTAATCACATGTGTAAGGAATTCTACAAGTAGCCATATTAAACATGCTAGTCTCTCAACCTTTCTACTCCCTGGAGATATAGTTCGATTTATTTCCCTCCTTTCACCATTAAATAGCTTCATAATTCATAATTGTACACTGACTTCTACTCTTGCTATTCAACCTATACTATTATCTGAGATGTTTCAACAGACTCTGTGTCGTCTAAATATCTGTTCTCTTCTTTTGTGATTTTATAACATTGTTGATTTCTTCCTCTTTGAAGCTTTTCCCCCCTTGGCTCTCATGTGCCAGCACATGTCAGGTTCTCTTATTACCTTTCTGACAGCTCTTTCTTTGCCTTTTAAGGCTCCATTTTTCCTCTGGCCCACTCAGAGCAGGTTTTCGTCATGATTCTCTTTTTTCTCTTTCTGCAAACTCTTTCTTTGCCACCACATTTCCACAATATTAACTATCCTCTCTGAGTGATTTTTTTCTCTTCATCTCAATCTCAGCCTCTAGTTAGTATTTCTAATTGCTATCAGGACGTCTCTACCTGGATTTCCTACTGCCACCTGTTACTCTTATCCTAACAACAGATACCTGCTTTCCCAAGACAGTTCTCCATCATGTACTCCCTTCTATTATTGCCACTACCTCTTTCTCTGCCAAAAAAAACAAGTCATTTTTGACTTGTCTTTTCCTTTAGCCTTCATATTTGGTCCCCATATCCTATTTATTCTACCTTTCAGAAGTGCCTTAAATATGTTCTGTCTTTGCCATTCCCATTGACATCACACTAAGTCTGGTTCTCATTACCTCTCTGCTGAACAATTACAATAACCTCTTTATACATTTCATTATTGATACAACAGTTTGTTTCTTCAACAAACATATATGGAGTCAATTAACAGCATGCTGGGCACTGGGTATTCAACAGTGTATCTGATTTCAAGGAACATGCAGTCCAGTAGGAAAAACAGACAACTAAAAAGGAAATAACCTTAACAGAGATAAGTGTCAAAATAGATGTAAATACAGGAAACTGTGGGACACAGAAGGGTAACCCCTAATGAGAATGTAGGGTTAAGGAAAGCCTCACAGAGAAAATGGACTGATAAGTATGGGAGTTTATCTAGCACAGGAGAATTAATACAATATCCCAAGCAGAGGGATAAGCATGAGCAAACGCATGGGAAAAAGAGAGAGTACACTTTTGGGAAATGTGAGTTATTAAAAATGAGTAAATAGAGTGCAGCAAGATAGGAGGTGGGGTAGGAGGCTACATTAATTGACAGGGGTTAGATTATGAGAGGTCTGATATCCCAGCTCAGGAGTTTAAAGAGCTTGGCAAACTATGAAAAATATTTTAATCAAGAGAGGAAATGTAACTGATTTGTACTTGAAGAAGTTTGCCTTGGCAGTAGCGTGGAGACAGAACTGGACAAGGCAATTCCAATGAAAATCCTAGTAATAACTTTGAAAGTCCAAAATATACACTTGGAAAAGTAAATGGCAAAATAATTAAGACAACTATACAAAAGGCCAATTAATGGGTGTGAAGGAAGGC